>NC_137889.1:128717198-129108566 GCF_963455335.1 Martes martes | reverse complement strand
GAGAGAAGCAGACTCCCCACCTAACTGCAGAGCCTAACATGGGGCTCAATTCCCACGACCCATGTGATCATGACCTGAGCCAAAATCAAGAGTTGGATGCTTCACTGACTGAAGCCACCCAGGCGCCCCGGAAAGAAAGTTTCATCAAGTCACCTCCCATATCAATTTATATGATGAATCATATAATTTTAATATTTAGATCCTTCAGCATTTCAGCTGAAAATATGTTTGTTTTTACAGATTAATAATGGGAGGAAGCAATGAAACACATGCATAATTAATGTAAAAAATATCTAACCACGAAAGATTTCAATGACAAATATAAGGAAACAACATGGGCCCTATGAAAATGTGAAATAGATTAAGTTGGCTTTATTTTGAAACGAGACTTTTTTACATAGACTCAAAGAATATCATTGCATCTCTCTTCAATTAGAGAATTTGTGACTGTTAAATTTTATAATTTTCAAATAAATTTTATAATTTTTGACATATCTTAATAATTTAGAAGATTTAAACTAAATATATATGTGTAAATACACATATAAATACACATATATTTGTCACATATTTATATTTGATTCAGGTTCCCAGAAAACCTTATGAAGCCAAGAGTGACCTCAGCTGACTTTTCATATACATTATATGTTAAATCCACTCTTAAACAATGTTTCATTTCATAAACACTTTTTGTGCAGTTAATGTGTAGTTCAAGATGGCTCCTGAGTTTTCAGGAATATAAATACAGAAATGAGAAAGATAAATTTTCCTCAAAGAAAAGAATTTTACGTGAATACATATGGAGGTAGTCTTGCAAAGGTGGTGTATTCCACACCTCCCCATAATCCAAGCACATGAAACATTCAAAATTAACATCTGCAGTAAGTGTTATTAGTTACCTAAGAGTGTCATAACAAAGTACCACTAACTGGATGGCTTAAAAGACAAAAGAAATTTATTCTTTCACGGTTTTGGAGATTTAGAAATCCAAAATCAAGGGGTCAGCATGGTTGTTTTGTTCTGAGGGCTCTGTGGGAACAAAGACAATGCCATATTTAAATGTACATAATAAGGAATATGGGTAAATTCAAATATCACTAAAGTAGTTTCAATCTGGACATTGTATAACAAAAGCTTAAAGTATAAAAATACGTACCTGTGCTTCTATTAGAATGGAGAAAATTGTTGATTTGTTATCATTGAAGAAATTACCAAGATATAACACTATCAGTTTGCAGATTCTATGTGTTGCTGACTTAAAACCCTATAGTAGGGACACGATTTTCATTATAATAATTTAGACCCAGTTTGACACAGCGCACCTTTGTTTTAGGAAGTTCAGAAAGATTTATTTCATGGCATTTCTAGAATTTTCTGTATATAGGCAAACAGTCTCACAAGAAATTGTTTTAAACTGCACTATAAATTCTTTCTATAAATGTTCTCAAGAGCACATTTTATGGAAATTCTTGTTTATTTTAGCATAATTGTTAATATTGATTGAAATTCAAATATTTAAGTCTTTTTTAACTAGAGACAGAGATACTTCAAATGAAACATTATAAAAATGTGTATTTTATAAAGAAAAGGTATACCAAATACCTACTTGAGTTTATTGATTATATATATTGTCAAGTGTACATGATAACTTTATTGACAAAATTCAAAACTTCAATGGGGATAAAAAAGTAATGATTGAGCAACTAAAAACACTTAGAATAATTTGGTCTAAAAAGCATTATATTGGAGTTTAAAACTAAATGAGGCATAAAATTATTGAGAACGCTTGTCAGTTGCCAAAATGGAGTAATCATACATATGGTAAAAAATGAGTATGGCCTTCAACTACATGGCATCTTATGGACACCAACCACCACAAAGTGAAGGAAACAAATTAAACAGTAATTCCACTCAAGATTTAACATTTTCCATTAACTTAAATTCATAATCACATTGGCCATCAGGGCCAGCTAGCTTACTGATTACATATGATGCATTTCTCTTTTTTACCACAAAGAATACAAAGGATCACATTTTAAAGTCATTATGAGTAGTCTTTAAAAAAGGTAGTGTCGTAAATTCATCATTTTTAAGATATTAATTTATGTTGAAAGTATTTTAGTTTCTTTTATGGCTATTGGACAATCTTAGTTTTCTTCCTCTTTCTGAAACAATTATGATAAATTGGGCATTGTTTAAAAATCAACCATTTGAATATATGCAAATATTTTATTACCATGGAGTTGTGCAAAGCTTTGGTTAATTACTATCATTCTCCTCTGTGTTATCAACTTCTTTATGATTTCTACTTTTGTGTATTATTCTTATAGTCAACTTACTTTTTATAATTAAGATGGAATATTATTTACCACTTTTTTTGAAAAAGCAGATCCTAGATTTATGTCTTCATTATTTTCAAACTCATTAACTTCTGCTTTTCTCTTTATTGCTTTTGCCTTCTGCTTACCTTTGCTTTGTATTGTTATAATTGTTCATATTTCATTAATTAAGTCGTGATTCATATTTTTTCTCTATTAGTAGTGAAAGTATTTAGACACCTCTTTTGCCACAGCCAGTTTCAGTGAGACATATATAATTCACACCACTTGGGACAATATTGCAATTTAGAAAACAACTTAAATGGTTAAAGTTGTATTATATAACAGCTAAAGTTAAAAAACAGTATTGATTGCTTACACTGGCTTAAGTATTTAAGTACCTTGTATATACAGACAATTATAATATTTAGGGTAGCCCCATGAAACAGTTACTGTTCTAAACTTACTATATTGGTGACGAAACTGAGGCATAGACATGTCAATACCTTGCCCAGGGTCACCAGTTATAAAAAAGGAAAACCACCATTTGTACCCAGTGTGATGATTAGTCTTGTGTGTCAACATGACTAGGCTATGGTGCCTAGTTGTTTGGTCCAGCACTAATCAGGATGTCACTGTGAAGGTACTTTGTAGATGTTATTAATGCTTGCAATCAGTTCACAGAATAAAAGGAGATTACCCTCAATAAAGTGGATGGGTGTCATTTAGTCAGTTGAAGGCCAAAAGAACAAAAACGGATTTCACAAAGAAGAAGCAATTCTTCCTTGAGACTGTAACAGAAATCCTGGCCTGAGTTTTTGGCTTGCTGGCTGCCCTATATACTTATGAGCTTCTACAGTTGCATAAGCCAATTGGTTAAAATAAATCTTACTCATTCTCTCTCCCACCTTCCCTCTCTCTCCCTTGGTCTCCCTCCTGCTCTTTCCTTCTCTTTCTCTACTTTATTGTCTCTCTCGCTTTCTCTCTCTCATCATCTATCTATCTATCATCTGTTATTTTACTCTGGGAAACACTTGCTGATAAACTCAACTAACATTTTTCTTCAGGTTCTTTGACTGCCTTGTTAGAAAGCTATGCTATTTGTATTACTTCTGTTAACTAACAAGAACACAAATGCCTTTCTCCAGGTAGCAAGGTATCGCATATTGTACTCCGCCATCACTCCCAAGTGTTCATACTACTTATCCATTCACCCAATATTAAGACAAAGATCAATCTAGAATTTCATTTAAACACTACTGTTTCCTGTGCCTCATCAGATTATTTTAAAAGAGAGGTTTTGGGCGCCTGGGTGGCTCAGTGGGTTAAGCCACTGCCTTCAGCTCAGGTCATGATCTCAGGGTCCTGGGATCAAGTCCCGCATCAGGCTCTCTGCTCAGCAGCGAGCCTGCTTCTCCCCCGCCTTCTCTCTGCCTGCCTCTCTGCCTACTTGTGATCTCTCTCTGTCAAATAAATAAATAAAATCTTTAAAAAAAAAAAAAGAGAGGTTTTGCTTATTTTTATACTTACTGCTTATTGATTAGTCAGGTTAAAAAAAAAAAAAGATCTCACTCTGTATATATCCTTGAGTCATATATTGACTAAGAGATCAAAATCTTGTTATGGCACCCTCACATGGAACATTTGTCCTGGACTTAGCAGTGGCTTACTTCCAAGTCATTGTTTCCAATCTATGCTCATTCTTTCCATGAACTGTGATAAGAGGCAACAGATAACTCACCCACCTTTCCTCAGTCTATAGACTGATACCCCTATAAATGCTATTTGGGGGGAAAATATGACAGATGTCACACTGTCTCTTCATTGACCTCTCTTAGGAATTCGATATATCTGACCATTCTTTCCTTATTGAAACTTTCTTCCTTTGCTATCCATGAGCCAGTCAAGCCACACTGTATTAGTTCTTTTAAGACCTTCTTCTGTTCACCTCTAAAATAATCATGTACTTTCTTCTCTATCAGGACAATTTTATGTATTAACATGGCTTCAAATATTACATATATCCTAATATTGCCAAGCAAAACTGAAACTGAAATACTTGTCTAAACGTATATTACTCGTTGGTTTGTACATGTCCAACTCTATAATCTGTATAACCATATGGCTCAGTCATGAATATATACTTCTTACCAGCCATTTTCAAATGATCAGTCACTTTAAGCTATGTAAAAAAACGAATTCATCATCTTCCCTCCATCTCTAGTCCATTTCCATCTTGTTCTGTCATGTTCCATATCTCAGGAAGTATTATGTACCCAATTTGATAAGCCAGAAATCTACAAGGGAGAATAATTGAAGAAAAATAGTCTTCCTTCTCTTGTTTTCCTCACAGCCACTGAATCACAAAATCTTATCTAATTCCCATCCTAATAATTTATAATTTTTTGATTCCTCTATGTCCACTGTTCTCAATATAGACTAAATATTTATCATAATTTGATTGAGACCTTGCAAATCTTTTGTCAATTTCATATTCTCCAGTCATACCTATTATGTCTTCTCCTCCACTGGCTCAAGGATTATTCTAACATGATTATACTAACTCCCAGGTTAAAATTATTTAATGTTAAAAGATAACACTTAAACTCAAGATAAAATCTAAACTTAAGAAGTTACAAGACATCATTTAAACTTTTATTATGATCTGATTCCTCACTCCCATCCTTGGTCTTTAGACCCAAGTGGTACTATAAATCATGGTTTATATTAATTTCCTATTGTTGCCATTTTTATTAAATTTGCTTTAAGAAATGGACTCTTCATGGTCTCTTAAAACCAAAAAAAAGATAGAGTTTTATTTATTTTATTTTGTTTCATCATGAATGAAAGTAAACCAGAAACCGAATTTTGCTTGATGTAAATTAATTGTAATAAAAAATAAGGATTCTGTGATCATTTATTTCATTTGCTCACTATATGGAAGCTTGATTTACATAGAATTCTTGACATTCTTGTCTTTTTTAATGTTCTAGGAAACTATTACTATTTAGGCTATTTTCCTATAATGTAACACTTTTTAATGTAAGACCAATTTAGCTGCCAGAGGAAATAAGTGGACAAGAAATTAGTTGATAAGTCTAGGAGAGAAGTTCTATGAATCTAGAGACTAAAATGATAAGTAATTGTAATTTTGGAAGCTCCTCTCTTAGTTATGATGAAAATAGACAAGTGAATGGGATTTCTGATCACTTTATTATAGTAATATAGAAGTCTAAAACCCAGGATAGTTTAGTAGTTTAATTCATCCACTTAAAGAAAAAAACAAAACAAAACAAAACCTTGAGAGTGAACGAAATTATATTTGGATATGAACAGGTTTAATAAAATGGTCTTGGGTTTTCAAGAGGATAACAATATTAGAGAGATATCTACTACCCCTATCAAGGTCCAGAATATACACATTTTGTGTTTTTTAAAATATTTATAAAAATGTTTGGGTAAACATTACTGCAGGCTAATGTGCCATCAAGGCCAAGATTATCTGATAATCAATATGAGATAATAGCTGTCACCATGATGGACTGTGATTGCTAAAAACCTTCAGGAACCCAAAGCCATTCAGGATGCAATTAAAAAAAAGTAGCTTAGGAAGAGAACACATTATAATGGTAATTTGGGGGGGGCGGGAAACAAAATGTTTTCTTCCCTTTATGTTTTTTTTTTTTTCTTAATTCATTGTATGACTTATAAACATTAAGGAACAAAATATGCAATACTATAAATAACTTTTATAAACAACATTTTATCTTAAAAACAAGTAATTTTAAAACTATTATGAAATAGAAAGAAGATGATATGCCGCAAAGAGCTTTACAATATATCAAATGTTTTTTTATAAAATATATGAAAAATGACACTCATGTGTGCCCAGATATTTAACCTTTTTAATTCACTAAAACATGAATTTAAAATATCAATTGCATTGTACAAAAAATGTGTCGTTATTTTGACATAGAATTATGTTTTCCAAATACATTGAAGGTATGCATTTTAAAAATGTAAGCTTTTATTAAGAGCTAAATTAACTGAGGAAGGAACTTGACTCTGCAGGAAAATTAAACTATTGTCCTTAGGATTTAGTTATGAATTTTAAAATTGTAACTATCTATATCTATCTATCTATCTATCTATATATATATATATAGAAAGAGAGAGAAACAGACAATAAAATTTTACATATTTTTTTATCCAATCAACAAAACCTTTTAAAGCTTAGATGTTAGTGGTTATTTTAAATTCTTGCAATAAAGTTAAAAAGAGAATTCAGTTTTCTATACAAAAAATTCTAAAGAAGTTCACTTCTTGGTAAGGAAAAATGTAGAGAAGTCCCTTAAGCAAACATGGCACAACTGAGTTATGTATTTGTCTTAACAGCTTTGAAAAATTTCTTGTTTAATAGTTTAGAATTTGTGACATCACCATACCAGGTGAGGATTTCCTTTTTTTCCTTTTTAATCTCTTTTTAAAATTTTCATCTGAATAAACCTGGATCCTCGAAGATTTTTAGCAAAATATGTAACTCTTCTTACATATTTGGTAGCTACCATCTCATGAATGCTGTTAAATTATGGTCTATAAGAATGTGTCCCTTCTCCATTTCTTAAACTATATTTTCTTAAAAATATTATTCAAAATACTATTTGTTTAATAAGTGATTACTCACTGCCCAAGATTAAATTACTCTTCTTTCTCTCTTTCATGTTTTGTATACTATTCACACTTTACCGTATTTATATGTCCCAACCATGCTTGTCCTGCACTTAGATATTCAGTAATTATCTAACCAAATGAAATTTCAGCGTTCCCAAAATAGATACTTCTGCTTGAAACTGGAGGTAGGGGTTAACACATAATACTTGTTCTTACAATAAATGTTATTTATAAACTATTTCTACAAACTATTTATCTACACATTGGTCTTATATTTGCTCTTAAGTTGACCAGTGAATTAGGTTCTTTGATCATAAATTGAGCTCATTATATGCTATAAATTAAGAATTACATATTTCAGTGATGGTATAAATTCTATCCCAAGTGTATAGCTTTTAATACTGTAAGTGCTAAATGAATAAATTAATTAAAATCATTTCCACTATCTAATATAAATTATGGTATAATTTAGCTTTGGATTTTCTTCTCGTGTTTCCTAAAACTTTCACTCTAATGTCTTGAGCCTGCCTATTTACAAAGAAATTTACCTGTGGCCAGAACTTTAAAAATCCCCAATATCTCTTTGTACTCATTTTGAGTTTTTGATGGCAAGACTTTCTCACTCTGGTGGGATGATTTTACTAATGAATTACTTAATCCTATGAAAAAAATAAGAGCACAATATGTTATAAAATGTTATAAAACCTCATTAAGATCATACTGATTTTATCAGGTATATATTATTCAATGTAGCTTTTTGTGTCCTGTTGATATAGAACCTACTAATTCAACATATTCTGTCAATTTGGAGAAGGAAAAACTAAATATAGTGCAGATAGAAAACAACTGTATTGCAATAGAGCATAAACTGAATGGCAAGTGAGGTGCCTGGGTGGCTCCTTTGGTTGTGTCTGCCTTGGGAGGTCTCGGATCATGATTTCAGTGTTCTGGGATAGAGCCAGGCATTCATTGCCAGTGGGGAGTCTGCTTCTTCCTCTCCCTCTTGCCCCACCACCCCCCAAAAAACAACAACTGAATGGCAAGTAAAATAACATTAGCCTTGAATTTCAAACACAGTGATCAAACTTTTTCAATTCTATTAACTACTCTAAATATGTATTTTTATTAACCCTCCCTTCGTTCAGCTTTATAATCTAGAAGTAAAATGGCACATTCAACTCGATGTATTTTACAATGAGATCTTTAAAATTATAACGTCATTATTTATCTGTTCAGAAATTCTCCCCAAATTATGGTTTGTTTCATCAAATTACATTTATTTATGACGTGAATCTTAAACAAATGATGGCTGAAACTATTAAATCGGTTTTAGCTTCAAAATTCTGGTTGATGAATTAATACAATTTTATAGAATATAAAAATTTGTATAACTGATACTGGTATCACTGCCACTGTCCTGTTATGTTAGACTTTTATCATTTTGAAAAATGGTAAATAACAAATGCTTTCTGAAACTTTCTTTCTTTTTTAGGTAGAGGCTTAAGTTCAGTAACTATTTACTTTTCTTCCTTGGGGTTAGGAAAAAAATATGATAAATCTTAGAGGTGTATTTTTCTCTCAATCTTTATAAAATGTCCATTCAGCTTCAATATAGTGTCCTTCAATTGATAAAATTAACTAATTTGTCTCTCTCAATAATGAATTATTTCATCAAGTTGATATTGAAATATAAATGTAGGCAAAAATTTCTGATATTTGTTGGTTCTTTTGTAATATTAGTCTGTCTTGATTTATCATTTACTATTTTAATTTGAGAATTGAACCTAGATATATGCTAATGAATTGACTGTTTTTCCCCCAGATGATATTGTATGTTGTGATGTAGTGCTAACATCACAATGATCTAATTTTCTATAAATACAGCAACATTATTTTGACATTTTTTATACTGTTACTTATTCTTAAATTTTTATTTGCTTTTCTTGCCTTTTCTGTTTCTTAGAGAAGAATTTTAAGGATTTATTTTATGTTCATACCTTGTATTTTTAAAGACAAAAAAATACATATTTGTTTTCCCTTTGGCTTATATGATTAAATTCTTCTTCTACCTTTCTAAATTAATAATGATCTGTTAACTGAGCTTTGCTTATATATCTGCATTCTAATATGACCTTTTGATTCATCTTAATAAGATATTACTGTCTTTTTCATAAAAAGATAGTGGCATTTGCCACAAATAACTTATAAATGTATTCACAAATCACTTGTAAATATATTCATAGGTCAGAATGTTAATGTAAGTAATTTTATCATCTTCTTAAAATAGTGAATAGGAAATTTTAATCCTTTGAAAATGAATCTTTTATTTGTCCCATTATCTACTTTAAAGACAATTTTGAGGGTCCATTCTGAAAATTTACTTTTTAGAAGATTTCTGGGTGAAACCCTAAAGGAATGCTTTTCTCTGCTATTACCCTTGTTTATCATCCCTTTGATTTTATTTAACACATTATCTGACAACAAGAAAAGATCCATGACCTTAATCTTACTGAACCTCCCTTATCCATTAGGCAAATGCCTAATTTAACAAATGAGTCTTCTGCTTGCCCTAAAACCAGAAAACTCATTTTTCCTAAAACTAATCAATGAAACAAGTTTAGAGACTCAGATCCTATCCCCCAAACCCCCAGGGAAAGAAACATTAAAAAAAAAAAAAAAAAAGAAAAAAGGAAAAGCATTATATAAGGGCCATGTTTAAACATGAAAAACACATTTTAAAACTATGAGTCTAGAGCCTATAAAAATTCTGAATATTTGTATTCAGATGAGTATTGGTACATCAGCACCTGCCATTGGAATTCCTATGCTTATTGCTTGAATTTTATTTTTATTATTTGAAGATTAACAAACCAGTAGATAATATATATGTACCTACAATGGTGTCTGGGATATTTTACATTTTTCACAGAGGCATGTTAAATTAACATTACATACAGTCACACTGATGTTATGTGTATGATGTAAAACTTTTTTTTTTTTTTTTGACAAAAACTTTCTTGCTCCTACTCTTTCAATTTTAAAAATTGGAAGAAAGATTCTGGTTCTTTCCTGAATAAGATTCACATATCAATTTGTTTTTAATTTCCTAAGTAATCACTAACTTCATTGGCTTACAAAAACAAACAGAAAAAAACCCTAATTTTACAGAGATTTAAGTTTAAACAATAGCAATAAATCATTGAAACATTACATAAAAGATTTTACCTTGGATGTCATTAACACAGGAGGGTGTTCAAGTCATGATCCCACTTCTCATGAAATTTATAGCTTTGTTAGAAATTATAAACATATATACAAATTACCATTTAATAATGAAAATAGTTTCTGTTAAGAATTAAAGACAAATTTTCTAGGACTGCTAGAAATCCATAGACTAAAATAGCACTTTCTAGTGATTTTTGTACTCTTTCAATAACCATTTCTAATCCTCATTCTTTCCAACAAAGCCTTTCTTATGTTCATTAAGTATTTTTAGTTGCTCTACAAATAAAGGTTGAGAGGGGCATTTATTTTACTGATAAATACTGAAAAATGGAAAATAAGAATTTATCTCATAAGACTAAACTTCACTAAGTACTACAAAAAGACCTACTGGGAAATGGAGACTCTGGAATGCACTGATTCCTACAAAGACTTGAACTAGAAACTTATTCATGATCTAAAGTATCTCCATGGAGTAGATTATTACTTTAACTATATGCCTTCCTGTTAAATAAAATAACATTAATAATAATAGTTACGGTAAACTATAATAACATCAACAAATAGTAATTCATAGATTTCTACTAAAGAAACTCATCTTTACATAGAGTTCTCTCTGAATTTCCACCCTGCCCCACAAATCAAAGCAGAACAAGTACAACAACAAAAAACTACTCATTTTCCCTTGCGTTTTCTGTTGACACTCTGTTAGAAACTTGAATTGATCTCTTTCTTCCCTCTGAAGTCTTCATGTCCTCACTGGGCAAGGATCTTGGGACATAGCACTAAGTCATTTACCAACCTGTGGATTGACTGGTCAAGTCACTTATGATAATCCACTGTGAGTATAATGAAAGGGGTTATGTGGTAGAGAAAGTCTTAGGGCTATGGGCAGAACAAATCTACAAGAGGATTCAAATCAATGTCTGCCTCCCACCAGTGCCAAGGCTTTTAAATATTATGCTACACTGTCTCTGTGAGTGGTAATGTCATTCACATTCAAGATTCCATCTAATAATTGGAAGAAATGATTCCTACAATTAGCACCTTGATCTTCAAGTGGTACTCTTTGTATATTTAAAAAGACTGATTTAGAGGTTTCCATAATACATCATTTATAAGTGTTTTGGAAATTTTTTTCTGATCATTCCCTCACACATAGTCTTCCAACAGACTGCTCCTTGAAGGGAATTAATTTTGTAGTACATGTATACCTGTATGTATATTTTGTATATTTATATCTCTAATACTTGGACCAGGTCTGTAGTTGCTATTTAAGTGTTTGGTAAATGACTTAAAATTTAATTTATTTAAGGGGGAAATGTTTTTTAAAAATTTGTTCAAGGGGCACCTGGGTGGCTCAGTGGGTTGGGCCTCTGCCTTCAGCTCAGGTCATGATCTCAAGGTCCTGGGATCGAGCCCCACATCGGGCTCTCTGCTCGATGAGGAGCCTGCTTCCTCACCTCTCTCTCTCTGCCTACTTGTGATCTCTCTCTGTCAAATAAATAAATAAAATCTTTAAAAAAAAATTTGTTCAAAATAAGTATTTTATACCCTGTATATTTTTAGAGCTTTATTCCTACATAAATAGAACTTCCCCAATACTTGAAGCATAACATCTATTCCATGTGCACCTTTAAGCCGATGAGCTGAGAATGAACATCTGAAGGTACAAAGGTAATTTATGCCTATCACATAATTTGGAAATGGCATGGTAAACATGACTTAAATATTTTCTTTTATAGCTTCCTATATTGAAGGGACTGTGCATTGACACTGTGTCAGTTAACATAGCAGATATTCCTCCTAGATTAAGTGTCACACATACTGACTTTCCATAAGGAATAAAATTAAATTTTATTCATATGCATTATTCCTAATATTTGTGCAAATATTTATAAAATTTATTGTCTACTAATTAGTATGAAAAATATTAAAGATTTACATACACGTTGTTTGTTCATTTGTTGTACTGTAATTATCCTCTGTCCAATAAATTTAAAAAATAAATCTTTTGATGAGAATTAATCTTGATAAATAGGGCCTTAGTTTTATGACTAAAGAGTATAACCTTGAACTTGACATTTAAAGGCTTTTCCTTTGAAAAACGGTGATTTTCTATGATAAACAATGTTATTTTTATTTTCTCATTAAGGTATTTAAATTTTAGTGATTTTGTGTATCCGTGTAACTTTATTAAACAGATCACAAGTTCTTTGAACTCAGAGCCTATATTTATTATAATTTCCTTTCAGGCCAACTCATCTGTATTCTGTATTCAACACAGAATAAGCATACAATAAATGTTTTCTATTTACATAACTTTACATCTGGATGCTATTAAGATGGGGAGAAATATATGCTTACAGGATTTTCAGGCAAAATACCTGGTTGAAACCTCAAAAAATTGGTGATGCACTGTCTGTTTTATATCTCTTGAAAAAAAGTCAACAAAAGTAATATTTTAAGAAATGTTTTTAGATCATGTAATTTTATAAACTAACTATTTTTACAAGTATATATATTAAAGGATTAATCATTAGGGGAATTTATAGTTAAAACACTTGAGACAGTGGCATCAAATAAATAAATCACTTTGAACAGAGCCAGAGAAAATTGATCAAGAGAAACTTAAACTAAGTGCTTCTATTTTCCTGTGTATTTCCACCAACTAAGGGAATGGAACTAAGATTGGTTTAGGTGCATGTTGATGGGTATATTGCTGGAAAGTTGCTACTATGAAAGTATAGTATTACTTATATATTAACAAGAATACAGGCTTTTTAATTTTTAGCAAATAACTCTTTTCCTTTGCTTCTTTATTGCCGATTCTCTTACTTTTCTTACTTTATTGCTCATTTTCTCATTTTGTTGATATTATTCTCTTGCTTTATTTAAAACAAACAAGAATATCACACTGAGGTGTCTGGGTGGTTCAGTTAGTTAAGCATCTGCTTTCAGTTCAGGTCAGAATCCCTGAGTCCTGAGATGGAGCTCAAATGGGGCTCCCTGCTCAACAGAAAATCTGCTTCTTCCTCTCCCTCTGCTGCTCCCCCTGCTTGTGTATTCATGTGCTCACTCTCTCTGACAAACAAACAAATAAATAAATAAATAAATAAAATCGTAAAAAAAAAAGAAAAAAAGAATATCACACTTACTTTACATCATGTCCTGCATAAAACTGCATGTGGTAGACCCTAGAAATATGTGCTTGAATCTGAAGGCACTGTGCTTGTGAATGTGGCATAAAAGGGTAAAATTCAGAGCCCCAGTGACTAGCATGATGACTACAGTGGAACAGGTTGCCACAAACCCCTCTCTATATGTAACTGGTAACGAACACCTTAAACTGACTAAGTCAGTCCTGCAGCATCAGAGAAGTACTATAAAAAACGTAGGAGGAAATCTGTTGTCATAAGGATTATTTCCCCACTTTAAAAAAAAGTATTCAGGAAATTGAACACCAAACTATAACCTAAGAAAATATTGATTAATCAGTGAATGGTCCAATAAAATCCTTAAACACATAGGCACCTAAGAATATTGATTGCACATATTCGTGCTCAGAAGTCTGTGCATATTTGATATAGACTATAGAAATGATGAGACCCTAGTGGGCTTGAAAACGACTCCTAATTGAAAGTGATCGATGTGGTCCCTCCAGCCCTATGCTTAGTGAGAATATTCTCTTATTGAAATTTAGCCAGTGGCCGCTGAGCCTCTGTGGAAACTATTTCATGATGATGAATTCTATTCCACTGCTTGACAGTTCTGTGTCTTAGAATTCTGTCTTTTCTCTTTGCAAATTAGGATTCATGATTATAGTTTTGCTTTCAATAACGAGTCTAATTAATTTACTCATTCTTTATAACAGTTTGTCCTAAATTTAAAAACCTCTAACTATAATTTTGATGTTTTGTAAAATCAAGAAAAAAAGCAAATATTTTAAATTTTCACCTTATAATGTAGCCAAAACCTGACAAGAGGTATTTTGATAAATGATCAACTAAAAATAAACCATTGTAATGTTAATTACATATTGATACTGATCTTACAACTCTAAGAATTCAGCATAAATGTGGGTATACAATCTTCTTGGAGTAAAGAATCCCTGATGGAGTGTCACATAGTTTATATTTCTTCTATCAAAATACATACAACTTTACTAAAATTTACTATTTGCTATAACTTTACCATAATTAATGTTGAAAAAAATGTTCTGTATGTCCTAGATTGGAAGATAGAAATTGTGTCTATCATCTTACAATGTCAGTGGGAAGGACACTGGTTGGCACCATAGCTAATGGAATATTGAATGGATACACCATTGCTAAGAAAAAAGAAAGAAAATACACTGCTAATTGAACTATCCCTTCTTTGTCAGAAATGAAGTGGTGTGGAAAACAGGAGCTAAGAGCCAGTGAATATAGCAGCAGTTGTTTATGAATTTGTTAACTGAATTTTTTGTTAAATGAATTTTTTGTGATATAATACTAGGTTATATTCACAATTAACATAGTATATATTATATATATTATATATTATATATATTATCATATATATTATATATACTATAATTCACAATTAACATAGTATATAATAGTATATATTTGTATCAGATTTATAACAACTTTATTATAATTTTAGCATTATATATCAATAAACTACTTTACTTTTTATTCTTGAATAAATGCATCTTTGAAGTATCATAATATCAATCACTATGCTAAAACCAATTGGCAAAATGTGTAATTGTTCAATAAAGTTCTGACCCCAAGGAAAGCAATCTAAAAATTCATGAATTCATTCACCCTAAAGTATTTTACCTGCCTTTCAGTCTGAGAAATTAATTTCATGGTGATAATATTTAAAAGTTCTCCAAGAAAACACTTCAGGATTATAACCTCAATTCACTTGTACTGGATGATTTAAAAAGTAAAGCACTAAACAAAATCTTTGCAGGAATAGATGTATTTAAGACAACTGTTTTATAATAGAATGTGTATAAGCCTCTGAATTTCTGCAGGGTCTCTGCAACCTAGGAAGTGCATGTACATTGTATTTTTTAATATTTAAAAATCTTCATTAATTAAATAATTTTTCTATCATCCATAGCAAAATGTTTATTCAAAAAATATATGTGTTTACCTTACTCTGTATTTAAATTAAACTAGGGAAAAAATGTTCTGAAGATGTGTCAGAAGTTCAACATGATGTCTAGTTCAAGGTTTCATTATGTGTACTCTTTTCTAATATTTTAGGGATTATCACTATGCCTCATGCAAAGCAAGACAAATCCTATGTTGGGCTATACTTGATGGCAACCTAGAGGCATAGCTCACTCTTCAGGTGAGAAAATACTAATGGTGAAACTAGAGAATTAGCATCATTACATGTTTAGAACAAGAAAGAATTAATTCAGGACAATATTATATTTATTTGTCTTAACAGTTCAATTACTATAAGATTATCCATTAATTTAAAAAGATTGTTCATTATATCATTAACAGTAAGCATTTAAGGGGTATTCCTTGAATGTGGGTACTAAAATGAAGCTTCTTTTTATTCATGTTGAGAACTCAGCAAGTTCTGGAGAGTAGCTCCTGACTAACAAACTAAGGGAAAGGAATCTGTTAGCTCAGAGCTCAGCTCAGGACCTTGACTTGTTATCTTACTTATGCATTTCTATATTGAAACTCTTAAGCTAAAAATCTGAAACACATTATTTTGAACTGATGCATGCATGCTGTTTATGCATATGTATATATTTCTATCCACTTTATATTTGTGCATAGTGTAAAAACTAAAATATATCAGTACTATTTACCTATTTTCCACTCAGCAAATTACTGAAGAAAAATTCTGACAAGTTTCCTCCTCTTCTCCACTTAAGAATGAAAACACATGAAACTATTTACTTCTTTTGTCAATGAGAAGAACATTTAATGTATCTACAAGGAAGGACTATTTTTTCTCCCCCGAATTGGGAGTGAAGAGGCAAGGCCAGGGAGGAGGTGTGGACAAACAATAGTAGAGACAACTTGATGTATTACTGGGCTCCAAAACCTACTTCTTTGAAAACAGGAAGTCATAAGCCTTTAATTTTCACCAACTCTAAGCTTTGTGATTCTACGAAGAATATGTTTGAGAAAAATAAAAGTACTTTGGCATATATCTTGTCAGAACTTCATTATTTTTCAATAATCCTTCCCCCCCATTTTTAAAGCTCTTTAACATTTCCAGTACATTAAAACTACCGGTCAGCAATAAATTGGCAAGGATATGTTTATTTTCTAATTCTGCAATAGATAGCTGAAGTGACTTTTCTCCACTTATGAAGAGTGTAGTAGTTATTAGGCATAAACTGCCATTAGCTATTATCATGAGCAGCTACTCATGTGGTGAGAAGTAATTACTTTGCCTATGATCTAACATAATGATTCAGGAAACTCACCTATTTTATTTTTTAGAATCCCCAAATACCACATCTCTTACATCACGATAATATTATTTTCACATGAGAAGAGAGACTACTGAAAAAGGAAATTTTAAAATTAAAGCTTTTATCCTTAGAAGACACATTTGAAAAAGTTTAACCTTAAGGAAATTTAAAGAAAAATAAGTCATTATTCTGAACAACAAAGTATGAGTATTTTAAAATTTGAAGTATATTATCAATAGAAACAGATGGAACTAACTACTGTATTGAAGTATTGAGTATATTTCAAATTAACTCATCCAGTCATTACCAATTTAATCACAAGGGCAAACCATACACATACAATATGACAATCTCAAGTGTACATATTAAAATTCATCTTCCAACTTTTGCATTCCTTAAAGGCAAACAATTTTTTTGGTTATAGCTCCACAATAGCTGGTACACAGAATATCACTGCTAAATATTTTTTAAAGATATGAGTTAACCTATTAT
This sequence comes from Martes martes, assembly GCF_963455335.1. Classification (NCBI taxonomy): domain Eukaryota; kingdom Metazoa; phylum Chordata; class Mammalia; order Carnivora; family Mustelidae; genus Martes; species Martes martes. The sequence continues at coordinate 129,091,421 of NC_137889.1, read as the reverse complement.
TTTTATGTCTAAAGGCAAAGTTTGACATAATTATCTGAATTGAAGAAATCACCAACAGTCAGCAAATATCCAGTTTCATTGTAAGTCTATGTACCAGAAACTACTACAAATATTCACAAACCCCTATGAAGCAGAAATAAAACAGTTTGAGGATAGAAAACAATTATTAAGAGAATTAATAGGGAATATGTGTTATGGAGACAAAGTTTAAGAATAGTAAAAGTATAGAAAAATGAGATCAATTAATAGATACGTGAGTTCTATTTAACTTTGCTCTTAGATATGAACTGTTTATCATAGTAAACATTAACAGACTGTTAAACTTGAAAATGATATATGACTTCACAAAAGCCATCGGGAAAAAGTTTCCAGAGCCAACACATTTCACAAAGTGAAGAATTCTCAAACCCACTGACCAGTGTCCACTGAAGCGCAAATGACCAAAACTTATAAAACTTAAGCATGACTTGAAATACAATAACATTATATAAACACTGGATGAAAAAGGTACATTGCAATGTGTCATCAATAGCAATAATAAGCGATTTCTACAAGGTTTTTATATAATTATAAGAAAAGTTATGATAATTTGATTTTCAGGAATTGTTATCTTCAACTTTGAGACATATTGATATTTCATATTGAATGTTAAAATTAATAATCAAGCAGACAACTATAACATAAACCTTACTTTTGCCTAGAATATCCTCAGTAAAATCATTGGTTAAGTCTGTATTACTCACTGTTTTTGTTTGTATTCTTTTCCCCAACTAGTTTTGTGTGTAATTTTATGACTGAAGAAAATAATGTGGGGTAATATGTTCAATGTAAATGATAACACTTTTTATGTATTTTCCAATCATTGTTTTGAACTTAAATGCATGTTGAATACTTTAGTGACTCAATTAATATAGGAGTTGACTGATTAAATATGCCTGTCATGAGATACTGGTTGTGAAAATCGATATATTTGCAAAATATAAATCTCTTTGTCTAACAGGCACACACTAGATTGTTTTCCTGTTGAGTTCCCATTTCACTCTGAGACTTATCTTTATCTTTCCTACAAAAGATTGTAAATATGCATGTTGGGAGAGAAAGAATAAACTAGATTTCAAATTTATCATTTCATTAATTTATGAAATATTTTAAGAAATATATTTATTGGGGCACCTGGGTGGCTCAGTGGGTTAAAGCCTCTGCCTTTGGCTCAGGTCATGATCCCAGCATCCTGGGATCGAGCCCCGCATCGGGCTCTCTGTTCAGCAGGGAGCCTGCTTCCCCCTCTCTCTCTGCCTGCCCCTCTACCTACTTGTGATATCTATCTGATAAATAAAATCTTAAAAAAAAAAATATATATATATATATATATATTTACCTTTGGATATTAATAAGGATTAAGTAATAATAAAATAATATGTGTATATATGCATACAAATAAATGTGTATGTATAATCATATATACTAAAGCTCTGATAGTATAAAATAAAATTTAGTATGTTTATATAAGCTATTTACTTCTTTGTATTACTTAAGGTCTTAATATACTTTTTTTTAAAAACATTTTATGTATTGATTTGACAGAGAGCGTGCAATAGAGAGCACACAGGGAGAGGGAGAAGCAAGCTCCCTGCTGGGCAGGGAGCCTGATGCAGGGCTCAAACCCTGCATGCTGGGATCATGACCGGCTTAGAGTCCTGTGTTTGAGCCCAAGGCAGACTGTTTAACCAAATGAGCCACACAGGTGCCTCACTCGAAGTACTAATAAATTGTTAGAGATTAATGCCCATAATTCCTTGACAGCTCAAATATTTTATTCTCTACATCTTCAAGCCACTTTAAAAAAAAATACTGAAATTGCAGAGCAATATTAACTTGAGTTTCTAGTTTTCACAATTGAGCAACAGAAGAAATTAAAACAAATCTATATACAGAATATTTTTTGATTACTTTGAATTATTTCCCTAAATTCTTTGTAGAATTATTTTGAGAGTGTATTTCCATACTATTGTTTTGGAATATTTTGAGACTATATTTTGAGAGTGTATTTCCATACTATTGTTACCACACTGTCATTTTCTTGCATTCAGTGTAAATTAAAATAGTATAAAAATGATGAAGCTACCTAATACACTAACAGTCGCATGGCTAATTTTTGATACTCATTTTCTCAAAATAAATTATTATATTTGTTAATTAGTATTGCCCATACAGACCCTGCAGCAGTCACTTTCTCCCAAATAGGGCTCTTGAAGGAAGTGTTTTCCAAATCAAAAACTAATGATTTACTATGTGTTGACTAACTGAATTTAAATTAAAAAGAAATTAAAAAAAATAAAATCAGTGACTATAATCTAACGCCACCAGAGTCTTAAGTTATATCTCTCACTTAATTAAAAATTCATTTTGAAACATTTAAAAACAGGAAGCTGTTTAGATTATGTGATTAGATGTCATACAGACAATTGGGTTTCTATTAAATACTAACATAAGAAATTTTAAATGTTTAAATATCCCAGCCTGACTATAGGTCATAAACATAATAAACTTTAAATTTAAAAATGCTTCATGTTAGGAAAAGTAAATGGAAAATATGTTTTGTAAGTCACATTGATTATAGTTTTTCATGCTTGTAGTACAAACTATTCATTTTAGTGATTCTTTTAGCTGATGAGGTCATCAATTAATTTTTGAAAAACTTGTAATTAGAACTTTGCCATAGGATTTTACAAGTATGTCAACAATTTATTGTAAGGAATTTTGTCAATGATTCAAGTTAGAACAGTTAGATAGGGCCAACTACCTGATATCCTATTACGCGAGTTAGGATATCTGTGCAGGATGTGCTACAAAATTATAAAAGAAATTCTGTCTGATTTATAGAACACTAATCATTAGCTTTTCAAATAACCTTAGTTGAAAAACAGGAGAGAGTTCCTTTGGAAACAGTTTCAAGGTATCTTTCACAATGTTCTGGAGAAAGCCAGGGAAGGGCTTCTTCCATACTGAGGTCAAAGGGCAGGATGTCACCAGGACTACCTGAGTGGCATAAGCAATAATGTGGGAGCTGAAGCCAACTCAGCCTGAGGTGGAAGAATAGCACAAGACAGAGGGTTGAACTGGGGGCAAGCTTCAAATCCAGACAAAAGTTGGGGTTGAGGAGGAAGGAGCAAGGAAGTTTGTTTTCTGTAGACCAAATATAGGCAATGCTGGAGAGAGCCTTCCTGGAGCTGCCTTGATAGGCCACCATCCCAGACTTCCCTGGACGGGGTAAGTGGCTGAGTGGGAAGCTGGGAGAAGGTCAGGTGCAACGTAGACACTGAGAGTGGCAGGTGCAGAAGGAAACAAGTCCACTGCCCGGGAAATGCATTCCTACAATTCTTGTGCTTTGGCAGAAACACCTCGTAATCATTATGTGATACTGAAAAAAGAAAAGGAGAAAGCCACACAGCACAGTAAGCAGTAAATATTACACTTCAATGTCTAGATAAAGCAATAGGTTATATTTTCTCATTTGTAAAATTGTGTATAAAATTCAAAAGTAAAATACACAAATCTGAAAGTTTACTTAAGTATGAGTATTTTATACACTCATTTTATTAATGGGTATTTAAAAAAAAGATTTTCATCAAAACATGTAGTCACATATTTTTCTTTGTCCAATTTTATATGTGCTGAGGACTCACAGCCACAGATACACGATGAAACACACATGTATGAATGTTTGCCTCATGAATTTAACTAAGCCAGCTTTTAGTTTCTCCTTCTAAAAATAAAATCCAAGTAACTAATAAAACAAGGGAGCATAGATATTATTGTGTATTTAACTCATTCACCCTTGAATGAACCAAGCAATTGAAGAGCCTAGAGACATTTGACATTCAACAATTTCTAAAAAAACTTTGTAACTGCTAATGATTTTATTGTCACTAAATTAAATCTACCTAAGGAAATGCCCCTTTGACTGTCATAGCCTTTACATTTTCTTTCTTCAAGCTGAATAAGTTTTTGCTAATATTATGCTTTATGTAAACTCCTTAGTTTTTTGCTTTTGTGTGTGTGTGTGTGTGTATTTTTTTTTTTTTACAAAGGATGTTTTTTATACATTGGGGATTTATAATTAGAGTATTTCTAAATTACTTTGGTTTCCAAAGTTATTTTCTAAATTTCATCTTTGATAGAGAAAAGTGCAATGAAGCTTTTATAGATAATTTCCTTTGAATAATATATTAGGGCTGAAAGAATTGTATTCATGTACATGAACTGAACATTCTATCAGAAGTTTTACAAAGACAAATTAGTTTAACTATAACCATATAACTTATTTATGTTTATTATATCATGATAATATACATCAGATATATTTTCTTCAAACTGAGATTTCTCCAGAATATAAGAGTAACATAAGGGGAAAATATCATCACTGAGATAATAAATAAAATTTTATAATTTAGAGTTGAAATATACTCTAAAATATAATCAATTTTGCCTTCAAAATCTTCATTAAATCTTTCTTATAAGTAAATTGTCACTTTACATATCAGACTTCTTGTACTTTTTCCAAAATTTAACCCACTTTCTTGGAGAAAACAAAAAAAGTGCTTTGAAAAACATGTTAAAGTGAGGTTAATTTAATTACAACAAAAATGGTATTAATTTGGTGAAAATTATTTAATACTTCCTCTTTATTTTATATCAGAAACAGGAAAATTTATATGGTTATTGCATTGTTTTGTCTCCATTTCCACATTGTTTAACTTAGTAGTTACAAGGAAATCTTTACCCGTATAAAATACTACTCCATTAATTTTAAAAATCATCATACATTACACATGGTAGCAATATGTAATGTGTAACTACTATGTGTAAGGCAGTCACTTAGGCTTAGGTATATGGTCTTAATGTTGATTCCTTGTTTTTTTAATATTGGTTCTTACAATTAAAACTAGTATAAATATTTATCCAAATCCATGGAATATACAGCACCAAAAGTGAATCTTCATAGGTAATAATGATGTATTCATGTAGATCATTAATTGAAGCAGATGTACCACACTGGTGAGGGGTGTTACTAGTTGAGGAGGCCTGGCATGAGTGAGGACAGGGGCTGTCTGGGGAAGTCTCTGTACCTTTTGCTGAGTTTTGCTGTGAATCTAAAACTGCTCCAAAAAAGAAAGTCTTTCTTTAAAAAACATAAATACAGTTTAATATAGTGTAAGTATGAAATGAAGTTAATCATACGAAAATAGTTCTTTTTAAGTTTTACATAAAAAGTATAATACCATATATATATATATTTTCCTGATATATACATATATCAGGAATATGTATCAGGAAATTGACTTCTTCAGATTTTAGTAGATTCATTTTTTTATAGAAACTGTACATTTACTTTCCTTTCAGTATTTGTCTATAACCTAAAAGTATAAGCAAAATGAGGTATGCATTTGGCCTTAAAAACTAAATCCTCCTAATGCTTTCAACATAGTGTTTTCCAAAAGAACGTAGCCACATATGCTCAAGCCGTCATTATATATTCAATTGCAGTCGAGGTTATTCAGTCAGCAGAACAACATCTTGTTGGCAACCTTGCTGATCTGTATAAAAGCCAATAAATACTGAATGTAGTGGTATTATCTGAGAAGAGCAATCTTGCCCAGGACACAGAGGGATCGTTCCTATCTTCCTTCAAGTGTTTTCATGAAATATTTATGGTGCCGATACACCAGAAGTGGATTTCAGTTTAATATCTACTCTCAACTGTAACTGTGTTGAAGCAGGCATTAGTCTTTCCGTGTAGGTTTTGAAAATATAATTTCAACTTGTAATGATAAATCAAAGCATACAACTATTAATTATTTGTAATGAATGGAAAAAACAAACACTGGCATAAGCAATTCTAATTAAATAATTAATAATATATGTCAAATTCATTTTTACATTATTTGACATTACTTAGGAAGAAAACTCCCCCATCTCCTGACCATGATGGACTCAGTAACAGAGTGATCACAGACCTTGGTTAAGTAATGCAACCCAAATGCAGACACAGATTGAAAAATAGATAAAACCTTCATGAAATGTGAAGTTTATCTTGAAAAATTTAAAGTATATAAAAGATAAACTGAACCAGACAACTCTGAAACATCTTATATAAAACTAAGGAAAAATGTATTCATGTATTGTACATTTTAATAAGCCAATTAGTTCTAAACTAAAACGAACACAAACACCTTATAATTTTGTGTTCCATGCTGATACAGTCTAATACCCTTTTTAATCTCCCATAGAAACTCTTGAGATGTGTTCCAATAATAAATCCAGGAAAAGTCAAAGTTTACATTTACAGGTAGGTAATTTTCTTTATATTACATCAGTGATTATATTTCAATATTTCACCACCTTCTAAGGCATTTTATTCTACTTTGAGGAGAAGTGACAAGTATTATTCTATCTTTCTTTACTGGTTCTTCTTTTCTATAAATTTTTTCTGCTAACGTGTGTGGTGTGTGTGTGTGTGTGTGTGTGTGTGTGATGTGGGGGCAAATTTTTTCTGCTAACGTGTGTGTGTGTGTGTGTGGTGTGGGCACAGATTACAAAGCACAAAATACTCTTAAGTCTTAGGACAATACAGCAAGCAAAGCAACATATACTTTGGAAATACATACCTTTACCTGCCTTTTAATCTAATGAATATCTGAATTTTAAGATATGTTGATTGTTTTACCATCCTCCCACATTGTGTCATTCAATTTGATATATATGTATTATTATGACCTCTTTCAGAACGATGACATTAAAAAGCTATACAGGAAAATGAGCAGTGGCTTGAGAATTGAAATATTAGCATTTTTGTCTGAAATGAACAACTGACTGATGATGTGACTTGGGGCAAGACAAGTTACTGTGGCTAGGCTTTAACATCTGTTAAAAGAAACAGAGTGGAACTAGATAATAACTCAGATATTCTAGTAATTGGTATCTGTGAAATATATATTTCCATTCTTATTCTATCAAGGACATATTAAAAAACTCCTCCATCAGTTATTTCTTCACAAACAGACATACACACATAGACATCCCCATCATGACTTTTTTTTTTTTAAGATTTTATTTATTCATTTGACAGACAGAGATCACAAGTAGGCAGAGAGGCAGGCAGAGAGAGAGGAGGAAGCAGGCTCCCCGCCGAGCAGAGAGCCCGACGCGGTACTTGATTCCGGGACCCTGGGATCATGACCTGAGCCGAAGGCAGAGGCCTTAACCCACTGAGCCACCCAGGCGTCCCCTCCCCCATCACGACTTTTAAAGTACTTACACTGCAGCCTTTGGATCAGTAGTCTTCTATTGATAGGCTTCAGTTTTGACTTGTTAGAGCTCCAGTGTAATATAAAGATAGTTTGTGATATTGTTATGGTTATAAAGAGTAAAAATCAATTTATACGCCATTATTTAAAAAAAAAACAAACAACTTCCCTGGTATTCTTCAACCAGTAATGTTCTCCCAAATCCATAAAATTTAAGTTTATTTATGAATAGCTTCCTACACACACTAGGCACAGTCACACAAGTGCATTGAGTAGATAAAGATTCCCTGTTATTCTTCTACTAGTAAATACTCTTAAGTATGTTTACCAGGATATCATTTGTCCTGAAAAAGATAAGGAATAGGTTGAAGAGCTGCTGAACCATTTTCTTTCAGTCACCAATTTATCAGGGAAGAAGACTGATTATGGGAGAAAAGTATAAGGATGGACTCTACAAGTGGGCTGAGAATCTGAGACAGTTTGTGTCCCATCTCATGTTCACTGAGGACCACTATTGGTAAGGATCTCCACCATCAAATAAACAATATGACCTATTTTGTTGATACCAGTAAGTCATCCAAATGCTTGTTGAAAGTCTCTGAAACAGTGTGGCCATCATAGCAATGATAAAGTTTATAAAAAATTCAAAATATGCATGTCTTTTATTAACAGACATAAGTGAACTGATACAGAAAAGTGCCCAATCTGTCAGCAGTGGAAACCAGCACTTCCAGTGTGATGCCCTAGTATAGAAGAATCAGTCATCAAAGAGAAAGGAGGATTTTACCGAACCTTGTTCATCCCAGCAAGAGACAGCAATCTGCTTTAATTGGGTTGACACTGATTCTCAATGTTGGTTTCCTTTCCCTAGATAACACATTTGGAGACCAGGAAAAAAAAAAAAAAAAGTTCCTACCAAATGTTATATCAACATCAATGTTATGCCACTTAATTTTGCTTTCTACATTTTAAAGCAAAAAGATAAAAACAAAAACAAAAACAAAACAAAATGTGGCACTGGGCCATGATTCATGGGCTTCAGCTACTTTGACACATGTACCCACCACATAAATAAATAATACATCTTCCAGCTATCTTCAAAACAGCTAGCTCAGTAGAATAATGTGGATGTCTTATTGAAGACATTTCCTGGGTCGACTGGGACAACTATTGGAATATTGGAATTAGGGGCTTTATCATGTACCTTCTAAATTAGTTGCATTTATAAGATATTATTTCTTCCATAGTCCGAATATAGGGATCCAAAGACAATGTGAAAAAGGTGCTTCCTTGCAAAATAGCTTGATTCCATCCCTCTGACTTTGAGCTCTGCTTCCTGAAAAGTATTACAATTCACATGGAAGAATGTTTTCAAAAGGTGGTGCAGTGGGCTGCCCATTTAGACCTGTTCATTTCGGACATGTCACTGAACCAGTATGCAAAAAAGAATTAAAGTGTTACCTAATGTGATCAATTCCCAGATGACCAAGTGAAACAAAAATAAGTGATTAAGAATATGAACTCCTGAGCCAAACTGCAGGTAAATAACTGTTGGCAAAGTTATTTAAGATATCTGTCACAATTTTCTTCTTTATAAAGTGAGGTCATCAATAGGTGAATTTGCAAATCACTTTGAAAAGTGCCTGGCACATAATAAATTATACATACATATTTACATATGACATTAGCATAAATATTAAAGTAAAATAATGTTGCTTCAGTTGGGGAGACAAGGGGTATGTATGAAATCAAAGTATTCTCCTATGGTGCACCAAATAATGGTAAAATTATTGCAATCTTATCCAGATAAGACCACCAAAATTCAGACTATACAAAAATAAAGGGATTAGTTTCACAGGGAGGCAATACCTTAATATCTGAGATTTAGAAGGAATGTCAATGGGTAGAGTGAGAATGGAGAAAGGAAACTGTAAATTTTCATTATGAACACATGATCAATTTTGGATAAAAATCTCTACCAACCTTAATACTTTATTCTTTGCTTCTCTCCGTCTCTCTCCCTCTCTCTGTCCTTTGCTCTTTCTGGCCCATGCATATCCTATATCTAGTGCACTCTCACTCCTTCTGTTTCTCTTTCATAATATCATTATCAACAACAACAAAATCATCATCCCTTCTTTTTCATCACCTCTACAAATTTATATTCCTCTCTTATTTTCCCTTGTAATTTTATAGAGAGTATGTTATTTATGGCTTAATTCACAATGTAATACACTTGCTAAATCATATCAAGAGGGGTATCTGATTGAAACAGAGGAAGAATGGTAGTGTTGCTCTTGTTGAAGACATTTAAGTTTGGGAGGAGGAATGTGGATGGAACACAGCACTCTAGATGAATTTTGAACAGTGAAATGTGAAAAAAAAAAACAAATGATGTCTATTTCAATGTAATAATGTTGAGGCGGAAAAGTAACTAACTTTATGAGTATCTTCTTTTTCAGGACATCCAAAGTATTATCACTTTTAACTCTCAGAAACATTCCTACCAAGAATAGAAAAATATATTTCTTTTGTTATCAATATCAATATTTCTTTGTTATCAAGTCAGATATTGAGTCAAGTGTTTATTTTATCTTCACTTAGTGAAAACTTATGACAAATCTTCATAATGTGTTTTTATCCTCATTTATAATGGATGAAAAAAATAGTTCCTATAGTGTGTAACATAATTTGACCAATGTCATATAGCTACAGACTGGAAAGGTTTGTTTTGCAAACAAAATCAGTTGGCATTCAAAGTCTGCCTGTCATTTTTCTACTATTCCATGCCTCCTTGAATGATGTGAAATTAGTGTTAAGCACCATATTACAGGAATAGTAAAATTATTTTGTAATTTTTCTTGTAGAAAACTAGGAGAAAAAAACATCATAAGACAGAAAAAATATTATGGAGAAAAGCAAACAATTTTGAAACTCACCAAATAGTCAAGGAGAAGTGAAAACTAATTTACCGTTAGAGTTCAAAAACATGAAAGGGAGATGAATCTGAAGATAGGGTTTGTCAATTATCAAGGGGCAGTGGGCTTAGAGTTAATGAATTTATTTTGGTATTGGTACCCTTGCTAGTACTGGGGAATCAGCAGAGTTTTTAAGCTTAACCCTGACTGTGTAAACATAGTCTTTAATCACACTGTAGGGAAGAGCGTAAATAAGAATACAGTTTCATAGTTAGAAATCTAGATTGCATATGATGGAAAAGCAGATGGCATGTCCTAAATCACAAGGGAAAGGCAATAACATCTTATTTTCAAACTGGAGATGTAATAAAAATGTTTAAAAAATAGTTCATAAGTGCATCACATTACTTCGTACCCAGATAAATCAGTTCATTGAAGAAAGCAACAGGCTCACATTTCTTGATTTTAATCAAATGGGAGCAATCTCTTCTAAATATGTTACTGAATATTTATCATCTATTATTAAACAGGAAGACTACCTTGGACAGATGTCAAAGAGTTATAAATATAAAAGATATTTATACTGTTAGATGTATTTGACTTAATTTTATTTATTTTAAATATCATCAACTCTTTTTCTTCTTTTCATTGTATCAGTAGAGAGAAAAATGAAGGAGGATAATTTCTTTAATTTTAATTTCAAATGTAGGAGCATTTGTGCATTTACGCTCTTTTTTCTTTTTTGATCTTTTAAATAATATACGTGTGAATAACCCTAAGAATTTTAACAAGAAAAAGGCAAATTAAAGGATATAATCTTGGCCTGGTTTTTTCAGTTTAAACTGTAAAAGTACTTAAAAAAAAGTGTCTTTTGATGAGGGAGCTGGCCCCTTTAGTTAAGTTTGTACCGTTTGTATAGAATGTGGGATTTCCCTAAAAGGTAGGTAGTATGCAGTTGGAGCCTTCAGGGGGCAGTATAAAGCTTCCTGTTTGTGGGAGGAGTAAATGCAGGTCCTGATGGAGGGGCAGTGAGAGGATGGAGTGGGCTGGGCCTCAGGGGAAGCTTGGAGAATGACAGAATCAAGCCCAAGATGTTGCTGCGATCACCACTCTTCCCAGAGGAAGCCTGATCTCACAAGATCTCTGGATTTCGAAGGGTGCAACAGAGGTGTCTTGGGATGAAAATGACCTGGATGCCCAGGTGCCAGAGGCCCCTCATCACAGACTCTTCCCTAAGGAGTCTGGCTCAGGCTACCCATAAGGCAAACCCCAATCTTCCTCAATGTCTAACCTTTCTCAACTCACCCAAATCATTGTGGGGCCACCTAACCCTGGGCAGACGCAGGAATATTAACAGTCTGAAGCCAGAAAGGGAATGTGTACAGTGCATACACGGGTCCTAAATCTATAATCTTCTAGAAGCCTTTACTCCAGTGAGATTCATAGCTGGACTACTGACACACAGGGCCATGGATAATAAACTGTTTTCTTTAAAGATATTAAATGTGTAGTAATTTGTTATAACAATAATAGAAAGCCATATTAACAGTCCAGACTTTATTAAGTTTAGGCAACAAAGAGACTTTGAGGTTTTTAGGAAAATAAAACAATATAATCTAAGCTCTTTTAGGAAATGTGAGGCATTTTTATTTCCCTAACTAGAATGCGTTCCACTCTTGTCTTCCCAAACAAACATAATTTTTGTTCATATATCCTTTTCCTTCTTTCTAGTCCATAAACCATTACTTCAGGGTCATCAGAATAAGGTAAGAATAATCTTACTACCTCCTATTACTGATTTATGTGAATGAGCAGAAAACGCAATTCTTTTAGTGAGATAGAAGAGATAGGTGGTAGGCCTCTAAGGAGATTCATCTTAGTCCTTGGGATGAGAAACCTTTTCTGTATTGAAAGTGAAAGGGGCAGGAACAACTGTATTTCATGTTCTTTATACCTTTGAATTTTTTTTCTTGTTTGAATTAATAAACTATTTTATTTGTAATTGAGTTTTGCTTTTATTTATACTTCTGTTTTCCAGTTTTAAGTACCCAAAGGAAGGAATATTCATAAAAACTATACCAGGAAAACTAAGCAATGACCAAATTAGATGTATATACCAGTTTGTCTCAGTGAGGCACATTACAATGGTTCTAATCACATATTTAAAATATTGTCTGCTATGAATATTAGTAAATTTTTACATAAACATATTATTTCCACAAATTTCTCCTTTATAATAAGTATAGTAATGTTAGTTTAAGCAGTTGTATCTGTTGTTATGTATTTCTGTTGTTATAGAATTCTGATATTATCTTCCTGTGTCCAACAGAGTTAATGCTCTTCTAAAAACATTTTTTTGATAGCTTCTACAATTTTTTCTGACAAGGAAAAGATAATTACTATTTTTTGGTATCCCAAAATATTATTTCAAATTTTGCTAAACGTGGGAATTTTGAGAAATATACATATTTAAAACAGTTATACAATTTGCTTAGTTGTCCTATAACTCAGTATTAGGCACTTTAAGTCTTGTATCTGTCTTTGAACTATAAGTATATCAGCTTTATTAGGTCAATTAATTCTAGCACAACCTGGAAACTCACCAGTCCTCAGTCTAATATCCATATATAACTGCACTAAAATATAATTGTGAGCAAATACATATTTAATTGTTCCCATATGAAATACTAACATAGGTGTTGCATTTTTTTCTTTAACATATTTATTCCTTAAAACATTTTTTATGTGGCATAAAACATTATTGATCTTTTTACATTTAATGCATTTTTATTTTTATAAGATAACTCTCAAATTATATTTCAGTTTGTTTAGAATCTGGGGGATGTAACAGGGAAGAAAAATTTAAAGAAAAACATATACAGAAGATATCTTAAGAGAATTATAAGGAAGGGAGCATTCTGAGAAGTTTTGAAATTCAATTGATGTTAAGCTCTAAAAGTCTATAATTTTTTTTCAAAGTGACTTTACACCCATAAACCAATTTGAGGAAGAGAATGAAGAAATTTCATAGAGATATAGAATATGAAAGAAATATAAATAGGAAGAGAGAGAGAAAGAGGAAGGAAAAAAAAAAGAAAGAAAGAAGAGAAAGAAAATTATACTACTTTATCTGATTTCTGAGCTGAAGATTTTAAGTAAAAGAACACTTTTTTTTTTCCCTATTCACCCTTAGTTAGGACTACCTCTCATACAATTAAAATTACATATTTATCTTTATTGCAGCCTACATTGTCTAGCCTGGTATTTGCAAATTTAGCTTCCAAATTTGCAAAAACATTTTCATTTGTTCTGGTCTCATTGTATTTCTGTGCTCACAAAGTCAACAAATTCTTCAGCAGAGGTACTACTAAAAAATAATAGCAATATAATTTTTTAGAAGCACCTGAATATCTGTGATGTTTGTTTATCTCTTTGGAAATTAATGAGGGATTCATTTCCTCCCCAAATGATAGTCATGTAACCCAGAGCTTGAGAAAATTATCAATATCTTATCTAAATTAAAATCTAAATTAGATTTTTTCTCTATGATCCAACTTCTTCTTACTGAGTATTCAATTATTGTAGTAGACTTACTGCTGTTCTGAAGACTGAGAAAACATTTAAAAATTGAAAATATGATTTTAAACAAAGTCATTTGACATCCTATCAAAGAAAAGAAATTGTAAGAAATGGCGTGAGAAAAAAGCAAAGATGAGAATGAGAATTAGAAACTCATGTAGGTTGCACAACAGAGGAGACCATCAATGTAATGAAAAGGTAACCAACAGAATGGGAAAATATTTGAAAATCATAAATCTGACAAGGGCTTAATATCACAAAATATATAGAGAAATCATACAACTCAATAGAAATTAAAAATTAAAAGAATCTCAAATTAAAACCACACTGAGATATCACCTTACACCAGTTAGAATGGCCAAGATTAGCAAGACGGGAAACAACATGTGTTGGAGAGGATGCGGAGAAAGGGGAACCCTCTTACACTGTTGGTGGGAATGCAAGTTGGTACAACCACTCTGGAAAACATCATGGAAGTTCCTCAAAAAGTTGAAAATAGAGCTACCTTACAACCCAACAGTTGCACTACTGGGTATTTACCCCAAAGATTCAGATGTAGTGAAAAGAAGGGCAATCTGTACCCCAATGTTTATAGCAGCAATGGCCACAGTTGCCAAACTGTGGAAAGAACCAAGATGCCCTTCAACGGATGAATGGATAAGGAAGATGTGGTCCATATACACTATGGAGTATTATGCCTCCATCAGAAAGGATGAATACCCAACTTTTGTAGCAACATGGACAGGACTGGAAGAGATTATGCTGAGTGAAAGAAGTCAAGCAGAGAGAGTCAATTATCATATGGTTTCACTTATTTGTAGAGCATAACAAATAACATGGAGGACATGGGGAGATGGAGTGGAGACGGGAGTTGAGGGAAATTGGAAGGGGAGGTGAACCATGAGAGACTATGGACTCTGAAAAACAACCTGAGGGTTTTGAAGGGGTGGGGGATGGGAGGTTGGGGGAACCAGGTGGTGGGTATTAGGGAGGGCATGGATTGCATGGAGCACTGGGTGTGGTGCAAAAACAATTAATACTGTTACGCTGAAAAGAAATAAAAAATTAAAAAAAAAGATTTATGCCGCTTTGAAAATTTGAAAAAAAAAATTAAAAGAATCTGATTTACAAAATGGAATAGACTTTTTTTGCAAAAAAAGACATATAAATAGCTAACAGATACATGAAAAGAGTGTTCAGTGTCATTAATCATCAAGGAAATGCAAACCAAAACCACAATAAAAGTATTACCTCACTCCTGTTAGAGTGACTACTATCAAAAAGACAACAGATAACAAGTATTAACAAAAATATAGAAAAAAAAAAAGAAAGAAAGAAAAGAAGAGAAAGGGAAAGAAAAGAAAACCCTTATACACTGTTTGTGGGGATGTAAATTGATCCAGCCAGTATGAAAAACAGTATGGAGGTTCCTCAACAAATTAATGTTAGAAGTAGTATATGACCCAGAAATCCTATTTCTGAGTATATAGCCAAAGGAAATGAAAACAGAATCTTGAAAATATATCTGCATGCCTTTGCTCATGGCAGCATTATTCATGATAGCCAAGATATGGAAACAAACTATCTCTTCATCAATGGATGAATGGATAAAAAATAAATTGTATGTATATACACATATACACAATATAATATTATTCTGTCATGAGAAATAAGGGCATTCTTCCCATGGGATGACATGAATGGAACTTAAAATCATTATACTAAATAAGTCAGAAACACAAACTCTGTATGGTGTCACTTATATTTGGAAGTTTAAAAAGCCAAACTCATAGGAACAGAGACTAGAATGGTGGTTACCAGGGGTTGAGGGGCAAAAGATAAGGGGATAGTTGGTCAAAAAGTACAAACTTGCAGTTACAAGATAAATAGGTCCTGGAGATATAATGTAGAATTTGGTGACTCTAACTATACTGTGTTATATATTTAAAAGTTGTTAAGAGAGTAATCTTAAAAGTTCTCATCACAAGAAAAACTTGTAATATGTGAGGTGATGGATGTTAACTAACCTTATTGTAGTGGTCATTCCATGGTGTATACACATGTCAACTCATTATGTTGTGCATCTTAAATTAATATAATGCTATTTGCCAATTATATCTCAATTAAAATAAGGCATGATAAAAAAAGCATGATAATTCATGAAGTTTTGAACTTCAATAGATGTTATACTTTAAAAGTCTGTACATTTTTTTCAAAATGACCTTTCATCCATAACACAGTTTGAGTAAGAGAAGGAACTTTATAGAGCTATAGAAAGAAAGAGAGTGAGAAAAATATGTGTTTTCTGGTGAGTAAAGTTATCATTTAAATATTCTCAGAATTGTGAATTGAAGCAATCCAGCATTGTTTGATACCAGATTACTTATTTAATGCATAGTTCTAAATGCTCTCCTCTAATTATGTGACCCCTAACTGTAACATGACCAAAGTATATTGTCTTTGAAACAAACAAACATAAAAAGGAGTGAAGTTTAGCTTCTATACTTTTTTTTTTTTTTTTTTTTTTTTTACTGACATTTAGTCCTTATTAGGGAATCATTTACCACCTTTTGAAAATCAGTTTTAAATACTTGAGTAGTGCAGACACTTTATTTCTTCCAAATTTATCCTTTAGACTAAAAGTTTGCCCCTATATAGTTCATCTTTATATACAGCCAACTGTATACATGTCTACATGAGAATGGGCACTGTGAGTAATACACTGTCGAGCCTATGAATATGCAATTAGAAATTATGATAAGATTATAAACGGACTTTTTCTATTCAACTAGTTCATTAATTAACAACTTTAATACTTTCTACTACCCCAGAGTAAGACTAGATATTAGATATAGTTGTGGATATGGATAGATATGAAGGAAAGTTACCTGTCTTCCATCCATTCCTTTACAAATTACTGTGAGAGAGAAATAAGTCTCCAGATTGTTAAAACAAAACAAATAAAAACTTAAATATATCTTTTTATCATTACCCTTTTAACAAAAATGAGATCATAAAAATAACAAACAATTTTTTAAGTAAATATAACATTTTACATAATGACAAGGAAAAAAGACACATTTTAGTGTTATAAAGTTTTTCATATCCATTATCAAGTGATGTATATTTTCGTAACTCCACACATTAAAATCCTATGGTTACATAATATTCTTAATTGTTATTCAACACAGAATATTCCTATTATTCAAAATTGTAGTGAAAATTATGCAAACACTTAACAATAAATGTAAGTTTACTTCTTTAACTATTCCTACAGAAAAAAAAATCAGAACACATATAACATTTCAAATTTTAGAATCTTTTTGTAGACATTCTGTGTTTGGAGATTACATTTTATGATGCAGCTAGTTTGAAATGGATAGCTACATTTCCAACAGCTGTATCAGTATGGAGAATAGCTGGTAATAAAAAGAATTCTTGGCAAGCCACTTCTCCTATTAAATGGAGAATGCAATGCCTTTGGCATCTATACTTCAAGTAATTTGTAAAAAAAACACATTACTTAGCCAGCTGTAGATTCTACTATTTCAAGACCAAGATTATAAGTCATTAATCAATTTATAGACATAAATACACTATTGTTCAAAAATCAGTATTTAAACACACTGGAATCAATAAATATAATTAAAACAATAGTTTACTACATTCATTTATTTGTCTTCCAGCTGTTTGGTGAAATTACTGAAGCATGGAGCCAAACAGCTAATACCATATTTAGTTTTGTTTATTGAAATAATGAAAGTGTGTTAATGACAAAGTACAAAAATACATAATAGAAATTAATGTGCTGTGAAATAAAATTTTGTTTGAAAATCAAGTGTACAGTAAAAGCTTGTCTTTAAATGATTGTTGCACAATGTACATTTAACAATTATTAAATCAATTTTATTGATGTGTATCTGCAAATTATACCCCATGAAAAATGACAGCAATATGCTCAAGACAGACACAGTCTATTGTATGGAACTAAATTAATTTTAAACAGTATTCAAAAGTTATTTCATATAATCATAGAAAACAGGAGTTTAAAAAATCTTCATATACTATATTCTTTGTAGTGTTTATATCCATGTATCATTTAATCTCATTCTAGTATAGTTACTTATGCATAATTATTTGCTCATAAAAGTTTTATTTTGATTCAAATGAAAATAAATCCTGACTATCTCATATATAGTATGTACATCATAAACATATATAGTACAAACACATATAGATAAACTTGGGAACATATAATATTATTAGATTTCATATATGGTATTTTTGATAAAGAATATCAGATTACTAATTTTAACATTTTTGAAATATTATGTAAGGTATAAACAACTTTAAAAGTCTTCAAATATACACTGTTATATATATACAGGCTACCATCTAAAAATTGTTAACAAATCACCAGAAGAATTTTAAATAAATAAAGTATATATCTTTATCAGTATTGATTAAATATTATTTAATAGACTTTTGCATGAAGTAGTCTATAATCTTAAACATCAAAAATATACTTCTAGTCTCACAGTTTGTTTGTTTGTTTGTTTTTTTCCCTAGGGATGTGAAGACTTAATAAATGCATCATTGTAAAAGGTTCATTGGTATCAAATTCTGGAATATATCCATAGTCACTTCACTTCAATTAAATGTCCAAATAGAACAAATAGAAATAAATGTTCATTATCCTAAAATTTGTATGGAACCTCAAAAGACCCTGAATAGCCAAAATGACCTTGAAATAGAAAAACAAAGCTGGGGAGATCACAATTCTGTACTTTAAGTTATATTATGAAGCTGTAGTGATCAAAGCAGGATGATACTGACACAAAAACAGACACATAGATTAATGGAACAGAATAGAAAACCCAGAAATAAGCCCATAACTACATAGTCAGTCTTGGACAAAGTAGGAAGGATTATCCAATGGGGGAAAAAAAAACAAAAACAAACAAACAAAAAAAACACAACAGTCTCTTCAACAAATGGAGTTGGGAAAACTGGACAGCAACATGCAAAACAATGAAACTGGACTACTTTCTTATTCCATACACAAAACTAAATTCAAAATGAATGGAAGACCTAAATGTAAGACAGGAAGCCATCAATATCGTAGAACAGAACACAGGCAATAACCTCTTTGACATTATCTTTAGCACCTTTTTTCTAGATATGTCTCCTGAGGCAAGGGTGAAAAAACAAAAGTAAGCTATTGGAACTTTATCAAAATAAAAAGCTCTGTAGAGTGAAGGAAACAATCAACAAAACCAAAAGGCAATTTATGGAGTGTGAGAAAATATTTACAAATGACATATCTGATAGAGTTAGTACCCAAAATCTATAAAGAGCTTAACAAACTGAACACCCCCCAAAAACAAATAATCTGGTTAAAAAATAAGTAGAAGCCGTGATAGACATTTTTCCAAAGAAAACATACAGATGGCAAACAACCACATGAGAAGACACCCAACTTCACTCATAATCAAGTAATACAAATCAAAACTACAATGAGATATAACTTCACACCTGTCAGGATGGTTAAAATCAACAACACAAGAACCAACAGGTGTTGGCAAGGTGGTAGAGAAATAAGAACCCTCCTACATTGTTGGTTGGGAATGCAAACTGTTGCAACCACTCTGGAAAATAGTATGGAAGTTGCCCAAAAAGTTAAAAATAAAACTACCCTATACTCCAGCAATTGCACTACTAGGTTTTAACCTAATGAATACAAAAATACTAATTTGAAGGGATATATGCGCCCTAATGTTTATAGCAGCATTATCAACAGTAGCCAAACTGGAAATGGAAACATGCCAAGTGTTCATTGACTGGTGAATGGATAAAGAAGATGTACACACATACACACACACACACACACACACACTCACACAAATATTACTCAGCCACAAAAGAAAGAATGAAATCTTGCCATTTACAACATGGGTGAAGCTAGAACATACTGTGCTAAGTGAAATAAATTAGTCGGAGAAAGATGAATGCCATATGATTTCAATTAAATGTGGTATTTAAGAAAAAAAAAAAAAACAGAAAAAAAGAGAGAGTGGGAGGCAAACCAGGAAATAGACTCTTAACCATAGAGAACTCAGTGATGGTTTCCAGAAGGGAGGTGGGTGGGGATGAGTTGAATAGGTGATGGGGATTAAGGAATTCACTCACTGGGATGAGCATGCATGTTGTTCGGACGTGTTGAATCACTATATTGTACACATGAAACTAATATTACATTGTATTTAACTAACTAGAATTTGAATAAAAAACTTTTTTTTTTAAGCAAAAGCAAAAATAAACAGTGGGACTGCATCAAATTAAAAAGCCTCTGCACAACAAAAGAAATCATCCAAAAAAAAAAAACAAAAGACAACCCACTGAATGTGAGAAGATATTTGTAAATTGCATGTCTGATAAGGTGGTAATATTCAAAATATATAAAGAAATTATGTGACTTGGCCTTGGGAGGAGGGGCAAGATGGTAGAAAAGTAGGAGACCAAGTTTCAATTGGTCTCATAAAGTGAGCTAATTATCTATCAGAACACTCTGAACACCCATGAAACCAGCCTGAGATGCAGGATTATATACTTCTGGGTCTCTATGGTGGCAGAAAACTCCAGTAGAGAGCTAAAGCAGAGTGGGAATTGGACTGATACTGGAGGATGAACAGACGGGGGAGGGAGACACCAGAAGTGACCACTGGAAAGCAATGCCACAATATGAGAGTACCCTATGGTTGGGGACCAGCATTAACTTGGAGTCTGGTTAAAAGTACTCAAAAGGAGCAAAAGATCTTGAGGGGCAACTGGTTGAATTGGGCAGTCACAGGCCCAAGCCCACAGACCCAGGACAGCCATCATTGGTGACTACCCATGCCAGAGAGACTGTGGTGAACCCCCCAGGCTGTGGTCCCTGAGCCGCCAGTTTTCCAGATTTCCACTGCTTGCACCAGTGCTGGCCTAGGCACACTCTCGCTGGCACCTGTGAGGGAGTCTGGTGTGCATGCCAGTCGGTGCTCTCTAGTACCACAGCCCTTTGCACTCTGCACACTCACTGTGTGATGGGAGTCTGAACTGCATTCCCCACCACAGGGTCCCCATAAAACTGTAAAATCTCAATATCAGGGGAAAACAATAAATTAAGTTCCTGGTATCACCCTAAAACCTGTATATTTCACAGATACAACTTTTATTTTTATTTTTTTAAAGACTTTATTTATTTATTTGATAGACAAAGATCACAAGTAGGCAGAGAGGCACGCAGAGAGAGAGAGGAAGGGAACGAGGCTCCCCGCCGAGCAGAAAGCCCGATGTGGGGCTTGATCCCAGGACCCTGGGATCATGACTTGAGCCGAAGGCAGAGGCTTTAACCCACTGAGCCACCCAGGTGCCCCACAACTTTTATTTTTAATTCATTCTCACTATTCTTGTTCTTTTTAATTTTTTAACCTATTTACCATTACAATGAGAGGTTCAATATAACATTTTCCGTAGTAACCTTTTAACTTGAACTTTTTTCATACATATACCTGTGTTTTTCTTTTGCTTTTCTATTTTTCTTAATATACATATAGATATAAGCTTCAAGGTAATCCTCTTTCCCTAATAATACTACCCCTATATATAAATCAGTTTTAATACCCCTTTATCTCTGGAAAGTTGAGACCTTTAACAAAGATATCAAGATACACCCAGGAAGAATCAAAATAACCTTCCTCACCCACATCAATGATTTATAACCACCCTCCAATCTTTTTCTTCTGTCAGTGTTTCTGTGTATTTGTTTTTGTTCTGGTATTACATAAATCTTATATTGGGGTTCATTTTGTGGTTCATTTTGACTGTTTTTTTTTCCTTGTTCATTTTGGGGTTCATTTTGACTGGGTTCTTCTTTTTTTTTTTTTTCCTTGTCACTTACTTTTGTCAGTCTTTTTGTTTGTCCTTTTTGTTTGTAAGCCTTATAAATCTTACCTTTGGGGTCCATTCTGGCTGGGTCTTCTCTTTTTTTTTTTCCCCTGCCTCTCTCTTTCTCTCTCTCTCTCTCTTTTTTTAAATTTCTTTTTGGTGGTGACTTCAGATTGCTCAGTAGTGTTCCTTGGTGCACCTTAGCTGGATCACGGTTTATATATTCAGCTACATATCCCCTCAACCACCTCTCACCAAAATGACTAGGAGGAGGAACACCCAACAGAGGAAAAATGCAGAGACTATGCCCACTCCACCACAACTATTGGATATGGACATAAACAGTATTTTGTTAAGGGAATTATCAGGGTAACAATCATCCAGGCAATGGCTAGGTTGGAGAAAACCATTAATGACAACATGGAATCAATTAGGGCAGAAGTGAAAGCCACCCAGGAAGAAGTTAAAAATGCTATCAATGAGATCCAATCTAATCTAAATTCTCTACCAGATAGCATAACTGAGGCAGAAGATAGAATTAGTGATCTAGAGGACAAACTGATAGAGAAAAAGGATCACGAGGAGGCTTAGAACAAATAGCTTAGAAGTCATGAAAACAGAATTAGGGAAATAAATGATGGCATGAAACGTTCCAACATCAGAATTACTGGAATCACTGAAGGGGAAGAGAAAGAAAGAAGACTAGAAGATATAGTTGAACAAATTCTCCATGAAAATTTTTCCAGTCTGGGGAATAGAACCAGTGTTCCTGTCCTAGAGGCAGAAAGACTGCCCCCCAAGATCAATGAATCTAGAAAGACCTTGAGACACTTGATTGTGAAACTGATGAATCACAATTTTAGACAAGAGTCTTTCGGAGCACCTAAGGAGAAGAGATTTCTTATCTACAGAGGAAGATCCATCAGAATAGCGTCAGACCTATCCTCAGAAACCTGGCAAGCCAGAAAGGGCTGGCAAGACATATTCAGGGCACTAAATGAGAAGAACATGCAGCCAAGAATACTTTATCCAGCAAGGCTGACATTCAAAATGGATGGAGAGATAAAAAGCTTCCAAGACCAGCAAGGTTTAAAAGAGTATGTGACCACCAAACTGGCACTACAAGAAATACTCAGGGGGTTTCTAAAAAAGAAGAAAGAACCCAAGAGTGTCATAAACAAAAATTTACAGAGACAATCTATAGAAACAAGGCCTTCACATGCAACGTGATGTCAATAAAAACGTATCTCTCAATAATCACTTTCAACATGAACGGCCTAAATGCTCCCATAAAATGGTACAGGGTTGCAGATTGGATAAAACGACAGGACTCATCCATATGTTGTCTATGAGAGACCAATTTTGAACCTAAGGATACATCCAGACTGAAAGTGAAGGGATGGAGAAGCATCTTTCATGTCAATGGGCCTTAAAAAAAAAAAAAAAAAAAAAAAAAAAAAAAAAAAAACCAAAAACAAAACAAAAAAAAAACTGGGGTAGCCATTCTTATATCAGATGAATTAGACTTTAAACTAAAGACCATAGTCAGAGAGTCAGAGATAAAGAAGGACACTACATCATTCTTAAAGGGTCTATCCACCAAGAAGATCTATCAATTGTAAATATTTATGCCCCCAATATGGGAGCAGCCAACTATATAAGAAAACTATTAATCAAGGTAAAGGGTCTTATTGATATGAATACATTAATTCAGGGATCTTAATATGCCACTCTCAGTAATAGAAAGATCATCCAAACAGAAAATCCATAAAGAAATAAAGAAACAAGAGCATTGAATGATGCATTGTACCAGATGGACCTCATAGATATATACAGAACATTCCACCCTAAAACAAAGAATACTCATTCTTCTTGAGTGCACATGGAGCTTTCTCAGGAATAGACCACATACTGGGTCACAAATCAGGGCTCAACCAATACCAAAAGATTGAGATTATTCCTGCATATTCTTAGACCACAGTGCTTTGAAACTGGAACTCAATCACAAGAAAACGTTTGGAAGGAATTTAAACACTTAGAAGCTGAAGACCACTCTGCTTATGAATGTTTGGATCAACAAGGAAATCAAAGAATAACTTAAACAATTAATGGAAAACAATGAGAATGAAGACACTTCAGTCCAAAACCTATGGGATACAGTGAAGGCGGTTCTAAGGGGAAAATACTTAGCCATCCAAGCCTCCCTCAAAAAAAACACCCTGAAAAAACCAGAATGCACCAGCTCTCTTTATGCCTTAAAGAACTGGAGAATCAACAACAAGTTAAGCCAACCCCACACACAAGAAGGGAAATAATCAAGATTAGAGCAGAGATCAATGAAATAGAAACTAGAAATACAATAGAACACATCAATGAAACTAGAAGCTGGTTTTTTGAAAGAATCAATAAGATCGATAAACCATTGGCCAAACTAATCCAAAAGAAAGGAGAGAGGACCCAAATAAATAAAATTATGAATGAAAAGGGGGAGATCACCACTAACATGAAGGAAATAGAAACAATTATCAGAAATTATTATCAACAGCTACATGTCAATAAGTTAAGCAACCTAGATGAAATGGATGCATTTCTGGAAATGCATAAACTTCCAAAACTGAATCAGGAAGAAATTGACAACCTGAACAGACCAATATCTAGTAATGGAATTGAAGCAGTGATAAAAACCTCCTAAAAAGCAAGAGCCCAGGAGCTGATGGATTTGTGAATGTTGAACCACCCTTGTATTCCCTGGATACATCCCACCTGGTCATGGTGGATGATCTTTTTTAATGTACTGTTGGATCCTATTAACTAGCGTCTTATTGAGAATCTTGGCTTCCATATTCATCAGGGATATTGGTCTGAAATTCTCCTTTTTCGTGGGGTCTTTGTCCTGTTTGGGTAATGCTAGCTTCATAAAAAGAGTATGGAAGTTGTCCTTCTGTTTCTACTTTTTGGAACAGCTTCAGGAGAATAGGCATTATTTCTTTGAATGTTTGGCTGAGAAAATTGGATAGCTATGTGTAGAGGAATGAACCTTGACCATTCTCTTATACCACATACAAAGATAAACTTGAAATAGATAAAAGACATCAATGTGAGACAGGAATCTATCAAAATCCTAGAGGAGAACATAGACAGTAATTTCTTCAACATTGGCCACAGCAACTTCTTTCAAGACATGTCTCCAAAGGCAAAGGAAGCAAAAGCAAAAATGGACTTTTGGGACTGCATCAAGATCAGAAGCTTCTGCACAGCAAAGGAAACAGTCAGCAAAACAAAGAGACAACCCATGGAATGGGAGAAGATATTCACAAATTACACTACAGACAAAGGGCTGATATCCAAGATCTATAAAGAACTCCTTAAACTCAACACACACAAAATAGATAATCACCTCAAAAAATGGGCAAAAGACACGAACAGACACTTCTCCAAAGAAGACATACAAATGGCTAACAGACACATGAAAACATGTTCATCTTCATTAGCCATCAGGGAGATTCAAATCAAAACCACATTGAGATACAAACTTATGTCAGTTAGAATGGCCAAAATTAACAAGACAGTAAACAATAAGTGTTGGAGAGGATGTGGAGAAAAGGGAACCCTCATACACTGTTGGTGGGAATGCAAGTTGGTGCAGTCACTTTGGAAAACAGTGTGGAGACTCCTCAAAAAATTAAAAATAGAGCTACCCTGTGACCCTGCAATTGTACTACTGGGTATTTAGCCAAAGATACAGTTGTAGTGAAAAGAAGGGTCATCTGTACCCTAATGTTCATAGTAGCAATAACCACAGTCGCCAAACTGGGGAAAGAACCAAGATGCCCGTCAATGGATAAATGAATATAGAAGATACAGTCCATATATACAATGAAGTTTTATGCCTCCATAAGAAAGATGACTACTCTACTTTTGTATCAGCATGGACAGGACTGGAGGAGATTATGCTGAGTGAAATAATTCAAACAGACAGAGTCAATTATATGGTTTCACTTATTTTGGAGCATAAGGAATAACACGGAGGACATTGAGAGTTGGAGAGAAGTGAGCTGTGGGGAATTGGAGGGGGGAGACAGACCATGAGAGACTGTGGACTCTGAGAAACAAACTGAGGGTTTTGAAGGGGAGAGGGAAGGGGGGTTGGGTCAGCCTGGTGGTGGGAATTATGGAGGGCATGTATTGCATGGAGCACTGGGTGTTGTGCATAAACAATTAACTCTGGAACACTGAAAAGAAATAAAATAAAATAAAATAAAATAAAGAAATTATGTGACTCAACAACAAAAAGTAAACTGTTGAATTAAAAACAGGACGAAGTTATGAATAGATAATCTTCCAAAGAAGACATACAGACGGCCAACACATATTTGAAAAGATGCCCAATATCATTGATTATCAGGGAAATGTCAATTAAAATCATAATGAGATACCCCATGCCATTGGAATGGTGATCAAAAAGACAGAAATAACAAGTGTTTGCAAGAATGTGGAGAAAAGGAAACCCTTGTACACCATTGGTAGGAATATACTTTAGTGCAGCCACTATGGAAATAGTATTGTGTTCCTCAAAAAATTGAAAATATACTATCATATGATCCAGCAGTCCTAATTTGGGTTTTATCTGAAGAAACTGAAAATGCTAACTTAAAATAAATATGCACACCCATGTTCAATGCAGCATTATTTATAATAGTCAAGATATAAAAATAACCTAAGTGTCCATTACTGGGTGAATGGATAAAGAAATTCTGTTATATATACATAATGAATATTCAGCTGTAGAAGGAATGAAATCTTGCTATTTGTGACAATATGGATGGACCTCAAAGGCATTATGCTAAATAAATCAGAGAAAGACCATACGGTCTTTCTTATAATGTGAAATCTAAACACACAAACACATACACACAATCACACACAAGCATACAGATACATAGAATAGACTGGTGGTTTCCAGAGGCAAGTGGTAGAGAATAGGAGAAATGGGTGAAAGGTGTAGGAAAAAAATGAAATACAATACCATTTAAACATATTGCTCAAAAAATGATGAGAGACCTTTCCCTTTGATGAAAATATATTTGACTGTATCAATGTGAATATCCTGGTTGTTTTATCGCACTAAGTTTTGCATGATTTTACCGTTGGAGAAACCAAGTAAATGTTTTCATATTATCTTTCCATATTATTTCTTACAATTATCCGTGACTCTGCAATTACCTCAATAAACTGTTTTTAAAGATTTATTGATTTATTTTAGAAAGAAAGAGAGCACGTGGTTGGGAAGAGCAGAAGGAGAGGGAAAGAGGAACTCAAGCAAACTCTGCACTGAGCATGGAGCCCTACATGGGGCTTGATCTCACAAACATGCGATCACAACCTGAGCTGAAACCAAGAGTCATGACTCCCAACTGACTATATAACCCAGGTGCCCCATCTCAATAAAAAATTTAAGTAAAGAATGACACTAATAAGAAAACAAGTAAGTGATTGACAGACTATGACAAACTATTTATAGAATGTGTATCTGGGAAAGGACTCATAAAAACAATATAAAAAACAAAACATCAGAATCTTAACATATGTTTTATAGCTTTAAGAATTTATTATTATTA
The DNA here is from genome assembly GCF_963455335.1 of Martes martes. Taxonomy (NCBI): domain Eukaryota; kingdom Metazoa; phylum Chordata; class Mammalia; order Carnivora; family Mustelidae; genus Martes; species Martes martes. Next base: position 129,064,073 of record NC_137889.1, on the reverse strand, counting down.
TTATTATTAGATATAAAGCACTAGCATGGGGTGTGCGGGGTGTGGGTAGAGGGAGAGAGAGAATCTTAAGCAGACTCCATGTCCGATGCCGGTTTGATCTCAGGACCTAGAGATCATGACCTGAGCCAAAATCAGGAGTCAGATGCTTAACTAATTGAGACACCCAGGTGTCCCCTGGCTCATACTTTAAAGTGGAAAACTAATCACTAATCTTCATCACCAACTTTAAAATAAGTAATGAACTCACATTGTACATTCAAAGAATGACTGTAACAAAACCTTGAATCTTTGAGTAAATATCACAGACAATATTCTTTTTTGAAAAATGTATTTTAAAATAATATATTTAAAATAAGAATTAGCCAAACTCTACCACTCCCTAAGTCTATACTTGAACTTTCAACACATGTTCACATTAATCCAGTTGAATATATTTTCTGAGTCTGGAAGGTATTAAGAATTAACAGATTAACAGCTTAGTTGAAAAGGGTATTAGGAGAATGAAATTATTTTATTTTTATTTTTTTTAGTGACTGTAAAATAAATATTGTTTTACAGGACCCATTAAATGACATGTAAAAATTAAGAGAATGAAAAGAATAGAAAAAGCTGTTATTTAAATTAAAGTTTACAAATGAACAGGAACTGTATTTTTCATTTTGTAAAATCCATCTACATTGACAATATAACCTGTTTTCCCTTAATATTATAACTATTAACTTCTATTTTTATTGTTTAATTGCTTTCTAACATTCCAAACTGATTTTTATCATTTTGCAATAGAATGCTATGAAAGTACTTTTCAATGTTCTTGATAAAAATGAGTATTATTAAAATAGTAATGCCACATGAACATTTCAGAATATGAAGTCAAATTAAAATTAGAGATGAAATATTTTATGTGCATTAGTCAATCATCCTTACATCTCTACTGTAATTGTTGCCATCACGTAAAAGGCTTATCTTAATTTTGGTTATAATATTCTAAAATAAATGATTGGTGAGGGGCTTTCATTATATTGACACTTCTGAGGGTGAGTCTAGGCATCAGTTACCAGACATGACTAAAGCCAGGGTGCTCCCTAATTGAATTTTTCCCTGTTAACAGGAATTTGTCTGTTCTCCTTCTCCCAAGCATGGGTCCAATTATTGGAACTGGGGTTGGGGTGGAGGAATGCTTTGTAAAGATTCAAATTAGAGGATAGAATATACCACTACTTGGTCTTTAGAGCTGCAGAATAAACAGCAAAGACATAGGTGGAACACCTTTCTCTTACTTGCATTTTGAGACCTTTTTCAGGGACACTGGAAACTTGAAAGCTTGAGAGAGACAAAGGGGAAAGGAAGGCAAGAAGGTACTCCTTTTGCACATACATGGATACCCTTTGATTGGTAACTATATCCAGATTTTCTTTGCCCAATTTTCCAGTTCGCATGCCCCTTCTTAGGTTAATTTGGATTTGCATTCTTTCCAGCTGCTGCTTCTTATGCTGGCCTAAAGGTGGCAGCCCAGCAGCTGCCCTTCTACAATGTGTTCATGGCCCTATTATTAGACCTACCATCTTGATTGCATTTACTTGTTTATCCCCAAGTAGGCTTTCACTCAGAGACATCTCATTTGAGTACCCAGGGACTAGAACAGGATGGAAATTACTGTAAGAACTCAATAAATATCTATTATTGATAAATTGATGAACCAATGAATTGCTTTTGATCTCAAAGAGTAGATGAAGGAGGCTAAAAGAAACTCATTGGTCCAAAGGAAAACATTAAACATAAAAATCTAATTGATTTATCATGCAGATTCATGCAGGCTAGAATCATTAAAAGTTTAAAACACTGTTAAAAATTAATTCTTTCTTAGTGTAGTATTGTATTCTAAAAGCTATAACACTGTGTTAGTAGTTTTCAACACCATCTCAAACAGGTTAGTTTAATTAAATCTTACAATTTTTCAATGTTTCAAGTTTTATCATGATAAAAACATATCTGCAATACGAGCTTCAAGATCAGTTGACTGGGGAGGGGATGCCTGGGTGACTCAGTCGGTTAAGCTACTGCCTTTGGCTAAGGTCATGATCCCAGGGTCCTGGGATTGAGCCCCACATCGGGCTCCCTTCTCAGCGTGGAGCCTGCTTCTCCCTCTCCCTTTCCCCCTGCCACTCCCCCGTCTGTGCTCTCCTGCTCTCTCTCTGTCAAATAAATAAAATCCTAAAACGAACAAACAAAAAGGTCAGTTGACTAGGATTTTATAGTCCAGAATCCCAAAGAAATGAAACAGTTTGTGCAAAGCTACTCTAATTTTTTGAAAAGGGTATTTTCCCATTTTTTTTTATTATGTTTGGTTAGCCACCATATAGTGTATCATTAGTTTTTGATGTAGTGTTCAATGATTCATTACTTGCATATAACACCAATTAAGAAGAACCAGCAATTTTGAGACATAAGTTTCAATAAGGTTGACCAAGCTGGTATTTTATTTCTATGATACCCATTTTCAGTAAGTAAAAATGACAATAAGAAGATAATGCATATTTGCAGGTGGATGAGCTTGCTGCAAGTATGTGTGACACCTTCTGAAGACACAGAAAATCTTAGCATTCAAGGTGAATATGTCCTTGACTTAACATTTAGTTACAGCAAGGAGGAGAGAAAAGGGAAAAGAAAAAAGTCTTATTATGACAATAAGAAAGAAGAAAGATTTATCATTCATCAGTAAAATGAGTGCATTTAGAGGAGGCCAGTGACCTACTATTCAGTTAGACTGAAAGAAACAAGACTATCTTCACAATAGAACACATTAAATCCAGATAAAAGATGAGGCTTTAAAAACCAAACTGACATTATTCCATAAAATAAATTCATATTGAACATAAATTTTTTCTTATAAGGGAAAATATAGCTTTAAATATGATTTAAAAGATATAAAATTATATAACAAAACTACACATAGACAAACTTTATAAATTTGTTAGACATTTTGAACTTTACATAAAAATGTACACAAGCTCATATATTACAGTTCATTTGTCTCAGCTCTGAATTCTCTGTAACACATTATCTTGTAACTGTCTTTTGGCATACATCAATCTGATTATATTTCATATAATCAGATGGTAGGCACACATTTGATAACCACTATCCTATGTTTGGAGAGTAACCTACATTTTTAATGTAATATAAGTATATATTGTGGATGGTCTTCTCTCATGCTATAAATAAACCACATTTTAATTTCATATTTATATGAATAAACCAATATATGATAAAGATGTGATTGAAAATACTTAAAACTTGAAGTGACTTATTCTTAAATTCTTGCTTTCAAGAAATTATAATGCATTAAATAGAGAATCTATAATTACTTTCACTTTATTCATGTAAGATTATATAGATTATAAACATAAAAATGTTAGAGAATAGATATGGAAACAAGTATCAAAAATGCTTTGTCTTTTTCTTTATTCTATCACTTTAATTTGTCCTTTCCTCGCTCCTTCCCAGATTTATACATGTTTATTATCCCTCAATTAAATAAGAAGAAGCCGAAACAGAAAATTCAACTTCTCAACCCTATGTCCTCTTCATATACACCCTGATGTTTCTCTTTCCTTTAAACTTATTGAAAAGTATACTGACAACCAATTCAAGTAAACAAATTTTCAACTCTTACTTTGCTTTAATAACTACTTATATAAAGACCTTGATGCTTGTCATTTAAAAACACAGACAAAAATATATAGCTTTCATCTAGAGGGAAACCAAAGAGAGTAAATACAGTAAATATTTGCATAGTATATTTGATGGCAGTAATTGCAACGGAGGATAAGGGTTTGGGTGTTTTTGAGGCAGCTTGAAATTTGCAATAAGGAGTCACAATAGGCTTTGTAAAGATGCAATATTTGAATAAACATTTTAAGGAGATGAGATGTTTAGTTGTGTGGATCATTTTTGGGAAGAACATTCTAGGCAGAGAGAATCCCTTGCACAAAGGTTGAAAGCATGATTTTGGTTAGAGACTTAAGCATAACAAAGAGTCCAGAGTGCTTAGGATGGAATAAATCATGAGACAAGAAAAAACAAAAAAATAAGCAAGGAAAATGCAGAATAAGATAATGTAGGCCTTTTTGAGCCTGGTAAAGTCCTTACCTTTCACTTTGAATGAAGTAGGTGCTCTTGAAATGTTTTGAGCGAAGAAGTTACATGATCTGATTGCATCTGTGACCAATGAAGCTGAGCATGTAATTGTGTGGTAGAATAAAAGAAGCCAGCAAGAAGTCTTTAGGCAATCACATCTATAGATATGTTTGCCAGAAACATGGCAGTAGCTGTGAGGAGATGGGAAGTGGTCAGATTTTGGAATTATTTTGAAGGTCAAACAAATAGAATTTTTGGAATGAAAGGGTGTTACAAATGTGAAAGGAAAAAGGAGAATCAGGAATGTCTCCAAAACTTTTTCTCTAAACAATGATTAGGAAAAAAGTTTCTATCAGCCAAGTGGAGGGAAATTGTGGTAAAACAGATTTGGGGTAAAAAATGATTAGTTCATCATTGGATATGTTAATTTGGAGATGTAAAACAGGAAGTTGGTATTACATGTGTAAAATTCTGGAGTAGTGTTGGAGTTAGAGATTGCTAGACACCTGCTAATAGGAATATAAATATTATTTAACAATTAGATTCCAATAATATTAATTATTTCTAATTTATACCCTCCAAGTAGTTCTCAGCCTATTAAGATCACTCTGTCCTCATCAAACTCACATTTCATTTAAGTCATTAATATTTTCTTTCATGAAAATCTTAATTTTTCCATATGAGAACACTTGGTAAAGCTTGCTTATATTATAATTGTTTATTTTTCTCTCTAAATTCTTGAAGGCTAGACCTTGCTTATTGTACTTATCATTATACCCCCATAAGTATACTACAATGGATATTAAATATTTATTAGATAAAGATATGGTTTGGGAAGATTATCTTACTCTGTGAAATTTTGTAGCCTTATTTTCAGAATAGATGTATTTATGTTTTTAATTATATAACTAACTCATCAGTTTATGAACATTTTCTTTTTCAAGAATAACCATAATGTTATAATGTGGTGACCCAATTAGCTTGCCTATTTGAACCAGAGAATGCATTAATATATTGATAAGCATTCTGTTCTACTAGATATGTTCACTTTTAAAATCTACTGAACTGGAGTATGCTTGTTCATTTGTTTGTTTTGTGAGGTTTATTTATTTATTTATTTATTTAACAGAGATCACAAGTAGGCAGAGAGGCAGGCAGAAAGAGAGAGGAAGGGAAGCCGGCTCCCTGCTGAGCAGAGAGCCCAATGCGGTGCTTGATCCCAGGACCCTGGGATCATGACCTGAGCTGAAGGCAGAGGCTTAACCCACTGAGCGATCCAGGCACCCCTGTTTTGTAAGGTTTAGGAAAAGTCAGTTCATTGCACAATTTTCTCAATAATAATAATAATAATAATAGTAATAATAGCAACAGCAAATTCTTGCTGAGTTCTGTGTACCAAGAAATATTCAAGCCACTTTAGATCAATTAAATAATGTATTACTCACATACCTTTATGAAATAGAAATTAAATGATTCCCATTTGATAGCTGGAAAAACTGAGGTACAAGGGAGATAATTTTGTGACTCACCAAGGTCACATAGGCAGTAAGTGTCAGGATTGATATTTGAATAGAAACAGTCTGGTTCCTTCATGGTCATGACCCCCTGCAGGTTATTGGACAAGAGGGTAATAGAGAAAACTGAGATGAAAAGCAAAGGATCAGCTTTTTTACAAACTGAATCAAAATTGCATCTGGACCTGAGGCAAGAGAGGTGACCTACTGTAGAATTGGGACTGACTCACCATTAAGACCCAAAATGAGCATCGGGATGGTCATAGATCTCTGTAGGCTCTCTCACTTTCCCATGTTCTTTGTGGAAAAGTACAAACTATCCTACTGGGCCAGAGGGAAAAGGAAAAGAATTATTAACTGTCTTAAGTTAAAGAAAAACACTCCAGTGATGATTTATATTGTCCAATTCACTGTCAGATGTCTGGACTAGGTTGGCCAATGATTAAAACTAGTGCAACATTTCAAACTTCCGATAAGTTAACTCCACTTTGGTATAGCATTCTTGTCTCTTGTGAAAGTGACAGAGTGATAAACACTTTGTTTTTCAAGTTTTTATTTTAATTTCAGTTAGTTAACATACAATGTAATATTAGTTTCAGGTATTAGTATTTAGTAATTCCTCACTTACATACAACACCCAGTGCTCATCACTACAAATGCCTTCCATAACCTATCTAGCCCAACTCCCCAGCCACCTCTCATGCCTCCTGAGGGTGCACAGGAGAAGAATAAGGCACAAACAAGTCAGCTGCAAGAGAATGGGAGCAGGAGGTGACAGCAGAAAAGACTGTCACCCTGAACAACTCCTCAGTCTCATATTTATTAGAAAGTGAGTAAGAATCAACAAAGCTGGAGTAGATTACATATTGACCATGAGTCTTGTAGATACATAAGAAGAAAGGCAAAATATGTCTTGTTACGTAGTACATGACCTATAGTGAGCAAGCCCAAACGAAAGGATTGTCTGACTAACTGCTGACGCTCTCTGGGGAAGGGGAGATAACAGAAAAATGAAGCACGTGGCACTCCATCCTGACACAGCCAAATGTTCCCAGCTGCTCAGCTTCAAGGATGTATATCGTCCTCTCCCCCAGAGACCTGTTGCCAGTACATATTTTTCTTAAGGCTATATCTAAGCATGCTTGGCAACTACTATAATTTTTCATAGGTTATATTTTAAGCAGTACATTGTTCTGAGGGATGGTTACACACCTCTCTTCCAGCAACCCTCAGTTTGTTCTCTATAGTTAAGAGTCTGTTTCCTGGCTTGCCTCTCGTTTTTCCCCATATGTTCATCTGTGTTTGTTTGTTTGTTTGTTTTCTTTAAATCTGTTTTGTTTCTTAAATTCCACATATGAGTGAAATCATATAGTATTGGTGTTGCTCTGACTGACGTATTTAACTTATCATAATACTCTCTAGCTCCATCTACACCATTGCAAATGACAAGATTTCATTCTTTCTTATAACTGAATAATATTCCGTTATATGCATGCATCTTCTTTATCCATTCATCAGTGGATGGACATTGGGGATCTTTCAATAATATGGCTATTGTTGATAATGCTGTTATAAATGTTGGAGTGCATATAATCCTTCAAATTAGTATTTTTGTATCATTTGAGTAAATACCTAGTAGTGTGATTGCTGGATCAGAGGACAGTTCTATTTTTAACTTTTGGAGGAAACTCCAAACTGTTTTCCAGAGTGGCTGCACCCATTTGCATTCCCAACAGTGTAAGAGGACTCCCCCTTTTTTTTAAATGCATCCTCACAAATACTTGTTGTTTCCTGAGTTGTTAATTTTAACCATTTTGACAGGTGTGAGGTATTATCTCATTGTAGTTTTGACTTCTCTTTCCCTGATAATGAGTCATGTTGAGCATCTTTTTGTGTGTCTATTGGCCATCTGCATTTCTTTTCTGGAAAAATTTCTATTAATGTCTTCTGCTTTTTTTAAACAAATTATTTGTGTGTGTGTGTGTGTTGAGTTTTATGAGTTATTTTTATATTTTGGATACTAACCCTTTATGAGATATATAACTTGTAATATCTTTTACCATTCCATATGCTACCTTTTGATTTTGTTGATTGTTTCTTTCACTGTGCAAAAGCTTTTTTTGTTGATGAAGTCCCAATAGTTTATTTTTGCTTTTGTTTCCCTTGCCTCAGGAGACCTATCTAGTAAGAAGTTACTATAGCAATGTCAAAAAGGTTACTGCCTGTGTTCTCCTCTAAAATGTTTATGGTTTCAAGTCTCACATTTAGGTGTTTAATCCACTTTGAATTTATTATTTTTGTGTCTGGTTTAAGAAAGTGGTCTAGTTTTATTCTTCTGTATGTTGTCCAATTTTCCCAACACTGTTTTTTGATGATACTGTCTTTTTACAATTGGATATTCTTTTCTGCTTTTTCAAAAATTAGTTGACCATACAGTTGTGGGTTAATTTCTGAGTTTCCTATTATGTTCCATAGTAATGAACCCTTTGTATTCCACAGAATTGCAACTGAACATTGCTACTTCCTGCAAAGTTGCTGTTTGTAGAATATTAATATCTACACAGTAGTGCTTTTGTGTTCTAACTGTGTACTGAAATCATGATGAAGATTAAAAAAGAAATGCAAATGCACAAATACCTCCACAGGGCTCCTGGTTCAGAACCTCCTGTTAGATTTCTGTCTGCACCTGATCCCCAGGCATAGCCAGATTGAAGATGACTGTCTTAAATAGCTAAGCCTACTGGTGTGGACTGATAAATAATCTTAGAACACAGATGATAATTGGTAAAAGTGTTTCTTGTTATGAAAAGATGTAACAGATTAAATAAAAACAACAACAACAACAACAAACAGAAAAGAGTTTTAATTAGTTGGGTGGGAGAAAATTTGGCACCTGTGTGAAAAATGACCCTGGCTAAACTCAAAGTGGATTAAGAAAAAAGAATGAGTCAGAGAAGTTAGCATAATTATATGGTCTACCTAAATAGAAGTCAAAACCCCAAATGTTTTGATTAAGTCAGACTGGAGAGGCTGGAAGTGAAAATTCAACAATAAGCTCTCATGCAAAAATGTAATTTTGATGTATATGTTTGGATCCAAAATATGAAAGACAAGCATATTTTTTAGTTGATCTCTGCTCTCCTTTCCTCACGGAATGTCTTTTATGAGCTATTGTGGCCCCTTGCAATCCTGAATAAGCTAACATAATAGTTTTCTTCTCAAATATAAAATGAAGATGAATTATAAATATAACTGTAAATATATAAATCTTGTCTTTATCTACTTTCCTTTAATAATCTGAGTTTTTATATAAGTTAAATTTAGATTTTTCAAACTCTTGGAGGAAAATCCTCTCATTCAATTAAAAAGGCATTCTCACCATTATCTTCCTTTGTTTTACATTTCTTTGGCCTGAAACCAATGCAAATTTCCTGTTATATACTAAGTTTTTATGTCTAGTATCAAGACTTTTAAATCATATTCGCATTATTTCTGACTTGAAACTAGGGTTTTAATCTTTATTACCTTTATGTGTTTTCCTTACCTTGTGTTTCTATTAATATATGTACTTTCCACTTCTGATGGAACAACTTTACCTAAAATTACAAATCTAGTAAATGTAACATAATGACATACAAATTTCAATGATGAAGCGATATACAATGAGGATAATACAATACATTATTTATCCTCATTTCATTAATCTTGGATGGGTTCATATTAAAGTGTTCAGTGCTTCTTGTGTGGATATGTAACAGTCCATAAGAGATGCAAGACACAGATGGCATTATTAAAATAAATAAATAAATAAATAAACCACAACACAAACAAAAACTTTCTTTCTTTCCAGTTCAAAGGATCAGCGAGATTCTGCCACTTTTTCACACCATGAAATCAGAGAAGAATGAAGATAACTCCATGTTGGCTTATGTCACTAAGTATCAGTTATTTATAAAGGGATGAGTTGAAGATATATTCTTTCTTCATCAAAAGTTATTTTGGGGGGTGCCTGGGTGGCTCAGTGGGTTAAGCCGCTGCCTTTGGCTCAGGTCATGATCTCAGGGTCCTGGGATCGAGCCCCGCATCGGGCTCCCTGCTCAGCGGGGAGTCTGCTTCCTCCTCTCTCTCTGCCTGCCTCTCTGCCTGCTTGTGTTCTCTGTCTCTCTCTCTGTCAAATAAATAAATAAATAAAATCTTTAAAAAAAAAAAGTTATTTTTGGGATATTGAAAGAAGATAAAATACACAATGTAGCTTTCTTATTTTAAAATTGCTTGAAACATTTGTATCAGTAACGAATATTTCAAAAAATGAGAAGCACTGCTGTGTTAGTTGATCTTATAAAATATCAGAATAAGTCTGACCCAATCTTCCATACCATTTACCTAATAGGAAATTAAGCTGTTATTTGCCTACACCACTGGTTAGTATAAAGGTCTTGGCAGAGTAAGGGGGAAAGCCCCTGTGGTCTTCCATTCATAATGGCTACTGCAGTTCTACTGCTTCTATGCTAAGAATAATCACAGACTTCCAGGCATCCTTTTGAAATGGTAGTCTTAATATATAATGTTCAAACTCCCAAGACATACCATAAAATCATTTCTTACCTCTCCTGAATGATTCGGGGAGGCAAGCACAGGTACACATCCCACACAAAATCAACTGTCTCCTTCCTCACTTGAGGGAATTTTTTGCTTCTTTTTCTTCCTAACATAATTATATTAAAATGTCAACCTCCACCTTCCTATCCCATGCCCCACAAACATCGCACTTTTCACAACTCTTAGGACAATATTCTAAGATGTTTATGCTTTCTGAAACAAAAGACAGGAAGGTATGTGCTTAGAATATTAAAAAAAAAAGACTCAGTATATAAAAGCTTTTCAAAATAGTTGTTACTGTTACTCTCATTGTTATAGCAAATCTCCAGTATGAGTTCTAGTATGTAAATTGTGTAAGAAAACTAATTTCTTGATGGTATTAGTGTGGTGTTAGGTTCAGTTTTCATATGACCTTATCTTTCCTGTGAAAGTGGTATCTTTTATTTTACAAAAATTTTTTTAACTCAAGATTATGAACAAACCACTTAACCAATTCTGAAGAGGTAAAGAGAATGCAAACACAATTAATTTAGCTTAGAATAGTGTAAGCAAAAAGATTTAGAAGGTTGTGAGTAAAATGTAGTTCCCTTATGCTTAATCTTAATTTTTATCCTCTTAAATACCTGCCTACTTAATACAATTATTGTGACTAGTCACAGAAGAAAATGCTTTTTGCTTTTTATAAAATGTAAAAGATGATTTAGCATGTATTTATAAGTAGCTTTTCGCTTCTTAGAACGTTGTTCAAGTTTATGCTCACCATACTGTATGAGTGAACTTCTAAAATGATCATATTTGTGTGATGAACCAAGTGAATGCTTGCAGACATATGAAAGAAGATCAGAGTGCTGGAACACTATAATTCAAATCTGATGGCTCTGTTGATCTTGTTTTAAAAATATGTCTACTGTGAAAGAAAAACTAGAAGCTGCCTAGTTTGTGGTCCCAGTAATATCACTCATTTTTAAAAAAAATTTTGGATTGAATTGTTCATTATGAGAATTTATGAATGTGACATGATTTTTTTATAGTATTTGTAATTCTTTAAGTCTTTTTGCCTGTTGATGTGGGCAACAACAGAAAACTAGTAATGACTAGGACAAGGTTAGCTAAAGACAGGGATTAAAAGTTAATAGATTAAATAACTTTTTAAACTCCTTATAAATTTTTTTCAATTAAATTTTTAATTTATTTTCAGCATAACAGTATTCATTGTTTTTTCACCACACCCAGTGCTCCATGCAATCTGTGCCCTCCCTAATACCCACCACCTGGTTCCCCCAACCTCCCACCCCCCGCCCCTTCAAAACCCTCAGGTTGTTTTTCAGAGTCCATAGTCTCTCATAAACTCCTTATAAATTTATAGAGACATGATCTATGCACATGAATGTGTGAACACACACACAGAGACCCACAAGCAAAATAGTGCATATATATGTGCAAAATAGTGCATATATATATTACATATTTATTGATAAGTATGTTTCAAAGGTATTCATTTCTGCCTCATATAATTTTAGCAATCCCATTTCATATAACCATGTTATTGATCTTAATTCTTTTCATAATTTTCACTTGCTTATTACTTGGGAATTTTCAAGCATACTTAAATATTTTATTAAACATACATTTTAGGTAGGTGCAACCTGTTTCAAACACAGATTTAATGTTTCTCAGGATGGGAATTTTAACAAAAAGTCCATTTAAAATTATCTTCTTCAGGCACAGAGAAGCAGTGTTCAAATGTTTATAAGCATCCACAGAGCTCACCACATGCACAGTGATGTGATCATTTAGAGGTTCAGTTATGGAAAGGAAGCAGAACAGCACGTTCAATAGGTCCAATCGTAAGCGGAACTGGCACAGCCTGATATCCACCAGCAAGCTCTGTGTCTAACTCTCTGTTACAGCAGCCCTTCTGTTACTCTACATTTAAAGAGAATATCAAATAAAGTTCATATGCATATTTAAATATTTAGGAAGCTATTATGCTGGTAAAATTCCCCTTATATTACAAATACTTTGATTTTAGAAGAATCTAAAAAAAATGGTATTCTAAAAGCAAATACTGCTTTATCTTTGAAGCAATACAAAATTGTGAAACTTTTGATGTTGGATTACTTCAATAAACTATTATGTAGTACCTAGGGCCAGAGTGGCTGATTTTAAGATGCCATCATATTTACACAGTTTCAACTGTATAAGAAAACATACATTTTTTACAAAGTAAGCATATGATAGTGGCCAAATAATATACCAAAGGAACAGAAGATACAAAGCAATAGAGCTTTATCACAGTAGTATATACATACTTACAAATTTACATACAAATTTAAAATTTACTCTTTAATGTATATAAAATATCATGGAATTCAACATTTCAGGAATATAACATGATTGGCTATAGGCATTTAAATTATTTGGATAAACATAAGGATGGACAAGTAGCTATCAGTGGAAATCAAAGGGAGACATGAGTTAGCAACTCAAAATGCTACATTGTAAAATCATTATATACATATAATAATGCTAATATGGCTACCCTATTTTGGATTGAATTTCTATATATTCAACCATAGAGTTTCATAAACAATGTCATATTTTACAGGACTTACATCACACCAGTTTTTATTTCTTATTCTGTGAAATATCCTAGCTACCAAAAATAGAATACTTAGATTCCACAAAATATTCCATTTGATTTCCTTTTTACACAGCAGCTAGTTTATGTTATGTGATGTGGGAAACAAAAGCAGAAGAAAAATTATTAAACTTCCTACTACTTACCGGCCCATTGACAAGTCCTTGAAACAGGTTGAGTGACATTTCTCTAGGGACTCAACTGCCTTGATGTTAACTTTGCTAAGGGCAAAAGACAATCTTAGCATGACCCTCCATGATCCTGTAAGTCTACTTTAATATATAAAAATTCCTTTGGAAACTTCCCTTATCTCTACCCCCCAAATTACATGTTGGTAATCATCCTACAAGCATGTGACCAATGATATATATCTGAGGGGTCTCATGACTAATGTTTTATTAAACAGTAATAAATGACCTCTTCCCAACAATAACTAACCCCTTCAGTGTTCTGGAAACCTTGTTTTCAAAATTCCTTAGAGATTTACACTACCCCTAACCCTTTCCCAACTTGAAAGTATATAATGGGCTACTCCTCATGACTGAAATGCAGTTCTTTCTGCCCACAGGTCTTGTCCCTGTTCTTTAGTAAAACCACCTTTTTGCACCAAAGATATCTCAAGAATTTTCTCTTGGTAATTGGAAACCCAACATCTTCCCTACTTCATTATATATTTTAAAAATCCTTTATATTCTAGTCTTCTCAGTGTACTAATGGGTTGATTAATAGCTTTAATAAGCTCTAAGAATGTAAGGTGTGACAAATGTAAAGAAATCCGTTACCACGAATATTCCAACATACTCTCTTAACAAAAAGGGTTCCCACTGTAAGTGTGGAATACAAAGTGTTCACAGTTTTAGGGAAAATACACTTAGCCTGTGTGCAACAATTTCACTGCTAGAAATTATCCACCACTGTATTTGAAAAAGCACACCAATGTATATGTAAGAGGTTATTCATTGTATTATTTGTAATACTAAATACTAAACAAACAAATGTTCATTAATAGAGAGTTGGTTATCAAATTTTGTTACATTCATTCAACAAATTACTCTGGAAATGTTAAAAATAATGAGGTGGAACAAATTTAGAGTAGGAATGGAAACCATCTTATAAACACAATATAAGTAGATAAAAATATTTTTATGGAGAAATAGGCAAAAAATGTTTTCAATAATATGAGGAAGAAGTACAGGCATCATTAAAAAGCTGTTGGGTGACATTCATTTTCATGTCATACTTAGTGGATTGGTTGACCACCCCTACCGTCCTATGTGTTCAATCCAATACTATTTATTTTTAATTTCCAGAGTGATTATCAAGGATAATGAGCCATTTTAATATTCTCCTTCATATTATTATTTTTAAATAAGTATTATGTTTAAAAATTAACAAATAAGATGCTAATCTAGAGCATAGATTTATGTTATATAAAAGAATAAAATCACTATAAAACTAGTTTGTTTCTTATGGGATTTTTAATTCAGCTCTAGAAGTTGAAAACTTGAATCTCCTGTTTCTTAATATATTAATATTCAAAAACCTTACATAATAAGAAAAATTTATTTGCTTAACATTTCTATTGTCTAGGGAAAATGATTATGAATATTGAAAAAGTCACTACCTTGTAGAACTACAATAATTTTACAGATTAGAACAATAAAAATAATAATTTTCATAGTGTTGATTATCATTTCAATTCATGAACTTCATCATTTGCATACACCTTACAGACTTCTGAATTCAGACTTTTGCTTTACTAATTAAGTACTTTTTAACATTTAAGAAAGAAATTGAGACTATTTTGCAATTGGTGACACATATTAACATCATTATGCAAAACTGAACTTTTTGTACAACTATATTTTTATGACTTTCAGTAATTTCTAAAGGTATCTGTAACATTCTGTTAAAGTTATTCTGTTCCAATTCTGAATTGGTAACAACTAATACAAATTATTTCTTGGTTTCAATAAATATATTTCTTGAATAAATAAATATTAATGAAATTACATATGTACTTAAGTAAAACTGAATTAGCTATGAACATTTATCCAAACTGCCCTCATCTAACTCTCAATTATTTTTAATAAATATCCATTATTCAGAACACTGAAAGATCTAGGATTTTCCCATAATTATAAGCTAAAAATATAGTCGGTTAGTTTTTGGGGATGCTGTCATAAAGCACAACACAGCTGGATCAGAAACAAGTACCCTCGCTGTTCACAGTAAAAGTTGTAACAAGAGATTCTTGTTGGTAATGTTTCCAATCCCCACAGGACAGTACAGGTGGGCCGAGATAAATGACCGTGCATCCAGAGGGTTACATTATAGGAAAGAAGCACTGTGAGCTGAGGTCATCTACTACTTTTATTGTAAACCCACTCTTCATCTGGAAGGAAGACATTACATCAAGATTGCATACTAGCACTTTTTCTGAGAAATGGCCCATGTAGAGTACCCAAGGCTTTGCATTCTCTTTTTCTATTTCTTTTTTATGAATGCTTATAGCAACTTTATTCATAATAACAAAACCTAGACACAATCCAGACATTCTTTAACATATGAATAAACTTCTCCGGTACATCCAAATCATGGAACACCATTCATCAAGAAATCCGAAGGTGCTTTTAAGAGACACAAAAACCTGTATGAAACTCTGGAGGACTATGCTGAGTAAAAAATAAATCCTGGGGTGTGTGGGTGGCTCAGTCAGCTAAGCTTCTGCCCTCCACTCAGGTCATAATGCTGCGGAGCTGGGATTGAACCCTACGTGGGGCTCTCTGCTCAGTGGTGAGTCTGCTTCTCCCTCTGCCTCTCTCCTCATTTGTGTTCTATTTCTTTCTCAAATAAATAAATAAAATCTTTAAGAAAAAAAATGTTACATACAGTATGATTCCATTTATAAAATATTCTTAAAATGACAAAGTTATAGAAATGGTTAGTGGTTGCTAGAAGTTAAAGTGAACGTAGATAAGAAGGAAAAGGTATGGCTATAAAAGGGCAACATGAAGAATCCAGCTGCTGATAGAAATGGTCTGTATCTTGACTATACCAATGTCAATATCCTACTTGTGATACTGTCCTACAGTTTTGTAAATGTCACTTAGAGGAAATTGACTAAAGGGTACATGGGATTTTTTGGTGTCATCCTTTAAAACGGCATGTGAATCTATAATTATCTTAAAGTAAAGAGTTTGATTTAAAAAGAGTTTGATTTAAAAAGCAATGTGTGTCTTCTTTTACAATTTTGGGTAATCCTCCAAAAATAGAGGTCATTATTTTTATTCCCTTGTATATCTTTCACTAAAAAAATAGTGAAAGAGGAGAAAAAAAGGGACATGTAAGAATGTGAATTCAATTCTCAGCAAAATAGTTATAACTCACAGGACCTTGGAAAAGTCATCTCACTATAATTATTAACATTTTTTTATTTAAATTAAGAGAGTTTTATTATATGACCCACACAATATTTACATTGTGTCTCTGCCATAAAACATGATTGACATATGATGAATTCAGTGTTTTGTGGGGTCTTCTGGAAGCTGTTTTAATGCATGACTATAAAAAATCTATAGAGTATAGAAAAATGTCAGTGATATGAAACTCAATTCTTTTAAAAATTAATTAGGAACAGGTTAAAAAAAACAGAAAGGAATCATAAACCAGGAAGTATTAGAAGCACCATGAATAACCTAGCAAAAAGCAACTGAAAGTAGCAGCAACCTTTTTTAAAAACCAAAGACAGCCAGGATCAAGGAAGGAAATGTTATCCCTAGCGATGTTAGAAGATTCACACATATCAGTTACACTTAGAGTTTGGATTAAATATATAAGTCTAAAATGAAAACTACATGCCTCAAATAAAATCACCCTAGGTTCAACACAAGAAAATTAATGACCCCCAAATCTGGGGAAAAAAAAAAAAAAAAGGATCTCTACTAGTGGGTTTGGTGGTTGGTTGTCCACAAATGTGTTGAGATTGGGAAAAAAAAATGTAGAAAGAAATAAAAATGAAGGGATGAAAGGATATGAACAGAGATTACAGGAAACGAATACCAGTTAAAGACTCAGTGATCTGTTGTCCCTGACCGGGAACATGTGGTTTTTATTTCACTAATTTATGAAGAGAAGAGAATGTAAAAAAAAAAATCTCATTCAAGATGTTACTTGCCTAGCAGCTGTCACTGCAACTCTTAATCTTTTATTAAAATTCTTATTAAATATTAAAAAATATATAGTGTGTCATAACACTGAAAAATAAGACTAACAAGAAGCATAATGCCAAAGTCCATATGATATTGCCATTGAGCAAAATGCAAAAATACTTGATTAGTATAAATTTACTGAAGGCTTACTTATTGAAACAGATCCATATGAGAGTAGAAAGATCCTTTAAACGTTCCTCCTATTTGCTAAATGATACACAAATGCCCTGCTTATACTAACCTTCAACTGTTTAATCACCTCACTTTGTAAAGATTTTATTTACTTGGCAGAGAGAGAGCACAAGCAGGGGGCACAGCAGGCAGAAGGAGAGGGAGAAACAGGCTCCCTGCCAAGCAGGGAGCCCATGTAGGGCTCAATTCCAGGACCCTGAGATCATGACCAGAGCTGAAGGCAGATGCTTAACCAACTAAGCCAGGCAGAAACCCTGTACCTCTCTTTGTTTTTAAATGCAGTGTTCATGAGTCACTCCATGGCTATTTCAATTCCATATTTCTATTTTCAGATAAAAACATTGGACTTCAGTGCAATTTAAGTGGATGCAAAAAACACAAATGTTTAGGACAGGTGCCAGGTCTGGATCTAATTAAGCCAAAAACAAACACAAAAACAAACAAACAAACAAACAAACAAAAACAAATAAAAATGTAAGAATAGTTATCTGCCAAATGGAACGTCCTATATTGGGGAACGGGAAAAAATTTCCACAGTATTTCTACCCAGCCTGTAGCGTTTTTTATTCTAGACTATCATTTCAAAGATATCACAGACAGTCTTGGAAGATAAAGGAGTGTCTCCTTTGGGAGAAGCAGCAGCTATCTTTCCCAACCAGGATAATAATAGGTCTTTCTGAGGCAAGTGCCAGGCCTATTTGCTAGCAGTCTTCTTATAAGATGTGGCATTTGCTAATCTTGGGGTTCCTAGGATGGAACACAAACACATTCTCCTGGATTTGCCCTGCATGACCTTCATGCAGGGCCATGGAAACCTATCTGGACCTCAAGCAAAGGCTACCTGCACTGCTGCAAGAAATAAATTGTTTTGCCTTTGACCCAGAAGTTTCCTGCGTTTTCTAAGCATTTATAATACTGTGGCAAGCTAATTTGTTCACTTGAAAGTAGGTGAATGTCAGGCCCATTAGAGTTCTAAACACCCAGAAATCCATGAGGCCCATCTCTTCTCACCTCCCCCGCTTTGTCCATCTTGCCAGGCTCCAAAGCCTTTTCATGTGTCTGAACAGATGATCAAAAGGCAAGCATGTTGTCTGTATCTTGGCACCTGTTTCTCTACAAACAGGAGATGTAAGAACACCTTATTGTCTAATTTGAATCCTTTTCAGTGCAAAAGAAAGAAAATGCAATGTACTCTGTGATGCCTGCCCCATCTCTAACACTTGGGCCCATCTTTGGGAGCTGGGAGAAGGGAATGTAAATATACCTTGTGATGGAAGGAATTTACATAGAAAGCCATCATAGCTCTCTGCCAGATGTCAGCTCTGCTGCCTGGAGGAATGTATACCCTCCCACCACTTCTACAGTACTCCATAGTCAGGGGTCTGAGGCATTCCTGGACCGGCCTAGCATCGGAATCCCTTTCTCAGCTTGAACTCAATGTCGTGGTTTTGGGACCTTAGAATAAGACAATACATGTCTGGAGTAAGCATCGCCCTTCCATCAGAGATCTTCTTTTGGAAACTGAGAAAAGAAATGGTGCAATTGAGAGTGGGGCCTGACACTCCTTTGACACTATGAAAATAGGGAGAGAAGAAATGTGTCAAATCTCCAAGAGTGGGTCTTAGCCCCTGCGACTGCAGGAGCAGGAGGGGAGTTGATTTCTCCCAAAGGCCCCATGCACACAGGTTCTACCTTTCTTCCTTTGAATCTATTTTACCAATGAGTTCAGGATGGACACTTCACAGTGGACAAGAAGTGAGGCATAGCTCAGCTTTGGAGTGAAGCTGGAAGAAGGTAGAGAGAAGTGGATACATTCCATACTGGATACACTTTCCCAGTATCCTTGAGATCTCCTGAGTCCAGAAGAAATAGCTCTTAAGTCCCTAAACAGTTTTGGGCAGAGGAAT
Source organism: Martes martes (assembly GCF_963455335.1). Classification (NCBI taxonomy): domain Eukaryota; kingdom Metazoa; phylum Chordata; class Mammalia; order Carnivora; family Mustelidae; genus Martes; species Martes martes. Next base: position 129,044,872 of record NC_137889.1, on the reverse strand, counting down.
AGACTGTAGGACTCACCTTCAATTGCCCAATTTTTAATAACAGAAATAATGATTTTTTTAATGATTATTTATTATTTATTTAACAATTTATTTATTTAATGATTTAATGATTTTTATTTTAAAAAATAATGATTTTTTAAATTAAAGATTTTATTTGTCTATTTGACAGACAGAGATCACAAGTAGGCAGAAAGGCAGGCAGAGAGAGAGGAGGAAGCAGGCTCCCTGTTGAGCAGAGAGCCCGATGCGGGACTCGATCCCAGAACCCTGGGATCATGACCTGAGCCGAAAGCAGAGGCTTTAACCCACTGAGCCACCCAGGTTCCCTGATTTTTAAAAATGTTAAATGATAAGCACCTACCAGTGTTTAAGATATACAAAATGATTTGGTAATACATTTTTTTTTAAAAAGATTTATTTATTTATTCTAAAAATAGAGAGCACCCATGAGGAGGAGGGGAGGGGGAGGGGGAGAGAGACGTGGATTCTGTGCTGAGCGGGGAGGACCACGCAGGGCTCAATCTCAGGACCCTGAGATCACAACCTGAGCAGTAATCAAGAGTTGGACACTCAACTGACTGAGATGCCCAGTCACACTGTTGATTCTCTTTTAAGTAAAACTTTCCTGAACAGGGGTGCCTGGGTGCCTCAGTTGGTTAGGCTTCTGACTCTTGATTTCTGCTCAGGTCATGATCTCAAGGTCATGAGATTGAGCCCCATGTTGAGCTCTGCACAAGGCGTGGATTCTGCTTAAAATTCTCTTCCTCTCCCTCTTTCCCCTTGCTCTCTTTCTCTCTCTCTCTGTCTTAAAACAAACAAAAACAAACAAACAAAAAACCCAAAAGACAACCCCCCAAAAACCAAACCAAACCAAACCAAACAAAAAACCGTTCCTGAGCAGTCTCATAGAAATTTCTTGATCTATGTTAACAAAGGTAGAATGACTCTATCGATTAAACTGATCTATACAGCACCTGTCAATGAAAACTAAAGGACTATTTCATTCAAAAACATAGATGCAAAACTACCAACTGAAAACTGGCAATCCTCTTGCTACGAGTCCAGAAGATCTTAAAAGAAAATTCGTCATGACCAAATAAATTTTAACTCAGATATAATTTACAATAGGAATGGTATTGTGATTGCATTTTGTATAAATACATAAAAGGGAAATGGAAATGAAAGATTTATGATTAACTCAATAAATAAAGCACTGGGAAAATCCACATCCCTTCCTTATAATTACAGGAGTTGAAATAAATAAATAAACAAGTAAATAAATAAATATTAGGAAAAAATGCCTCTAACCAAATTCTAAGAGCACTGTTCCTATTTTATTAAAAAAAAGAAAGGGTTCATTCCCTTTGGCATACAAATATTCTGTAATATATTTCATTTTAAAATAAACAAAGGTCATTCTTAACTCTTCTTCCCTTGACAACTGTTATTCACCTCTTCTCTCCTTTATAGCAATGATGCTTCAAAATTTGTATATCACTTTCCATTCTCTTTTGACGTCTCTTTAATTAGCCTTTCGTACTGTTCTTTGGTACTTTTCTATACTATACTTTGGTACTATTCATTCTACTCCTTTGTACAAAGTCACAAATGACTAAGTACCATGGTCAGTCTTCATTGTTTTTCTTCCTTAGTTTTTGTAGTATTTTTTTTTTTTATCTTTCTTATTTCACTTGTTATATTTGACTTCAGATACCAAACTTCCCGATGTTTCTCTCACTTCAGTGACAACTATCCTTTGCTCATTAATCTTTCTACTTATGTATCCTGAATTCTGGAGTGCTCCAGGATCTACTTTCTAAATCTTCTTTCGTGTATACACAGGATTTGACTGGCATGATTTGATTTTGAGTCTTGAACAACCATATGCTAATAATACTTAGTTTTACATATCCAGACCCAGACTCTCTTCAAGACTAGATTCCTACCCATCTGCCTACAAGGTATATTCACTTGAGGTCTAATATATCATCTTAATCTCAGTATGACCAAAATCAATCTTGGTTTTCCATCTACAACCTCCATCAGCTTTTATATCCTGTTACCTGTTTGTGATACTCATTTGCTGAAGAAAATTGTTTAAAGTTGGTGGTGGCTCCTTTTCCTCACATCTTAAGTCAAATCTAGTATCAAATCCTATTTTATTTACCTTCTACCTATGTCTCAAATTGAAGTATTCTTACCACCTCACCCAGTATCTATCATTTTTTCTAAACCACTGTCATCATACAATAATTTCTTAACCACTATTGCCTGTCCACACTAAATTTTACACATTATAGCCAGAAAGATCGTCAAAAAATGATGTTCATAACATGCCATCTCTTGTTTAGAATATTTCATTGGCTTCCCAATGCTCTTGGAAGAAAAATCCAAATCTTTTACCTTGGTGTAAGGAGACCCTTCATGATCTGTCCTGGATCTATGTTCTTAACTCCTCTCTTCCTCTCCAGCTACCATCTTAGGAGCCCTCAAATACAACAGGCACTTTGCATTGGCTGTGACTTTCAGTGTTCTCTCCTGTCTAAATATACAACTTTGCTCCAGATCTTTCCCCAGTTCCAGTTACAGCTTTATGGTTAGCTCACCACCTGAACTTATAGTGCATACAATTTTACTTAGTACCTTTTTCATTCATTTATTCAGTCATTCATTTAATATGTCCATACCACTGAAATGTAAGCAGTGTGACACAGGGAATGTGTCAGTGTTCTTCACTATTCTATTCTTATTATTCAGATAGTGATGAACATGGTATTAGTCATTCCCAAAAATGTCAAAAAATAAAGGAAGTAGGGAATTTAGACAATGGTCCTACCATGCAGGCCCCTGATATGGAGCTTGTATTTGATTCTCAGTGTGATGAAAATTTTGAAGAGGTTTCAGACATGGTTTGATTTATGATTTTTGTAGCTCATTCTCACATCCTTTCAGAACAATGTGGAAGAAAGTGAATGGAAACAGGGAACCTATTTAGCATGTTCATTTAGTGATTTGGAATATTAATTTTCTTACTTGGAAAAAATAAGTGTTTATGATATTCTTTACCACAATGATTTCTAAATGGATTAAGTATTAAAAATAAAACCATAAAATGTGAGAAAAAAGTATATAAATATTTTTATAAAGTCATAATAAGAAGTGGCTTTCTAGGTAAGACATCAAAGGTTGGAAAAGTTAGAGAGTTTTTTAAAATAGAATTATAAAAATTTTAAAATTTATGATTAAATTATCATAAGGTAAGATAAGGTAAGATAAAAAGTAAATAGTAATCTGAAAACACCTGGAATGCATCGTAAATAAAAGAACTTAATTATATAAATATTTTAAAGATTCTTATTATTTCTAATCACTTATATACCAAAGAAAAATGATTGCAACAAACAATAAAGGTGATTCAAAAGTTTTTAAATTTTTAATGAACATGTACAAATAATGTTGAACTTACTGCTAATTAAGATACACATTAAGATAGCAAATTGATTCTTTTCCTAATTTAATCAACTTTAATTAAACAAAAATTTACTCAAATTATATCATTTGTTGACAAGCTAAGAGTGAAATTAAAAATGACTTGTTTATAATATAAATATAAATTGGGGCAAGCTTTCTGGAAAACCATTAGTAATAAAGAAATTAATAATAAAAATTAATATAAATTTTTAAATTGCAGACAGTCTTGAACATCTAGACACTATGCTTCATCTATTTATAAGAAACTTTTCTAAGGAAAAAACTCAGAAGAATGAAAAATATGTGTGTAAGAGGACATTGATCACAACAAGTCTAATGGATAAGTGGAAAATTAACATATGGTTAAATTATACTAAAATTAAAGTACATATATTATAAAAAGAGTATGATAAATTATAGAAGGGGATTATATTCAACAATAATGCTTTAAAGATGAAGATGAATATCTATGTATATGAGGATAATATTCTACTCCAACCTCTATTCATTTACAAATAATATATTTTGGGCGTCTTAAAGAGAATACCTTATCAGTTTATGATCTATACTATTTTTTTTAATTCAAGTATGATTAACTTTTAAAGTATTATATTAGTTTTAGGTGTACAATCTACTATTTTTTGATGCTCTGCTGTTTAATTTATTCTAATCTTCTGTACATACAAAGGCTCCTTTTATTTAATAGATTTTATTTTTTAGAACAGTTTTCGTTTTGCAGCAAAATTGAGAGGAAGGTACAGAGATTTCCCATCTGCCTGCTGCACCCACACATGCACAGCCTTACCATTATTAATATTCCCCATCAGAGTGGTATGTTTCTCCCTGCACAGGTTTTTGTGTGGAAATAAGTTTTCAAGTCTTGTGGGAAAGTACCAAGAGGCACAACTGTAATGATATCTCATTATTGTTATAATTTGCTTTTCCCTAATGATATATGACGTGGAGCATCTTTTCATATGCTTATTTGCCATCTGTATGTCTTCTTTGGTGAGGTGTCTGTTAATATCTTTGGCCCATTTTTAAATCAGGTTGTTTGATTTATTATTGTTGAGTTTAAGAGTTCTTCTTATGTTTTGAATAACAGTCTTTATCGGATATTTCTTCCACAAATTTTCTTGCAGTCTGTGGCTGTTTTTATATTAATGTATAAGCAATTACTAGCACATGTTGAAAATAAGGTGGAATATGTCATGATTAGTACACTAAAGGCAGCAAACATGATAATAGTTACAATATGCTGTTAGAGAAATAAAAAATATTTACATTTAATTTTGAATAATGGGCTGAACTTCACTTTGATTGGTGAAAGGTATTCTATAGGTGGATAGGGTGTGACATAAGAAGAAGTAAATATTCTGGGATACAAGTGTATATACACATTTTTGTCTCTAAATCATCTTAGTGCTAATAAAATGGTCCCACTATAACATTCAGATTTTTATTCTGAATATATTTATAAATTGATTTAAAATATACAGTAGACAGAGACCTGTAAAGAAAGGTCAAATCTTATGGAATCCATAAGTTTAAGAATGTATTTTGTTTTATTTTTGAAACTTTGGTTAGCATACTGAAGAAAACATTAGTATCAGTTATTTATTTTGAAAGTGTCATAGTGGTTAAGAAATTGTGTTAACTTTCTTGTTTAAGATAATTGTCTTAATGCTGTAGTGAAGATTAGGATGTCATTTCTAGTGATATTTTGGTGATAACAGTATTCTATCGGCAGAAACAAAAACTTTGATAAAAGCTATTGAGGAGTTTAAGAACTACTATTTTAAAATCTCTGATTTCAATAAGAATGCATTTGGACTCACAGCACAAAATGATAGACAATGCATATTAATCTTTCTTTGGAAATAATATAGCAAAGAGAACAAATGCATACTCCATTAAAGTAAATTTTACTTCCCATCCAAATGTTATCTCATTCCCTCCCCACCTGACTCACCTTTCTTAATCATCCTGAACAGCTCCTTAATCAATATTTCTGTTTATTCTATCTCCTCCGTATCTCATATATCATTTTTTTCTTCCCAATATCACTGCATTGCTAGTGGTGCTCATGTTTCCTCAAAAAAAAAAAAAAAAAAAAAAAAAAGAAAGGCAGGGAGGGGTGCCTGGGTAGCTCAGTGGGTTAAAGCTTCTGCCTTCAGCTCAGATCATGATCCCAGGGTCCTGGGATGGAGCCCCACATTGGGCTCTCTGCTCAGCAGAGAGCTTGCTTCCCCCTCTATCTATCTGCCTGCCTCTCTGCCTACTTGTGGTTTCTCTCTCTGTCAAATAAATAATTAAAATCTTTTAAATAAAGGTGAGGGGTACTCCTGGGTGGCTCAGTTGGTTAAGCGGCTGCCTTCAGCTCAGGTCATGATCCCAGCGTCCTGGGATCGAGTCCCACATCAGGTTCCTTGCTCCGCAGAGAGCCTGCTTCTCCCTCTGCCACTCTGTCTGCCTGTGCTCTCTCTCTTTCTCTGACAAATAAATAAATAAAATCTTTAAAAATAAATAAAAATTAAAAAAGGGGGGGGACAAAATAACCTCCTCTAATCTAGCCTACTCTTGAAACCTATGAGGTGACTTTTTTCTTTTCTTAGGATAATACAACATGAACTCCCCACTGAAGTAAAAAACGCTTTTAAGTAGAAATCATTAGACTTTTATGGACAACAATGATTTGTGTTTTTCAAAAATGGTATTTGAAATTTAAATTTAACATGGAAACATCATAGAATAAGTTATATTACTCTAATTGGGTAAATTTCCAAATATGGTACCTATATTTCTATAAAATAGTATTTTGGAGAATTAACAGGTGATTTACTTATTTACTTCATAAATAAACTGCAAACAATGCTACGAGGTCATTATCTCCTACAAATATCCAAATCTGAGAACTTTCTTTAAGGTTAACAAAATTTGTTCATGTGCAAACACTTTACCAAATATATTTATGCAATCACTTAGGTACACAAAACCCCTCAGCATTTTCCCACACATTATGGTTTTAATAAAATAAAAATTCAATTATTACATATGTAATGGAAATTTGATGCTTATGGGGAGAAATAATACTTGAAAAGCATTCCTTCACAATTTGGTAAAATAAGGATGTTACTGAAATGGAGAAGCTGGTGAAATAATTCTAATTCCCTAAAAGTAACCAAAGTCCCAAAGACTGGTAAGCTGGGGAAAGACAAGTTGTTTTATTTTTTAATCAAATAATTTACATATTTAAAAATGTTAACATTATTTAAGTTCACTCTACTTGAATGTATGAAATATGAAAGATACACTGTTCATTTATGTCTTAAGAATGTTCAGTTCAATGTATTAAATTAATCTAAAGCAGCTTTTTATGAATATAGAATAGAGATACTAACTTGAGCATTAATTTGTTCTTCTTACCTATAATGGTTTTAGGTAAATTGAAAATATGTATTTAAAATGTATACTATTGTTTTTCCTACTTTTCCTTTTATTTTTAAAACAAGAATTGCATTGCAGCAATTTCCCCCATATAATGTTCCAAATCTCAGGTTGTGGAGTTCACTTTTCTCATTTAAAGGTGTGAATATTACTGCTATAAATGGTTTAGCCATCTGTAGATCATAACACAGCTGTCTGAATTCTACCTGTGGTGGTAAGTAGCTGTCCTTCTGAATCAGCTCTTATTACTGACTGTGGTGACCTCAACTTTGTATTGATTTGGCCGCCATTAAAGGAAGAAAACTTCTATTATCTGCTGTCTTGCCCATTACTATGAGTTTTCAAAATATTTTCTACAATATTGGTAGCAAATAATTTCATTCTTTGAAGAATCATTTAACTTGACAGAAAGAATTTCAGAATGCAATAAGTCAAGAGATGAATTCTTAGTTATCAAATAACTTTTAGAAGGAAAAGCATTTGTCTAGGTTGGCTGCCTCTTTTAACAGAATAATTCGTGTATTAACTATATTAAAATGTGTTTTATGAAAGACATTTAACAAAAAAGATAAGTATAATTATTGAAATATTTTCCATTGATATTATTTTAATTGCATTCCCATGTATTAGAAAATATTACTGTTATAATTTTAATTTATATAGTATAAAATCACTTTTTAATATGCAGTTGTTTGTATTTTTATACATGCATAGATTCTAGTAACCACAACTACAGGCAAAAAAAAAACCCAGAACAATTCCAACACCCCAAAGAATTCTCTCATTCTGTCCCCACACTTTTCTCTTTTCTAGAATGTCAATTATATAGAATTATAGAGTATGTCACCTTTTGAGTGTGGATTCTTTGACTTAGCATAATGCTATCAAGAATTGTTTATGTCTCGGCTATATAATACTCCACTGAGTGATGTAACACAGTTTGTTGATTCATTTATCCATTAATGCATATTTAGGTTGTTTCCAGGTTTTGGCAATTATCAACAATGTCACTCTAAAACATTTGTGTTTAGTTTTGCACATGAACATAAGTCCATTTCTTTGAAATAAATTCCTAGAAGAAATGCAAATCCCTGGTGATTCATTAGTATTTTTAAGTTTAAAAACAAAAACAAAAACTCTCACACCACATTTTAGAGAAACTGTCATTTTTTCCCCCTTATTGTTTTCTTTCCTTTTTCTCTTTTCTGACTCTAAGCATGGGGCCTCACAGATTTCAGGTGCTAAATAAATGATTGTTGAATGTAAATAAAATAAACCTTTACAAAATTTGTTTTCCTATCATGGTGTATTTTGCTGAATAACAAAACAGCAATGAAAAGACTTGCTTTAAGAAATTCTGTTTAAATAGGAACAAAATGTTTGTGCCTGGTAGCTCAGTCGCTAAGCGGCTGCCTTCAGCTCAGGTCATAATCCCAGGACCCTCATCAGGCTCCCTGCTCAGCAGGAAGCCTGCTTCTCCCTCTTCCACTCTCCCTGCTTGTGTTCCCTCTCTCTCTCTCTCTCTCTCTCTGTCAAATAAATAAGTAAAATCTTAAGAGAAAATAAATAGGAACTAAAGGATTTAAAAGAGTCACCACTGTGGCCAGACCATGAAGAAGAGGCTGCTAAAAATCACACTAACCTGTTAAATATCGAGAACTTCAACAAAGCATTTTACATTCCCAGTCTGAGTGGCTTATCTTGGACTTTTACTACACTCTCTAACATCTGCCAATTTGTTATTTTGAGGAAGGACTCTAGCCCTAAAAACTAGTATTTTTCTCCTCCAATTGCAACTAATTATATAGATGACTTTGGCCTCAGTTTGTTTATCCAGAAAATAGGTGATTTCAACTAAATCATTTTTGTGGTTCTTTGGTATTCTAAGTACATTTAAGGTTTGATGCTTTTTATTTATTTAGCAAATAAATTCCAGTCAATGAATAAAATATCATGATCTTCAACTATAACTGAATATTGTTGAATGACTGCTGAACAATGAGGTATTGTTATTGAGGAAAGTAAAATGATAGCTTTGGTAGAAAGAAAGAAATCTTTGGAATTCAATATGAAATTTAATAACATGGTTGCTTCTTTTTGGCCACAAGAGCTTGGGTAAGTTCATTAAGATTTTGAAGATATAGATATTCTATATCTAAAATCGAGAGAATTTGACATAAATTGTGTTGGCTACCACTAAAATTAAATGTTGGTTTTCTTACTTTATATGTGCCTGCTAAGTAGCGTAATGTATTGTTATGTGCATAATAATAGACACCAACAACTATTTTAATGAGATGTAAGTCCATGCCTTCCAGATATATGGCTACCAGTGGTAGTTTCTAAGGGTGCTCAGTGTCTCTTAAGATTTATCTATAGGTTCTTGGTCCCTTAAGGGCCAGGTGATTTACTTTCACCCTCACCACCAAGAATCCTGGCCTGTTTAAGGTCGTCCTTTCTAACTTTGTAGGTATAGCCATGCACAGACCTTTAGCAAAATAGTTTCAAGTTCTCCAGAGAAAAATCTAGAAGCATATCTTTGCTACACCCTGTTTTGTCACATGTTGCTTTTCCACAATTTATTTCTGCTTACTCTGAGGCAAGATAGAGTGCTGATACTCCCTGTGATCTGGTTTAAGCCTCAAACGCTCAGATTTTTTTCTTTCTTGTCTGTCATCTGCTATAAAATATATCCCCATGGGCAATTTCAGACCTCAGGTATGCAGAGGACTTGAAAACATCCCCAGAGGCCTTGAAGTTTTCCATACAAAACTCAAAGCCTTGAGGAAAAGCAGATTCCAGCCAGACAAGATCTGGGCATTCCATAGGTCTTTCATGCAAATATTCAGACGAATCTCTAAAATTGCATGTATATTTAAGGTTATTGCACAGATTACATTTAATATACCTGTGCTCTCCATCTGCTATACCTCTTGGGGGAATTGACACTGAACAGTTGGGGATTCTTTTTTATAAGCAATAGTGTTTTATAGCTCATAAAGTATGAATGAAATAAACCCTTTTAATTTTAATTACATATGAGAAATTTATATTATACAAGTTCCGGGAAATTTATGTGTCCCTTGTTTAGGGGTGATAAATTACAAAGGCAAAGACTATACACAGGTATGCACACCCTCAAATCTACCACCTTTCAGTAAATTCTTCTATTCTGCTGACTTTGTTAAAGAACAAAAATTATTTTAAAAAATATGTAGCATCAATTCAGGCAGAAGAAAGATAGGAATTCTGTCTTCCCACACAGATGTCAAAAACATTTAAACAGCTGTCAGACCAGTTCAAACTGTCATCAGAAGTGACCTTAAACCAAGTTTAGTTTTTAAATGTTATAAAAAAAAAGTGAAAAAACAACACAGTGCCGTTATGCAGCTGTCTGAAATATTAAATGAAAGAATGAACATCTGTTCAGTTGCTCTTCAAACTTTAATGTTTTGGAGAGAAATTCTGTTGTCTCAGATCTTTAAGAACATCTGAGGCCCATACAGCTTCAACACCTGTGAAAGATCTTCTCTGAAATCATACATTCCCACTTCAAAGTCTTTGACTACTATTCTTTGCCAAACATGCCAACAAACAACAGAACAAATTATTAATAATATTTATGATATCTAAGATCTTCTTGTAGTGTATAGTTTAGAGAGTAAAATTCTTTGGACTTTTATTCACAAAAAATATACGTTTTCTTATTAATGTAAAATACTATTAAAACAGCAATCTTGTAGCAAGTGATTATCAGTTTCATTTTCTGAACACTAGAAATTTAAAATTACTTGTTTCAAAAAAATTAAAAATCTAAATAAAATTACTTGTTTTCAGAATTAGCTATACATATGGTGCAATAGTTTTAAAATGCAATCCTCTTCAATATTATTATTTTAAGAAAATTATTTAGAATTTAAAAAAATTCTGTGCAAAGCAGCATTAGGTTTATGTTAAAGAACTATGGGAAAAAATTTACCTTGCTAATATAAATAAAAAGCTTCCAGAACTACATTTTCCTAGAAAAATGAACATGTATTTCCTGTTAATGTGTTTTTGAAACATATGAAACATATACATTTATTTGAGTGAGCATACTTACATATATGTGTGTGGATTATAGATTATTCTACATTCTAGTTAGCTGTACAATACTCTAAATTTAAAATGCAAAATCTACAATAATTCTTGGTCCAAGAGATTCCATTAGATCTACTTGTTATTTAATGGAGAAATTTCTATTTCCGGGTGCTTCTTCTAACCTAAAAGTACCTTCATTTTTCCCATTGAACTTTTGCATCTTTGATGAGAAATCATTCAAGGAACCATTTAAAGCCAGAATTGCTTTAGGCTAAATTGGAAGTTAGACACTTGTATGCCAATACACATGACAGTTCTGTAAAGGAAAATATAAATATTCCTTTTGAAGTATATAAATAAGATTTTAAATGTCTACCCAATTGAAAAATGCTAGTGGAAACACGGAATGTTTTATAGAGAAATTGTACCTTTACTCCAATGTCTGGACACATGAAGAACATTTCTTTGCATCAATGTGAGACAGCAAAATTAGATTTCTCCATGCCCCCGAAGATGCAAGTCTGTGGCTCTTAACTCTGGCTTTACATTAAAAATTATAGCAGGAAACATTTCTAAAACCCAAGTACCCATGTTATGCCTCTGACCAATTAAACTAGAATCTTTGTCTGAAAGTAGCTTCAGGCGTTCTTGAAGCTTCAAATGTAGCTATAATACACATCCAAGTTTAGAAACAATCTGTAAAAAATGTAAAACAATAATCATGTATCAAGTGTAACCAGATAGTCATGTTTTGTATAAATTTATGTCTATTTGTAGAACCTGCAAAAATATGTTTTTAATTCATAAGTATCTACATGGTTTTATTTTCTTGAGATCTATTTATTCTTGGTTGATGGTTTATTTTATAATTATTCTTACATAATATTTAATAGTTTAGAATAACATTTCCATCTAACTGCTAGTTAAGTTTCCTCATAAAAATGTTTATAAAAAAACATCACTAGTGATTTCTAAAATTAAATCTAAGAATTAGAGAGCTGAAAATAACTGTGAAAACCAACCTAGTCACCCTCAATACTGAATTTTTAAATTCACATTTGTATTAAATTCATATTTGTATGGTATGAGCACAAGTGTGTTTATAATGGCACAAGTAATTCTTTTATTTTTGTTTTATTTTATTTATTTTTATTTTTTGAAGAGAGAGCACACACATCTGTGCAGAGTGGGGAGGAGGAGGGACAGAAGGAGAGAGCGGAAATCTTAAATAGACTCTATGCCCTTGCACAGAGCCTCAATAGAACTCTTAACTCAGGACCCTGAGCTCAGGACCTAAGCCAAAGCCGAGTTGGTCGCTTAACTGACAAATAACTCTTAAATACATTGTTCTGTAATGCATTTATGTGATATAATCATTGAATAGTGTTACTAAATAACTTATACAGTATAAATTCATTTTAGTAAAAAAATAGTAGAGGATTTAGATATGTACATGAGAAATATACAGAAGCATTTTAAGTATACAATTATATAAAATCTTAATAATCAGTACGCATGAGAGGTTGGATTTTTGGATAGTTTTTCTTTTTCATTTTATAATTTTCTAATATAATATGTATTTGTTTTTGCTTTAAGGTGACATTTTAAAATAATTTTTACATTTCACAAAATTTCAAATACTGAGTACTTCAAATCCTCAAAATGAACTGCCAATTATAGCACTTTTAAATCCTCACTAATTCAGCTAATTTTGCCTGTTTTATTTTTATTTTTTAGATTTATTTATTTATTTATTTGACAGACAGCGATCACAAGTAGGCAGAGAGGCAGGCAGAGAGAGAGAAAGGGAAGCAGGCTCCCCGCTGAGCAGAGAGACCCATGTGGGGCTCGATCCCAGGACCCTGGGATCATGACCTGAGCTGAAGGCAGAGGCTTAACCCACTGAGCCACCCAGAACCCCAATTTTGCCTGTTTTAACCTAATTTTTTGTCAGTAAATGCAGACTGTCCACAAGCAGATTGGCTTAAAAACAATAATAACAGATGACTATTGTTTCATGTCAGCCCTTTCAGATTACTCCATTTGACTAAACCACTGGAGGTCAAAAGAAATTTGCTGTTATTTATTATATTCTTCACATTTTGTTGCATGGACACAGGTACATTGTCAAAGATATTGAGAAATTCAAGTTGCTTAAAAGAGTATAATTTCCTTGAATAAACTGTGTGGTATTTTTGCCATAGTACTTTCTCTTAGGTTGTTGGAAAAGATTATGGTTTTACATTTACGATCTTGTTATCTGAGACACTGCATCTCATACCAAATTATTGTAATGTTCGGCTGTTTTTTCCTTCCTAAAAGATGTTATCTCTATGAAATTCCCTGATTATTTTCCTAGTCATATTTTCAACCATTTTAAAAAGTTGATATACAAAACTTCACTTTATTCTTAGATTAAGAAGGAGAAAGATATATTTTATTCATGAACATACAGATATTTAGAAGATTTTGGTAATACTACAGTGTATGTCAAACACGAAAGCAAATAGTAATAGCCTGGGTGGTTCAGATGGTTAAGCATCTGCCTTCGACTCAGGTCCCAGGGCCCTGGGATTGAGCCCCATGTTGGGCTTCCAGCTCAGTGGGGAGTCTGCTTCTCCCTTTCCCTCTGCCACTCCCCCTGCTTGTGCTCTCTCTATGTGTCTCTCTCTCAAACGAACAAAGAAAATTAAAAAAAAAATAAAATACGTAGTAATCAATATATTTCTTAGTTAATTGAGCAATTTATTAAGAAGCATACTTTCTAATTAATTAAAAGCATTTTATTAATGTTAAATGTGGTGCTCATATCTATATATAGCCTGTCAGTAACACTCTCCTACCATCTCAGAAACAACCAACCAACAAATCAAACAAAAATGAAATGAAACATACTCACCTAAAGGCGACACATTTCTGTTAAAAAAAAAAAAAATCCTGCTTGTTTTTAAATTATTTACTATAATAGAGTAGATACGGTCTCTTGAATATACATTTTCAATTAAAATGCTAAATAATTCTATATAGAACAGCTAAATATTTAGGAATGCTAGGTAATATTTTCATAGGTGATATTTTCAAGTTCTATTATGTTTTCTATATGAGTGAGTCACGAATTATTGAATAATAATTATTCTCCTCAGATGGTTTTATTAACCCTTACAAATTAAACATTTTCTAAATTAAAGAGTCTGTGACAATTAATAACATTTTAAAAGTGGCTTGCATTTTTGTCTTTCCTAATCAAAATTTGCATACTAAAATAAAGCAGAAGCAAATTGTACGATCTTCTATAAAGAGACACAGAGCTAGAAGTACTATCAGAAAACATAGTGAACTCTGTTTTGAATTTGAACTCCCCCCAAATTCAAGGTATTTGGATTAATATTTTTACATGTTTCTCAGAAAAGGGAAATAATCCCATCAACTAGCAATCTAAAGAGCTGCTTAATTTTACATAGCACTTGCAAATATGTTTTTATGATTGCTTAATTATGTTTCTTTAGGTTTATATTTGCAGTATTTAAATTCACTCTGTCTTACAAGGAGACAAAAAACATTGAAAATTAATTTCATATACATATAAACCATGCTTCCAATTTCTAAAAGCTCCTTGAATATTTGTTCTATAATTTTAAACTATTCTTTTTTACTCTTTTTTTACCCTCCCTTAAATTTGGTTCAGTTACAGTGTAAAGACTAAAGATTAATAGTATCAAAGAATAAGATGCTGAATCTTCAACCTCAAATATACGGTTTTTTGCTCTAATTTAATCATAGTGGTCTTAATAAATAGGGAAAAACAGCTAGATACTGGGCGAAACACCAAAGGATTTCACAGTTCGTTGTTTTTTAATCTGACAACTTTAGAGATATTATCTTGTGTTTGAAGTAATAGAGGTATTCTCTTCCTCTTTGTGCAATAAAATTTGAAATACCAAACTGGCTTGTTTGCTTTATTCTCTTATTGGAATATAGATTAAGGACCTATATGCATAATCATTGCTTGTATGAAAATTTCAGAATATCAGGGCACCTGGGTGGCTCAGCCCTTAAATGTCTGCCTTTGGCTCAGGTTATGATCCCAGGCTCCTGGGATAGCGTGGGGCTCCTGCTTAGCTGGGAGCCTGCTTCTCCCTCTGCCTATGATGCTTTGCCTCTTATGATCTCTCTCTCTTTCTCTGTCAAATAAATAAATAAAATCCTAAAAAAAGAGAAAATCAGTGGCACCTGGGTGGCTCAGTGGGTTAAAGCCTCTGCCTTTGGCTCAGGTCATGATCTCAGGTCATGATCTCAGGGTCCTGGGATCAAGCCCTGCATCCAGTTCTCTGCTCAGTGGGGAGGTTGCTTCCCTTCCTCTCTCTCTGCCTACTTGTGATCTCTGTCTGTCAAATAAATAAATAAAATCTTAAAAAAAAAAGAGAGAAAATCTCAAAATATCCAAATACTAATAAAACACATATACACACACACACTAACATGTATGCATGTATGCATATAAGTAAATATGCCTATTTACATATAAATTTAGCCAAACATCACATATAAATAAATATAAATCTACCATCTATTCCTCTTTACAGTTATAAATTTACGTGCATGTATGTATGCATAAACACACACACCCTCACATACATAGGTATATATGCTTGACTGTTTTTTTGTTTTTTTTTTTTTTTTGGTCCTGCACAGTTTTTTTGCCTTCTAGGCAAACATTTGTGAATAAAGTTTTATGATTATAGTCATAAATTTAAAACCAAATACATAGAAAAATAAGCTTTCCTTTTCCTTAGCTAGAAACAACACAAGTATATGATAAAGTGGATTCTAAAGAAAACTCTCCCTTAGTTTCTGTTATGACACATACAATTGACCTTAACCTTGTATTAAACTAGTTTTTCCTTATTTTTTTTTTTTTTAGATTTTATTTATTTATTTGAGAGAGAGAGCGTGAGTAAGAGAGAGAGAGAATGAGAGTGAGGAGAGGTGCAGAGGGAGAAGAGAAACAGGCTCCCCACTGAGCAGGGAGCTCAACATGGGTTCTAATACCAAGACCCTGAGATCATGAACTGGGCCAAAGGCAGACACTTAACCATCTGAGACACCCAGATGCCCCAAACTCGTTTTCCTTTCCTATTTTTTTCAATTAAATTACAATTTGCCATAATATTTATGTAGTACAAAATTTGACAGCTCATTAGCAGATGATCTAATGTCTGCACGTAGAGCACAGTATGGATTCATTCTTGGCACCTGTGATTAAATGCCATTTGGAACACATTTCCTCAAGGACACCTTGGAAGAAATTGTTTTATGTAAATCAGATATATGTACTATTTAAGGAAAATTGTGGATTGAGATCACAGAATGGCAGTACCAAAATATTTGATAATTGCTTACTATGTATTTGCAAGTATTGCTTTATAGAAACCAGTAGTATTTGGTTCTATGCATTGTTGTCACTTATTCCTGGCACTTCATATCTGTTGGCAGAGCTTAAGGTTTGAATGGAAAAACAATTTAGAAAACTGTCACATCAAATTGGAGAGAATTATCTAAACATAATGTAGTTAAAGCAAAAAGTTGCAACAATTAAAAAAAATATATGTGACAGCATAACTCTCATGGAAGAAGAAAATGGTTTACCTTCAGTGGAGTTTTACCATAAGGCAAACCTTGCCTCACTGACTATGGTGTTTTACATATGGAAGCAGGATTTTATCCCAGTAATTAGAATGAAAATGGAAAGCTAGGAGAGTAAGATGTAGAAAATCAAAAATATACTAAACATGCAGATATTAGGCACAGTTTGAGACGTTAAATTGATGATAAATTATTAAAGGAAATATATCTAATCCAAGAAACTTGTAACTCTCAATGGCTGTGCTGTACTTCTTATTATAATACACTGTTTTTTCAAGCTATAATCATAAGACTTTATATGATATTAAAAAGTGAATTAAAATGATGACTATGTAAAAATATACAATGCTTGAATTTGTGTTTTTTATTGAAAATACCAAAATTCCCTTCAGTTTAATTTCCATGAAATCTGACTATTTGAAAGCAGTCACAAGTGTGATTGAGAGCTGTTGTTGCCACTTAAAAACTGTAAAATTATAGGATTTCCACAGGTGATATCCAAATTATCCAATTATCTTCTGAACACTGACTGTTAGGCAATGTTCCAAGGTATATTGAAGGCAGCATCCTTTCATCACATTCAGGACTCCTATTTTTTTTTTTTTAATATTTTATACATTTATTTAACAGAGAGAGAGATCACAAGTAGGCAGAGATGCAGGCACAGGGAAAGGGGGAAGCAGGCTCGCCACCCAACAGAGAGCCCAACATGGGGCTTGATCCCAGGATGCTGAGATCATGACCTGAGCTGAAGGCAAAGGGTTAACCCACTGAACCACCCAGGAGTTCCCTAAATTGTGCTTTTTATATATACAGATTTAAACAGTGATACTATGGAGGAAGAGCTAACATCTCTTGTACAGGAAAAAAAAAAAAAAAAAAGAAAGAAAAAAAAAGAGAGAGAGAAAGAGAGAGAATTCTCATAACACATTTTTAAGACTCCACCAATAATATAAATTTGTTTCAAGAATTAAATTTTTGGCTATTATTTTTTTTCTTCAATATAAATAAGAATTGGGTGATTATTTCCCTTTCTTGGCTTCTTTTGAGGACTGAACCACTGATGTTGCTGTTGTTTTTGTTAATATTTCCTATCTTATTTTGAAAGTACACACATAACATGAGTCATATACAAGGGACTTAAGTGTATTTTGAGGAAACAAAACTAGAAAGATATTTGGTTGAGAGAATGTAACTTCTAGACGGAATTTTCACATTGTTTATTTAAAGTAAAAGTCATCAAATATATATAGGGAAGAAAAACCATTATGTAAGCTGTGTTGTATGGAAATTTTTTCTTCTGGGTATTAAGTTCACTGAAAGAGTTTGAAGACTGGGAAAACAATGAAATGACACAACAGTAGCTTGGACATTAATTTTATATTTACTAGAAATTATAAGAATCAAGAAGAAGGAAAGGGTTGAATAATATCAGGGAGGCAGATTACAGATAGGAGAACAAAAAATTTGAATTATGTCAAAAATTTCAAACTTGGATGATTAGGACAATATCAATGTCATTTAAAAATAAATATATGCATAGAAAAAAAAACATTTCAGAAAAGATGATGGGTTCAATTTTGGATGTGAATTTGAGACCTTTAGATAAAGACTTCTATCAGACTGTAAAATGATCATTTTGAGAGTAAGTCATAGTTGTAATTATAAACATGGGATTCATGCACACATTAGTAGATTTAAAGCCCTGAAGTTGGGTAACATAGTCAAGGGGGAAATACAAAGTAACTAAAAAGACATTAGGAGAATAATGCCTTAGAGAAAATCAACTTTAAAATATAGGAAAAAATACAGAGAGGATTTTTGAATTCATAAATCCATATATTTTCCTGAGAATTTTACACATTCATGAAGCTCCAGAACATATATATTTCATGTTTGTTTTTAATTGCAACTATCAAAGTCGGTATATTTTCATAAAAATCAGTTTACAAGAACAGCATCATCTTTTTACTAAGTTTACTATTAAAGAAATTATAGAAAACTACTAAATTGGACTTAGCAGAATTTTCCCCAAACAACAGAAAAAAAAATTCATTACAAATTCTTAGGCTATGACATAAATATAATAAGATATAGTTATGTGTTATTAAAAATGGAATAATAATGCATAACAAATGCTCATATTTCTCTAATTAATTGACATACAAAAGGTTAAGAATTTACTCAGAGGATGGGGCGCCTGGGTGGCTCAGTGGGTTAAAGCCTCTGCCTTCGGCTCAAGTCATGATCCCAGGGTCCTAGGATTAAGCCCCCACATCAGGCTCTCTGCTCCTTGGAGAGCCTGCTTCCTCCTCTCTCTCCCTGACTGCCTCTCTGCCTACTTGTGATCTCTGTCTGTCAAGTAAATAAATAAAATCTTTAAAAAAAAAAAAAGAATTTACTCAGAGGTTTAACTGGAAATTAAAAACAAAATGAGAAATCATAATATAGTTTTTATTCACTAGAATCAGAATCATATTACCATAAAATTAATATAAAATTCTCCCTACCATTAGGGATTATAATTTTAAGAAATTATTGAGTTTCTATTTTAGTAATAAAAAAGCAACTAAGAATAAATTGAAGTCAAATGATTTGTACTTTGAAAATTCTAAGACATTGAAAAAATAAATTGAAGATTATGGAAATAAATGGAACTATATACAATGCTCATGGATTAGAAGAATTAATATTCTTTAAATGTTCATATTACCCAAAGCAATTACAGACTGAATGCAATCCCTATCAAAATACCAATGACACTTTTTAATTGAACTAGAAAAAAGAGTCCTAAAATTTGTATGAAATCACAAAAGACCCCAGTAGCTCAATCCATCTTGAGAAAGAAAAGCGAAGCTGGAGATATCACTCTGCTTGATTTCAAACTATCTTGCAAGGCTATATTAAACAAAAAAGTATGGTACTGGTACTATAATGACACAGACACATAAATAAATGGAGTAAAATAGAGAGTTCAGAGATTAAACCCGCATATATACCATGAATTAATCTATGACAAAGGAGGCAAGAATATACAATGTGGAAAAGAGTCTTTTCAATAAATTGTGTTGAAAAAACTGTTGACAACCAAAGAATGAAACTGAACCATGATATTACACCATATACAAAAATAAGTTCAAAACAGATTAAAGGCTTGAATGTAAGATGTACAACCAGAAATCCCCTAAAATAAAACATAGGCAGTAATCTCTTTTACATCAGTCTTAGCAATATTTCTTTGGATCTATCTCCTCAGACAAGGGGAACAACAGTTAAAATAAATAGAATCATATCAAACTAAAAACTTTTAAAAACAGTGAGAAAAAAAAAAAAAAGACCAAAACAAAACATGAGCAAACCTAGAAGGCAACCTACTGAATGGGAGAAAACATTTGCAAATCATACATCTGATAAGGGGTTAGTAGCCAACATATATAAAGAATTTACACAGCTTAATACAAACAATCCAATTTTTTAAAAAAATTGGCAGAAAACTTAAATAGATATTTTTTTTCCGAAGAAGACATACAGATGGCCACATAGACAAATGCCCAAAATCAATAATCATCAGGAAAACATAAATGAAAACTACAATGAAATACAGTTTATATCTGTCAGAATGGCTATTACAAAAAAGACAAAAAAGTAATTAATGATGGTGAGAATGAGGAAAAGGAAGCCTCATACAGTGTTAGTGGAAATATGAATTAATGCAGCTACTATGAAAAATAGTATGGAGTTTCCACAAAAAATTTAAAATAGAACTAGGACCATATGTTCTAGGAATTCCACTTCAGGGTATTTTTCCAAAGAAAATGAAAGCACCAATTTGAAAAGGTATATTTATCCTTATGTTTATTGCAGAATTATTTATAATAACCAAGATATGGAAGCAATCCATCAATAGATGAATTATGCATTAATAGATGAATGGATAAAGAAGATGGCGTGTATACATGCATACATACATATATACAATGGAATAATACTCAGCCAATAAAAAAAGGGTGAGATCTTGTCTTTTATGACAACATGGATGGACCTAGAGGATATTTTGGTAAGTGA
This sequence comes from Martes martes, assembly GCF_963455335.1. Taxonomy (NCBI): domain Eukaryota; kingdom Metazoa; phylum Chordata; class Mammalia; order Carnivora; family Mustelidae; genus Martes; species Martes martes. The sequence continues at coordinate 129,024,166 of NC_137889.1, read as the reverse complement.
AATAGGTCAGAAAATGACAAAACCATAAGATTTTACCTATGTGTGGAGTCTAAAATATGAAAAAAATGAACAAACAAAACAAAAAGAAACTCCTAGATACAGGAAACTGTTGGTTTTTAGAGGGGGATATGTTGGGGGATGGGCAAATAGGTGAAGGAGAATAAGAGCAATTAACTTTCAGTTATAAAATAAATAAATAATGGGGGTGTAATATACAACATAGGGAATGTAGTCAATAATATTGTAATAAATTTGTATGGTAGTTGATGGGAACTAGAGTCACTGTGGGGACTATTTAATAATGTACAAAACTTTCAAATCACTATCATGTACACCTATAACTAATAAATTATGTTTCAATAAAAATATAAATGTAAAAACGGTAGTCATCTTCGAGAATTTGGAAAAAAATACTGGAACTAGTTGGTATCCGGTTTTCTTTTAAACTATAAGGTTTACAAAGCCTTTATTGAGTTCTGTAGCTGAAAATGTCATTTTACATTGAATAAGCCATAATGGAAGTCCTATACGACATTTATCCACCATGGATACCCTCGAGTCATATTTATCCCACTGTCAAAAAATATTTACTTTTATCATAAGTTTGTCACTCTAGTGTATTAAATGCATGAAAATGTTTAGAAATCATGAAATCTTTTGTAAATATAATGGCCCTTGATATTTTGTAACTACTTTGTTGTAAAATATTTTTAAGCCAAATATTGATTCTAAAATATTATGAAACAAGAAAAGTGAAAGAAGGGAAATCTAAATTTGAAGGTAGTAGGTATTTTGCTTTGTTTTGTTTTGTTTTTTGCTTATTGATAAGATAATTCATCCTGACACTAGTCAGTTTGACAACCTAGGGTTGCATAGTTGTTGTATCTGTCTCTTTGACAGGGTTATAATTACCTCAAGTACATAGAATATTTCTTTTATAGACTGTAAATACCAGAAGAAAAACTCTTTTTAATGGAAATAACTACTTGAGAAAATAACCCTGAGCATATAGAAGGGTTACAGCCCTAACTGTGTGCTCTTGATCTAGGTGCAGTCTGGTTTTCAACAAATAAATAATTAGGGAAAACATAGAACAATGAGAAAAGGGAGAGAAGCTTAACCAACAACAAGGGCCAAATGAGCCTGTTAATGAAAACACTTGACAAATATTGCCTGTATACCCATTTATCCTAGCTTGCTTCAGAACAAATCATATACCTGATGTTTTGAACTTTGGTATTTTTTTTCCAGTTTTATTGAGAAATAATTGGCATGTATCACTGAATAAGCTTTAGGCATAGAGTATGATGATTTGATTTACATATATTGTGAAATGATTATTGAAGTAGGTTTAGCAACATCCATCACCTCATACAGATAAAATAAGAAGGCAGGAAAGAAGAAAATAAAAAAAGAAACAAAAAATCCATGTTATGAGAACTCTTAGGGTTTATTCTTTTAAGTTTCCTTAACTTATCATATAGCAATGTTCTGTGAAGTGTGTAAACCTGGCAATTCACAGACCTGTACCCCTGGGGCTAATAATACATTATATGCTAATAAAAATAAAAAAAAAACTTTTCATATAGCAATGCTAATGATAGTCATCATGTAGTACATTACATTCTCAGTATTAATTACCTTATAACTGGAAACATACCTTTTGACCACCTTCCTCCAATTGCCCCTATACCACCTTCTGCTGTCTTGTAATTTCATGTCTGATCTCTTTCTCTGAGTTTTTCGTTCTTTTCTTTTTTTTTTTTTTTTTTTTTTGGATTCTACATATAAGTGAGATCATATAATATATGTCTTACTCTGTCTGACTTGTTTTACTTAGCAAGGTTCCTCCATGTTGCCCCAGATGATAGGATTCCTTATTTTTTTATGGCTGGAAAATTGTCCAGTGTGTGTGTGTGTGTGTGTGTGTTTGTGTGTGTGTGTGCTATATATCACAACTTCTTTATCAATTCATCTATCAGTGGACATTCATATTGTTTTCACGTCTTGTCTATTGTAAATAATGCTGTTATGAACATAGGAATGCAGCAATCTTTTTGCCATAGTGCTTTCTTTTCCTTTGGATATATTCCCAGAAGTCAATTGCTAGATCATTTGGTGGTTCTATATTTAATATTTAGAGGATCCGTCATACTGTTATTCACAGTACCTATTCCAATTTTCAATCCAACTGTGCACAAGCATTTCATATTCTTCATATTCATGCCAGAATTTGTTATCTCTTGTTTTTTTGATGATGGGTGTTCTAACAGACCCGATGTAATATCTTGTTTCGGCTTTAATTTGAATAACTAATGACTAGTGATGTTGAGCATCTTCTCATGTACTTTTTGGTCTTTCATATACCTCTTTTGGTGAAATTTCTATTCAGGTCCCTTTTCCATTTGGCAATTAGGTGTTTTATATGCTATTGAATTATATGAGTTCTTTATGTATTTTCTATGAATTCTTTATACATTTTGAATATGAATCCTTTATCAGATATGTAGTTTGCAATTATTGCACATTCCACTGGTTGTCTTTTCACTTTATTGATGCTTGATATTGCTGTGCAGTTTTTTTTTAATTTGATGAAGTCTCATGTGTTTATTTATTTATTTATTTTTAAATTTTGTTGCTTGTACTTTAGGTGTCATATCCAAAAAATCATTATCAAGGCCCATGTCTGCTGCCTCCTGATGGTGCACAGAAGAATGAGGCACAGACAAGTCAGCTGCAAGAGAACGGGAGCAAGGGACAACAGTTAAAAAAAAACAACAAAAAACTGTCACCCTGAACAACTCCTCAGTCTCATATTTATTAGAAAGTGAATAGCAATCAATAAAGCTGGAGTAGATTATGTGCATGAATCTTGCACATAAGTGAGAAGAAAGGCAAAACATGTCTGGTCACATAGTAAGTGACCTACAGTGAGCAAGATCAAATGAAAAGATAGTCTGACTAACTGCTGATGATCTCCAGGGAAGGGGAGATAACAGAAAAATGAAGCAGAAACATGTGGCGTTCCGCCCTGCATGAGCGGGGCATCCCCAGCTGTTGGGCTTCAAGGACGTCTATTGTCCTTCTTCCCCCAGAGGCCTGTTGCCAGTACATGTTTTTCTTAAAACTATATCTAAGCATGCTTGGTAACTAGTATAATTTCTCATAGGTTATATTTTAAGCTGTACATTGTTCTGAGGGATGGTTACGCTTGTCAAAGAGCCTTATTCTTAAATTTTCTTCTAGTAGACTCATAGTTTCAGGTCTTACATTAATGTCTTTAATCCATTAAGTTAATTTTTGTAAGTTATATAAGATAGTAATTTAGTTTCATTCTTTTTTTTTTAAAGGAAGTGGACTTCTTTTTTTTTTTTTAAGATTTTTATTTATTTATTTGACAGATAGAGATCAAAAGTAGGCAGAGAGGCATGCAGAGAGAGAGGAGGAAGCATGCTCCCCACCCAGCAGAAAGCATGATGCAGGGCTCAATCCCAGGACCCTGAGATCATGACGCAAGCTGAAGGCAGAGGCTTAACCCACTGAGCCACCCAGGTTCCCTAAGATCTTTTACTTCCTTGCTTAAACTTATTCCTAAGTATTTTTTTTCTTATTTCTTTTTCTTTTTTTTTAAGGGTTTTATTTATTTATTTGACAGACAGAGACCACAAGTAGGCAGAGAGGCAGGCAGAGAGAGAGGGAGAAACAGGCTCCCCGCTGAGCAGAGAGCCTGATGTGGGGGTTGATCCCAGGACCCTGGGATCATGTCCTGAGCCAAAGGCAGAAGCTTTAACCCACTGAGCCACCCAGATGCCCCAGTATTTTATTGTTTTTGATGTCAACATAAAGGGGATTAATTTTTTTCAGAAAATTAATTCTTAATGTGCAGAAATGCTACTGATTTTTGTATGGTAATTTTGCCTGCTGTGCTTTACTGAATTCATTGATTAGATCTAAACATCATTTTGTTGTGTCTTTAGGAAGCTGTTTCAAAAAATAAAAACAGAAGGACAACTTCCAGACTCTTTTTGTGAAGCCAGCATTACCCCAATCCCCAAACCAGGCAAAGACCCCATCTAAAAGGAGAATTTCAGACCAGTATCACTGATGAATATGGATGCTAATATTCTCATCAAGATCCTAGCTAATAGGATCCAACAGTACATTAAAAAGATCATTGACCATAACCAGGTGGGATTTATACATGGGATACAAGTGTGGTTTACCATTCACAAATCAATCAAAGGGATAGAACAAATCAATAAGAGAAGAGAGAAGAATGATATGGTCCTCTTAATTGATGCAGAAAAAGCATTTGACAAAACACAGCATCCATTCCTGGTTAAAACGCTTCAAAGTATAGGGATAGAGTGAACATTCCTCAACTTCATAAAATCTATCTATGAAAAACCCACAGCGAATATCATCCTCAATGGGGAAAAGCTGACAGCCTTCCCTTTGAGATCAGGAACAGGACAAGGATGTCTACTCTCGCCACTGTTGTTCAACACTGTACTAGAAGTCCTAGCAACAACAATCAGACAACAAAAATAAATAAAATGTATCCAACTTGACAAAGAAGAAGTAAAACTCTCTCTCTTTGCAGATGACATGATACTTTATATGGAAAATGCAAAAGACTCCATCCCAAACTACTAGAACTCATACAGCAATTCAGTAATGTGGCAGGATACAATATCAAGGTACATAAATCAGTTGCTTTCTTATACACTAACAATGAAAATATAGAAAGGGAAATGAGAGAATCGATTCCATTTACTATAGCACCAAGAAACATAAGATACCTGGGAATAAACCTAACCAAAGATGTAAAGGATCTGTACTCAAGGAATTACAGAACATCATAAAATAAATTGAAGAAGAAGACACAAAAATTCAATCAAAGTGAATGTGCAAACTATGCTGATTAAAATACCTTTGAGCAGTTGCTTTGCATATGTTCATTTAGAAAAGAATAAAATAAAAGTATTAAAATCTTCCACTGATATTGATACACTTCAACAACATTGGCACATCATATATATATTTTTTCAATTTACTTGAAATTTTTTGCAGCAACAATTTTGAAGAGCTATACAAATCCAGATCTTTTAATCTACTGAGTTTCTGTCACTCTCATTAATATATAAAGCTAGGATGTGTTCAAGATAGGGAAGAATATATATCCAAAGAGAGGTTCACTTATCATTTTTTATAAAAGTGAAAAAATAAAAGATAAACTATAAATAAAATTAAATTTTCAAGAATAAGAGAGTAGTGTATTTTTTTTCTTCCTGTTTTTTTACAAATAAGAGATATGAGTATCTGCCCATTGATGAAGCATAGCAAAAGCAAGAAAAAGAAGAAGAAGAAGAAGAAGAAGAAGAAGAAGAAGAAGAAGAAGAAGAAGGAGGAGGAGGAGGAGGAGGAGGAGGAGGAGGTGGGAAATGGGAAGGAGTGGGACGAGGAGGAGGAGGGGGATGGGGAGGAGGGGGAGGAGGGAGAGGATGGGCAGGAGGAGGAGAAGAAGAAGGGGAGGGGGAGGGGAAGAAGAAAAAGATGAAGAACGAGGAGGAAGAGGAGAAGAAAGGAGGAGGAGAAGAAGAAGGAAGAGGAGGAGAAGGAGAAAAAGAAAGAAAAGTTCTCTTAGGAGTGGTGAATTCAAGATGGCTTGAATTCAAGGTTAATTAGACTAATTAGATTTATTTTATATTCTAAAGCAGAATGCATAAAATTACATATTTTTCCCAATATTCTTTTCTATAGGAAAAATAGTTTTCCCTCCATCTGAGTTGTTTCCAATTGCAAAACATTTGAAAATATATATTCCATAATAGAATATTGATAAATTATATCCTTTATTGATAAAATAGATATTTTATTACATATATGGAATGAAATAACAAATAAATATCTATATGTGGTATAAGAATATCTAATGACATATGTTTATTAAAATAAAAAATAAAATTAAAAAAAAGAACATCTAATGACATTGAAATATGTGACCATATTTTCTTAAGTGTAAATTAAATGTATTTCACATTTAATTATGATCACATTTTTCCTGACAAGAAATTTAAGAAATATGGCTATTTGGATGTGGCTGTCCATTTTACTACACAACATTGTTAAGAATAAATCATCTCTGACAAGTACTCTGAGTTGGAGGACTTTGCTCTCCACAGGACCAGCTATAGGATTTGCAGGTTTAGAGCAAAATGAAACTGCAGACCTCCTTTTTAAAAAATTATTGAGGATTTCAATACAGCAGAACATAAAACCAAGCACTGGTCCCTCAGGCAAGGTCCATATGATACAATATTAATATTAATACTCAGTTGGATTTTTGAAGCTTGAAAAACATGATAGTCCACACAAATTGAAGTAGAACTAGCAAAACTGCAATGGCTAACCATGTGGGTATAGATCAAAAGTTTTAGAAAAATAGGAATTTGAGAATGGGTATATTATGCAAGACAAAAAACCCCACCTTGTTTCTATGTTCCATGGGAGGACTCAGAGCTTGCTTCCTTTACCATAGGAATAAGGAATGTTCCATTAAAAAAGGCGACAGGCCAGAGCTCATAATAGGAAATCCTGTTAAGGAATTGTGCTTCCTGTTACTAATGCAGATGATAAGATTTCAAAATAATAGAAGCCAGGTATTGACCTTTAACTGTCAGGTAAAGATGGATAAATGTATTTTATTTTTTTAAGATGTATTTATTTATTTTAGAGAGGGGGAGGTGCAGAGGGAGAGGAAGAATATCAAGCAAACTTCCCACTGAGCGTGGAGCCCATTGGGGCCTCAATCTTACAACTATGAGATCATGACCTGAGCTGAAATCAAAATTCAGACTCTTAATCAACTGAGCCACCCAGGTGCCTGTGGATAAAATGTATTTTAATAAATGACAAGTTTGAATTAGTGGTTTGGTGTTTCTGGCCTTCAAGTACTTAAGCAGATATTTAAGGAGTATATGCTCTTAGGGGCAAGAAAAATGGCTTGTTTGATGAATCCAAAGAAATAGGGAAGTAGACACCTAGCCCAATAAAAGAGCTATAAATTTATAAATTTATCATAGGAGACACATCTTGGATATACACTGTCTCCTTTACACTACTGCTATGCTTATGTTTAATTTCTGGAACTGATTTTTGAAAAAGTTTTCCTTCTTCTACAGGAACTGAGATGTTCTTAAATGTTTCCTCAGAAGCCTGGCTATTACAGCATCTGTGCAGTTGATGAATAATAATAATAATAATGATAATAATAATAGAAATAATAATAATGAATTGAAGCTCAGATCATCCCATTTTATTTTTGTTCAAAGGCTTCTGAAGTTATTAAAAAAACTTAGATAAGTCTAAAATTCTTAAATTACATTTGAACTATAATTTCCAGTGCTGGAACTCCTGAAAAACACAGTATTTCACTTTTCATCTAGAATTAGTTGCACCATAGATTGGAGTCTTTCTACTTTAGATGCCACAGTCCCTCAGTGCTTAACACTACCTTAACTTACACCAGTAATGAAGTTCTTTTCTCCATCTGACTAGTGAGTGTTCTACTTCCAGAATCTCATCTTGGAAGTCTACTTTCTATATTTTTGATATAAAGCATCAAAATGTTTCTTCCTAAAGCAGGAATTAGAAAAATAATTTGCTGTAGTTAATTTGTCAGATGATCCCCAAAATCAGGATTTAAGGAACAGGCAAATTGAGGAAGGAAAATGCATTGCTATAGGCATTGTTAACCATCACCACTGCTGGTTTGTTATTACCCCTAAGGTGTCTATCAAATGCAACAAGAATTGTTGACCTAAAGCAGAAAACTATGAAGCATCTATGACATCCATCCCATTATTGAAAGTTTCTCTCCTGGGTAATCCCTACATTTTCTGCCTGCCCTTAACCATGGATTAGACTCATGCTGATCTAGAGTTGACTATGAATCAGAAAGCAGAAATCATGGTGCACACTTGAGGTGTTAGTACCATGAAGTGAATCTGACCTCTCAAAAGACTGACCACCACAGCTGAAACTGAAATTAGATTGGACTGGAAGGCTGTAACCCCTACTATAACCAATGATATCTGTTCTACCCACTTTCAGTATTCTAAGGCTGGTTTTGTCTGTTTGTTTTTTATACCTCACTAAATTCTTTTTAGCTTCTCTCCCATTCTTGTTTTTTCTGGGTTAATGCCATTTGATTCCTTTACTTTTGTATTACTTGGTGTTTTGGAATGAAGAAAGGGAATTGTAATAGTAGAGATAATGAAGAACTATGTATCTCACTGTATGTTTTGCAAAAGGTCCTAGAGCATAACCTTCAGGTTTTTAACCCATTTCTTCAGAAGCCTTTTATAGGTGTGCTGTAAAATATTATGTGCAAATACAGTTAATTATCAAATACTAATATTTACAATCTTGATTCTGCTGTCTAAAAAAGAATTCAAATAGTTCATTCAATTTAAGCCCAAATACAACACAAACATACATTATCTCTCACTATAAAAATAAACAGAAAATAATTTAGATCTTACATTGATGGATTTATTGTTCAGGAAACAAAGTGCCATTTTATAAAGGTAAATTTAAATTCAAAATAAAACCCAAGCAAAAATATACAAGTTTTTAAATGACCATTCTAATTTTGTCTTATATAAAAATATATTTTGTAACTGTTACATAATGAAAAATTATTCAAGATGAGAAAAGCTGTTTGTGCTCAAAATCACTATGACCTAGTTCTTTGTACTCTGAGAGGAACATTTTTCAGAAATATAAAATATATTTCTATGAAGTTATAAAGTTAAATTTATGGAAATGATTTATAATTTATTGAAACACATTTGACACTGTACATTTGTTAAATATCCAGTGGAAATATTTTTCTTTACATTGTTTTAGAGAGAAAATGCCTCAGGGGAATTGACAAGCTTTCTCTCTTCAACTAACAAATAATTTTATGGCAATAGCTATTAAATTTCTTAAAAACATCAATTTTATATCAAGCCCTATCAAGTAGATGATTTTAATAAAATGTTTATTGTTATTTTTTGTTTCTAAAGGCCATAAAACTCAAATATGAAGTAAAACAAAGGAATTGTGTTGCTAACAAAACAATGAATAATTTCACTGAACTGTCTTGTTAAATATCTTGGGCTTGACACATTGTTGGTTATAATGACAGGTTACATGGAATTACAATACATGCTCACTTGGCTGATATTACATATGATCAGAATGTTTCAAGCAAGAGAATGTTAAAAATTCATGTCAGACTAAATATTGTATGGAATGAAATTTATTAAGATTTGCACTATGATTTTTAATATACAGAAATGTTATTAATTATGGAAATACACATTGTTTAATCTTACCTTGCTAAGGATTTCAAAAATACTAAACAAATACATCAGAAATAAAAGTGTTTGAGGGGCACCTGGGTGGCATGACAGTTAGGCCTCTGACTCCTGGTATTGACTCAGGTCCTGATCTCAACATCATGTGATCAGCTTTATGTGGGCTCTACCTCAGTGTGGTCTGCTTGAGATTCACTCTCCCTCTACCCTCTACCTCTTTCTCTCTTTCTGTCTGTCTTTCTCTCTCTACCAAATAAATAAATAAATCTTTAAAAAAAAAAAAAGTGTTGAGGTGCCTGGTGGCTCAGTTGATTAAGTATCTACCTTTGGCTCTGGTCATGATCTCAGGGTTCTGTGATAGAGCCCCACATTGGGCTCTCTACTCAATGGGAAGTCTGTTTTTCCCTCTCAGTCTCTCCCTCTTTGCTCTCTCTCTCACTCTCTCTCTCAAATGAATAAATAAAATCTTACAAATATAAAAAGAAAGTGTCTGAATGCATGACTTATCATTACTTATTATGGCAGGTTGGGTTCTCCAGGTAGCAGACTCAGAGACAGAAAATAACACATGGAAGTTTATTCAGGCATATTTTTAAGGTAAAAAAATCTCTGGAGGTGAATAAAAAGAAGCAATATTGGGCAATAGGGGAAGTTAGGTTGCATTACACTCCTTACAAAAGCCTCTGTCAGTTTCAGGGGTATTACTGAAACTGGGATGTCTCATTCAGAGTAATTCTGAACAGGGGTGAGAGGGCTAGCCCTTTGTGTGCTCATCTAAAGTTGCCATTGGTACTCATTTAAAGACAACATAACCTTAAACAAAGCTATTTTCCTTAAGTGAGACAAATTGGAGTGCTCCAAAGAACATTTAGGGGAAGTAAGGGTGCCATTTTTTCCCTGTAAAGGAATCTGGTAGTGCATCACAAAATCCCTTTTGCGATACTGGAATAAAACATATAGGAGTTTCAGAAATGTAGTGTGCTATTTTCCTAAGACAGCAAGTTTAGTGGGAACAATCATGTCCCCTGCTACTGTAGTTGGGTTCTGGGATTAACTGGCATGCATCCTTTCCTACTATCTCCCTCCCTATTATCTATTCTAGGTTCCTGTCAGACTCAAGTAACAATTCTGCCAGTATCAATGGTTAACTGGGGACGTGATCCAGAATCTCATTCATCAGTGGAAGAATATAATATTTGTAGCATGTCCAGCTCATTCTGGTCTTTTTGGATGATGTTAAGACAGAAGGTGGAAGAATCAACAGAGCTCCAGGCAAAATTATAAATGAATACTGAGGTCTGTTCCAAGTAAATACAAACTGTCTCAGATCCTCTTTTCTGATAGAAATGGAAAAGAACCAATTTGCCAGATCAATGGCTACATACCATGTACCAGAGGCCATGTTAATTTTCTCTAGCAAATATATCACATCTGGCACAGCAGCTGCAATTGAGTTATTACCTGGTTGAGTTTGCAGTTATCCACTGTCATCTTGCATCTGTTTTTTGTTTATTTTGTTTTGTTGTTTTGTTGTGTTGTGTTGTGTTGTTTCTGGAGCCAGATGGTAAATTAAATGGAGAAATGATGAATTCTTGGATCCTTTAGGTCTTTAAGAATTATACTAATTTCTGTTATTTCCCCGGGATTCAATATTGTTACTTATTTATTTTATTGGTTGGGGAATAGTATGTTTTTAATAACTCTATTTATTTATGTTGTCCTGAAAACAAACATGAAGTTTCTGAATTAGAGATCAGACATTATTACAGCACCAACAGCACTGATTTCCTGTACCTCAGTCCCCTAGGATGATTCAATGAGGGCAGTTGTCACCTGTACAGAGGAAAAGAGTCCAGAAATCATGCATCTTAGAGCCTATGCAGGAACCCATTTATACTACCCCTACTGCAGTTCCCAAAAAACATTCCTCAAAAGGTAGACCTTCTTGGGTGCCTGGGTGGCTGAGTCAGTTAAGCATCTGCCTTCAGCTCAGGTCATGATCCCAGGATCCTGGGATCGAGTCCCTCATCAGGCTCCCTGCTCAGTGGGGAGACTGCTTCTCCTTCTCCCTCTGCCATTCCCCCCTGATTGTGCTCTCTGTCAAATAAATAAAATCTTTAAAAAAAAAAAAAAGAAAGAAAGACAGAAAGGAAAGAGAGACCTTTTCAATGTAAAGAAATCCTCCCTTAGAAAAGAAGGGAGAATCATGTTTTACAACATTTTGAAATATAAACAAATGGTTCAGAGTTGTATTACCTTTAAAATGTAATAACATACCTAGATATATAACACCTTTAGAATGAGAAAAACAAACAGTTCTGGAGGAAATGACACATCCTTTGTCTTAATAGCATTTCAATTGTCTTTCCTCAGAAAGTCCTGACAAGCAGAAACATGAAAATATTTTCCCCACAGGAATAGGCAATTTTTAGTGTTGTATGTGGGCTTTGCTATGAAAGCTCTTACCCCACAAGGCAAGAAACAAATAGAAAATCCTTTCAATTACACAGTGTGTCTATTCCACTGCATATTTGGGGATTGTAGAGATAGCCATGTGATGGTTTTGCAGACCCAGTGGATTCACCCACCATTAGCCTGATCCACACCATATGCTTATATATCTATATGCCTCATATTTCTCCACTCTAACTGGGACTCAGCATAATACTCTGGTGTGCAGCAACACATTATTAATGGTAAACTTGAAATCTGAGCAAATAGCCATAGGTCATTTTGAGAAAGGAATGGTGGGATAACTACCATGCACAGGGGTCATGGTATAATTTTTCCTCCTGAAGACCCAGACTTTTCCTCAATCACTGTATCCTATGTATGAATATTAGCTCAAACTTGAAAATTAAGCAAGTAGTCATGGCACTTTATTAAGTAATTGCCCTTAGTAATCTGACTATTTGTCATTATATAAACTGAACATTATCCCTGGTGACTGCCCACTTATTTTTTTCCCATAAGGAAGCCATGTTTTATTAAACAATTTCATGACACTAATGGAGCATTCTCCCACATTGCCACTTAAGAAAATTTTCTTTATTTGACTTCTGTTGATTAAACATTGACAGTAGTTGAGAGGCACCAGCTCTTACTAGAAAGGATTAGAACTTTACTATAAATTCAGAGTTTAGGAAAATCTGGAGATGCAAAATTTGGGAGCAAATCAATGCAAAGTTTCCAATCCCATGTGGCAGGACCTCGTTCTTCCTCAGCAAGGTCCTGATCTTGTCATTTCAGATATATATAATTTGGAAGAGGAAATCTCTATGGAGCTCTGCTACTTCAATTATTAAGTTCTCAGGTTTTTCTTCCTCTTGGTTACAGAAATTGAGAGTCTTTTTTATATACTAACAAGAAGTCCTTCTGGCTTTCATGTTAAGGATTTAATCACTCTTATTTATTTCTTCTCTTTTTTCAAAGCATCAATTGTGCTGAGCAACAGCAACTCAATTTCAAAGTGCTCATACTTACTAATTCTTTATTCTTCTCTAATATCTTCTCAAAATCTTCCCATTTTGTATCTGCTAGTAAGTCCCCTAATAGAATATCACTCTAGTTTATCTCTTGCAAATAGAGAACTAGGACTGTGACACCATTTCAATGAAGATTTCAGGTGGTATCAAGGGAAGCTCTGCAGATAAGAATTATTCTGAGTTGTAGGCAAAAGAACTTGGCATCCATACCCTTGCTATCAACTGTTCACTATTTTGAGTTATTATTTCAAGAGGGCATGATCTTGAGTGAGACAACTCTTTTTAGATGAAGCATTTCTGCAAGAAAGCTGAGAGCCACGGGCTGACTGCAGACAACTTTCAGCAGGTAGGGGAAGATATTCTGAAGAAGGATTTGGTTAATGCAGCCTATCAGTTACTGTATCTGCTAATATAGAATGGGTTTTCCCTGTTTCATCTTTTTTAAAGATGAATTTGATATTTACTCCTTAGGTCAGCCATTGTCAGTAGAGACCTTCTTAAGGGTTACATTGCGTTCCCTCAAAAATGTATGTTGATGAGCACCTGGAAGGCTCAGTGTGTTAAGCCTCTTCCTTTGGCTCAGGTCATGATCTCAGGGTCCTGGGATTGAGCCCCACATCGGGCTCTCTGCTCAGCGGGGAGGCTGCTTCCCCCTCTCTCTGCCTGCCTCTCTGCCTACTTGTGATCTCTCTCTCTCTCTTTGTCAAATAAATAAATAATATCTTTTAAAAAATGTATGTTGAAATCCTAATCCTCAATCCTTAGATTCTGACTGTTCTGGAGATAATGTCCTTATAGAGACAGTCAAATTAAGATGATGTCATTAGTGTGGGCTTTAATCCAATATGACCTGTGTTTTTATAAAGATTAGAAATGTGGACATGGAGAAATGCACAAGAAAAGATGATGTGAGGGGATGCAGGGAGAAAACCATATGAGGAGAGAGGTTTGGAGTAAGGCATCTTCAATCCAAGGAACCCCAAAGTTTCCAGTGAACCACCAAAAGCTAAGAAGAAGAAAGAAAAGATTCATCTACTGGTTTCAGAAGGATCATGACTTTGCCAAAACTGTGATCTGGGGCTTCTAGCCTCTGGAATTGGAAGACAATAACTTTTATTCTAAGCCACCCAGTTTGTGTTATTTTGCTGTGGAGAGAAACTAGTGAGAAACTAATTCAGACTCCAAAATAAATGAAATAGCAATGCATTGAAACTGTCTCTTAGTTTAGTTAATTACATTCTCTACTAAAAGTTGTTCCTTTAGAGAGATGATATATAATAAAGATATAATTGAGGAAAAATATAAAATATTTATGAGATCAGTGATTTGTGATATAATCAGTGATCAGTGATTTGTAACATCAGAACAACATTAAGGATTAATGGCAAATTCAAAGAAAAGTAATTTCTTGTATTTATCATTAAACAACATAAGAACAGTTTGTGATATTAACTTAAATGCTCTGGGTAGTCCTTACTGAAAAGACAGTGTTTGAGGGGAAAAAAAAAAAAAAGTAGCAGCTGTCTTAATTACTGGGACCAATCGTCCCAATCAGTTGGGACCAAGCCAGATGATCTACAGGGAAATCAACGAGTCCAAAGTTACTAGAGTGGGTGTCATTATGGGTTGAGTAACAGGAAGGGATTCAGAAATCCAAATCACAAAGAAATGTAAAGGTCAGTACAGAAAATTATGCTGAGTAAAATGGAATTCTGTTGCAGGGCTTTGAATAGAGGAATGACATAATCTCATTATCATTTTGACAACATCACCTAAGTTGCTTGTTAATAGATATTAAAATGGTAAAGGATAGAAGCAAGGCCAAATGTTAAGAGACTGCAGCCCTCCATGTGAGAAATAATGATTTGGATCAGAGTGGTAGAATCCTGATGGATTCTGACGGATTTGACCTGACTTAATTGTAGAGTTGATTAAGATGTCTCTGAGTGACTGTTGTCTTGAATCTGGTGGTGAGACTGAAGTTGCCATAGGTCAACAGGGGCAGGGGTTGAGAAGAATAATGGGTATGAATCAAGAGACAGTGAGAACAAACAGAAACCTCTGAGGGCAAACTGAATCCCTTGAGGATAAATGGAGACCCATAAGGACTGCAGCTTCATTAATGCATATTACCTCCAGGTAGAATGAGCACTTTTTAGCATGGAACTGTAGAGTCACCTGACACCAGAACTCGAAGAAACTTAAGGGAAAAAATCTCAGGAAGCTAGAAGAGCTGTGGGCCTGGCAGTTGGCCTGTATTAACAAGATATGCCAGCATATCAGTGACCATAGGAGTTACAGTGGCCCCTGACGCCCTATGCAAACACTTAGAGTGAAATGGATGCTGCGTAGGTTCCACCTTTCAAAATGACACTCACATACAACTTGTGCCCATCCTTAGCCTGTAATCATGTAAAAAAGAAATTTTAATAAGCCATGTTCTACATTGCTAAATTGACACAGTAAAAAACCACCAACATTTATCTTTTTTCAAAGTGGTATCCCCATACAATTCTTTTAAGAAAGTTTAACTCTTAAAAGTCAAGAGCAAAACCCTACTTTCAATTGTACAATGCAAGCAACTCTCATACAACTTAAAACTTACTAATTACCTCTATATATCTCATATATATAAAATATATATTATATATATATATAATATATATATATATATTTCCTTCTCATCAATCACTATATCCATCTTAGGGTGATGGTCATTATTCTTCTGGCTGAATAATAACCACCTTTAGATATCCTGCAACTTAAATACTGATAGATATGTTTAAGCACTATTGACTTACTTTAGAGAGTATGTGAATGATAGAGGGAAAAACAAAAACTAGTTGACATATGAACATTATATATTCATATCAAAATAAGAAGGAAATATTTTACTATGATCTTTCTTTCTTCCATAGGTCACATGGTCATAGCTGGTATTTATAACATCTTCCACAACCTCTTCTTTAGAGTATCCTTCCCCCAATTAAATTAGTATAGCATTTCATTGAATTGTATCAAAAAACATGGCCAAACTGAGGGACTATCTAGGGGATATCATGCATTTAACTTGTATCTTAATGAAATGTCTTTGATGACAGATTGGGAACTTCTATTGACCTCCAAAACAACAGGACCCGACTTTAGGATGATTGGAAGGAAAAAGTTTACTAAGAAACTAGTAACAGTAATAGCAACAGAAAAAATTTTCCCAATGTACCTATGGCTCCCCACTTTGATACCCAAACTCATCAATTCTAGATATAGGAGAAATATCACTGGGTATTGGTGTATGATTAGAACATACATATACCATGTTCTGGAGGGTACTACATCAGCACCACAAGAAGCTGCTAGCTGATGTCTTAAATGACTCTCTAAAAGGTCTTTCTTTCTTTTTATTTTTTTTATTTATTTTTTTTTAATCAGAGTAGGTGCTTCAGTGTGAAGGGAATGAATTAATACCAGAAAATTTCATAAGCATGAAGCCATTTCCACACTTTATTTTCTATAAAATGAATTATTTTACAGGAAGCTATGCTATGTAAAATACCATGATGGGGAATAAAACATTCTGTAAGTCCAAAGGTAGTGGTTTTGTCAAAAGCTCTCTGAGCAGAAAAGGGAACCTCATATTCAAAATAAGCGCCTATTCACATGAGTAAAAGTGTTGTTCCTTTCTATGACAGAAGTGATACAGTTTGCATCTGGTTGTTCCATCTAGAAAACAGTGTCAAATCTGGGACTCAGGTTCGATACCAGACATTGAAAAATGAACTACTCAGTAGTGCTTATAGCCAAGTATGTCCTGGTCAGAAGTCTGTGTATAATATATATTTAATAGGCAAAGTTCAATGCTGCTATTACTATACTGTATCCATAATACAAAATATTGTAGCTTCCAAGAAAATTTTGGACTTTAAAACTGTAGGGGTGGGGCACCTGGGTGGCTCAGTTAGTTAAGCATCTGCCTTCTGCTCAGGTCATGATCCCAGAGTCCTGGGATCCAGCCCTGCATTGGGCTCTCTGCTCAGTGGAGAGCCTGCTTCTCCCTCTCCCTCTACCTGCTACTCTACCTGCTTATGCTCTCTCTCTCTCTGTGTCAAACAAATAAATAAAATTTATTTAAATATAAAATAAATATAAAATAAATAAATAAAAATTTATTTAAAAATAAAATAAACCTGTAGGGGTTTTTAAGGTTTACTAAGACTTATTTTTAGTTTTTTATATTTTCATTCAGATTTTCTCTTTACTAACAATTGTAAAACATTACACTTAACCCTCTTACCCTCCTGCCCATCACAAACAGAGATATGCACACACAGAAATAAACCCACAATCCACATATCCTTACTTCCACTCCTCCTACACCTAGATCCAATCTAGCTATATATTCATTTTTATGACATAACTAATCACTATGTTTATCATAGTGTATAAGTAGCTAAATATTATTTACAACTAATTCACTTAATGTTCTATGTTTGTTCATAATCTTATTTTTTTCTTCTTGAAATATTGACTGCACTTTTTTATATTTTGCTAATTTAAAAAAATGTATATTACTTTTAATGTAACATTTTGTTTTAGAGATGTTATTAAAATGCTACATTAGTGAGGTGCTTGGGTGGCCCAGTCATTAAGTGTCTGCCTTTGGCTCGGGTCATGATCGCAAGGTCCTGGGATCAGCCCCACATTGGGCTCCCTGCTCGGCTGGAAGCCTGCTTTTCCCTCTCAACCTCCCCCTGCTTATGTTTCTTCTCTCACTGTGTCTCTCTCTGTCAAATAAATAAAATCCTTAAAAAAAAGAAACTACATTATTAAACAATATAATGAATATTCTATGTAATATAACTAAATATATTTCCAGGAATGATTACTTAAATAATACCATCACAACTAGGATCCCATTTGTCAGAGATAGTCTTTGCTAACAATTTAGTGTGTACACTTATAAAATTGTTCCCATGCACACATGCATATATGTGAATTATATATTTCTTGTATTCCAAACTATGATAATGATAAATACACAAACAGAAGTAGCATAGCATGATTATGAGTACAATTCTGAAGCCAAAAGGCTTAGTTTTAAATAATATTTGTCCCTCTTGTGCTCGCTTCGGCAGCACATATAATAAATCATATTTGTCCCTCTTTCTTTATCTGTAAAATGAGATAGATAGTAAGTGCATATAGTTTAAAAATATATATATAATTTTATATAATATAATTGCATAGTGTACACATATGCATATGCATATATATATATATACATGTACATATGTACTAAGCACTAGATCAGTACTTAAGACATAATAACTATAAATTGTTGTGAATCTATTATTCTGTACACTTGCTTTCTTAGTATTATGGACAACTTTCTGTCAAAATGTATAAATGTATCTAAAAATAAATAATCTCAATTATCACATCCTGAAAAGCACCCCAAATTAGATAATGTTCATATAAAATTACCAGGAAATTATATAAAATCAAGGGCAATGTACCCTTGAGATTCTTTGGTTTTCTTTGTGAAACTCTATCTGATCTACTGTAAAAAGAGGACTCTTTTCTGATAATGAGTCAACAAAAATAGTGATGGGTTCTGCTAGATGAATTACAAACAGAATTTGTGAGGCAGAATATTAAAAACTTTAAGCTTCAACATTAGCTATTCATATTATAAATAAACACATGGGGAACATATCACAGTATAAGTAAATCTCTTCTAAAATATAAACAATAGAGATTTGGAGAACTAGGGTAGATTTGTCTCCAGCTGAATGGCTGCCATGGGCCATTTCTGTGTCTCTCCAAGGCTTGGGAGCTGGACCTGCATTCCTTACCACCTGGCCACAGTCTTGAAGCTTGGGGATAGATAGATAGATACTAAATTAATATATAATCTATATATCATCTATATCTATAGTTATATCTATCTATTGTCGATCATATAATCTGTTATCTATCTATATTATAGTTCTATCACCTATCATCTATCTATATATTGAAAGAGATTTATAAAGAATTGGCTCTTATAATTATGGAGGGGAAGTTCCACCATCTACTGTCTGCAAGCCACAGACCCAGGAAAACCAGTGGCATCAGAGATGTAGTGGCAAGTTCAAGTCTGAAGCCTTGAGAACAAAACCACTGATGGTTTAAGTCACAGTCTGAGAACAGGAGAAACAGTCAGGGGAAATGTGTTTTCCCTTCTTCTGCCTTTTTGTTCTATTCTGTCTCTGTGGATTAGAGGATACCCAGCAACAATCTGCTTTGCCTAGTCTACTAACTCAAATGTTAATTTCATCCAGAAACAATCTCATAGACATACACCAAAGTAAATGTTTTACCAAATATCAGGGTTTCTCATAGCCTAGCCAAGTTGACATATCAAAATGTTCATCACAGTAGCCTTCTGCCAGAGCACATGCTATCTCCACAATCCAAAGAGGTAATCATAACTTCTGTCTCATTCATAGTGATAGAAGATACAATGTTTGGTAACTTGTCCTTTACTTTAATAGAATTTCTTGGCATGTCTCAAACCTCTGAACTCTTAAAATTTCAATGAGAGGGGGCACCTGGGTAGCTCAGCGGGTTAAGCCTCTGCCTTCGGCTCAGGTCATGATCTCAGGGTCCTGGGATCGAGTCCCGCATCGGGCTCTCTGCTCAGCGGAGAGCCTGCTTCCTCCTCTCTCTCTCTCTGCCTGCCTCTCTGCCTACTTGTGATCTCTCTCTGTCAAATAAATAAATAAAATCTTAAAAAAAAAATTTCAATGAGAGGACTAAACATTTGTAGGATTTACCTTTCACTTCCTTGCATGCGTATTTCTCATTAGGGCATCTAGAGTACTTGTTATCCTGTTTTTTAGGTATAATCAGCAAGATGTCATGTATCAATACAGTGGACCACTGTGGGTTATGCGAAATGTTAAGATGATCAAAGCCTGTTTGAATTATCTTATGACAGAGTGGATCAGTTAACAAAACTCTGTTGCAAAACAGATCATGTAAAGTGCTGGACTTATTTTTATCTTCTTTGTTGATCATGCATTATCCAGATCACTAATAATCTCATAAAATTTGTTGATCATGCATTATCCAGATCACTAATAACCTCATAAAAATTTCCAAAGGCTGTATTTTACTTTCAGTGCAAATACCACAAAACTTGTGATGGAAGCTACTGTTTGTTTGAGTGATAACTGAGTCTACTAATTGACTAAGTCTTCTGGCTTCTTTTGCTACTTTTCATGGTGGTGGAAATCTGAAGTAAATGTGGACATAATGAGCACCAATATTCATACACCTTTAAGCTTTTTTTTTTTTTTTAAGTTTCATTTGTTTATTTGACAGACAGAGATCACAAGTAGGCAGAGAGGTAGGCAAAGAGAAGGGGAAGCAGGCTCCCCACTGAGCAGAGAGCCCGATGCGGGGCTTGATCCCAGGACCCTGGGATCATGACCTGAGCCGAAGGCAGAGGCTTTAACCCACTGAGCCACCCAGGCGCCCCCACCTTTAAGCTTTTAAAGGTGAAGGGGATGGGAGCATATATTTATAGAGGGCTCCAATTAACTTCCTTTCAAATCATTCTTAAATGAAAAGTCAGTGGGCCAAAGTGAGAGCTCTGTCAATTACTAATGTATGTCTCCTAATCAGCTACTTGGCAATCAAAGATGAAAAAAGTGAGAACTTGTGGGCATTTTATTTATAGAAATAGACAGTAGATAGACTAGGACTCTATTTATCATCTAGTTTCCGTATGCTTACTATTTTCAAACAAGTCTATTATTTATCCTCAGATGTCAGTGTCATCGCAGAGCTTCTGCTCTACAACCTTCAAAATGTCTAGATGTTTCTCCTCCAACCCCATAGTATAAATTACTCTGATAGATAATCACAAATCCATTTGGAAGGATTAGACAAATCCTAGCCTTATTTGTAGCTGAGTTTCAGGGTCATTCTTAAAGAAATCATGCCTCCATTCCACTCTACAAATATTAGGCTCAGGAGCTACTCATATCTGGTGACTGGATGAGGAATCATGATTCTTAATTTTGACAATTGACATGAGCCTTCTATTTACCGATTTTGATTTTATTTTCCTGTTTTAAAAGTCAGACAATGACCATATCACCTGCTAATTTTTTCCCTACTTGAAAAACTGTGGTCTGTTAGCCATCACTACATATCCCTATAGACACAGGGACTTTGGCTGCCATTTGATCTTTGCTGTCTTTTACAGTAGCTATGTCTGCCTTGCATTGCATGTTTCAATGTCACTTTCTGGTCTTCACTAATCAAGAACTTTCTCATTCCCATTAACAAAAATGCCCAAGTACATGGATGTCAGTGTGAATTCCAGCTTTCTGAGAACATCAACCACTTAGCTACTCAGAGAGGGTGGTGTACCCGCACTGGTGCTCTCCTTTTGCAATAAGAAGGTGAATGTCTTCTTAGCCCTTCTGGGGAACAGCATCAGTTTGTGTATTCCCCCATTATATGTAATAAATTCATTTTAACCACACCATATCCCTGTATATTCTAATGGCTTCTTCATACTCTCCAGGACAGTTTTGGCATCTCCACTTCATTACTTTAGGCCATTGACATGCAAAGCTTCAAAGAGCCATCCCACCAGAGTATTACAATATATAATATTCTTGCCAGGATTTAAATCCCATGTTATGCTGATACTTTAATAACCTCTTCTCTATCCAGCCTCGTATTATACTCCCTGGTTCAACGGCCTCAAGAATTATGCCTGCATGTGTTATCGATCAGCTGTAACTATTAATGTGTTGAGTAAATTCTGTTTCTTCCAGAGCAATGACTGTCTTGCCCAACTCAAACTATTCTGTGCCCTCGACATTGTTAGTGATATAGAAGCAATTCAAGGAAGAAAAGGGAGGTATTAAAGAGAATAATCCTTATCACATTATGAAGTATCTACAAAAGATGAGTTTATTTGTTTGTTTTGTCTGATATTCAGACAAAAAAAGGAAGACTTTTCTGTCCAATAGAGACAGGTTGCATATGCTGGCCCAAAGGTTGTAAGACTGTTAAAGTTTCTCACATGCATCCATACAAATGACTTCATCATTGGTCTCAGAAACTCAGCCACATTTCTAGTCAGGGATTGACTTTGACATGGATTTTCTATGTGTATCTGTTAATGCCATCTGTTATATTAGGCTCATATTTAGGGCTGATATTTCTTTATTGGTTACTGGCCGGATAATCAACCCAAATGATGTGAGTGGGGTCTTAAAATCCCCTACTATTATTGTATTGCTATCTATTTCTCCCTATAGTCTGTTAATTTTTGTTTTTACATTTAAGTGTTCCTATGTTGGGTGCATGAATATTTACAAACCCTATATCCTATTGAATTGGTCTCTTATCATTATGTAACTATTTCTTTGTGCATTTCTCCTCAATCTACCTTATTGCAACATAAATTTCTCAAGGAGAGAATCTTTGTTACTTCTCTTCACTGCTATATCCCTAGTTCCTAGGAGAGAAGTGACATATATTCAGCATTCAATAAACACAGAGCCTAACCCCCATAACTTAACTGAATCCTCTATAAGAAAATAATAGATAATTAGGGATATCTGGGTGGCTCAGTGGGTTAAGCAACTGCCTTCAGTTCGGGTCATGATCTCAGGGTCCTCAGATCTAGCCCCACATCAGGCTCCCTGAGCCTGCTTCTATCTCTTCCTCTTCTGCTCCCCCTGCTTGGGGTTTTTCTCTCAAATGAATAAACAAAAACTGTAAAAAACAATAACAGATAATTAAAGGAGATGCAGTTAAGCAAAGCAGGATACGAAATATCTGAGGATCAATGTCAAATTATATAGAAAAATATGTATTCATTTACACATAGGATTATTTTCCACCAAATTGTTGCCAATATTTCTATTATAGTCAGGTATTTAAGGTAACCTTAATTTATTTTGTGTATAAATCTTATCTTTTCTACATTTGGAATATATTATTAATTAAAAATATATAATATATTTTTAAATTAATTCCAAGTCTGATTTTTATAATTAATTTGAAAGATAAATTTTTAACCTACATTTCACATATTGTTTAAAGAAGAGCACAAATATGAAACAGACATTCTTTTTTTTAAATTAATTTATTTATCTTAATAAATATATAATGTATTTTTATCCCCATGGGTACAGATCTGTGAATCACCAAGTTTACACATTTCACAGCACTCATCATAGCACATACCCTCCCCAATGTCCATATCCCCACCACCCTCTCCTGTCCCCCCTCCCCCCAGCAACCCTTAGTCTGTTTTTTGAGATTGAGTCTTTTATGGTTTGTCTCCCTCCCAATCCCACCTTCTTTCATTTTTTTCTTTTCCTACCCCCCCCAATCCTCCCACATTACATCTCCACTTCTTCATATCAGGAAGATCATATGATAGTTGCCTTTCTCCAATTGACTTATTTCGCTAAGCATAATACCCTCTAGTTCCATCCACGTCGTCGTAAATGGCAAGATTTCGTTTCTTTTGATGGCTGCATAGTATTCCATTGTGTATATATACCACCTCTTCTTTATCCATTCATCTGTTGATGGACATCTAGGTTCTTTCCACAGTTTGGCTATTGTGGACATTGCTGCTATAAACATTCTGGTGCACGTGCCCCTTCGGAGCACCACATTTGTATCTTTAGGGTAAATACCCAGTAGTGCAACTGTTGGGTACTAAGGTAGCTCTATTTTCAGTTTTTTTTAGGAAACTTCACACTGTTTTCCAGAGTGGTTGCACCAGCTTGCATTCCCACCAGCAGTGTAGGAGGGTTCCCCTCTCTCCGCATCCTCACCAGCACCTGTCATTTCTTGACTCGTTAATTTTAGCCATTCTGACTGGTGTGAGGTGGTATCTCATTGTGGTTTTGATTTGTATTTCCCTGATGCCAAGTGATGTGGAGCATTTTTTCATGGGTCTGTTGGCCATCTGGATGTCTTCTTTGCAGAAATGTCTGTTCATCTCCTCTGCCCATTTCTTGATTGAATTATTTGTCCTTTGGGTGTTGAGTTTGATAAGCTCTTTATAGATTTTGGATACTAGCCCTTTATCTGATATGTCATTTACAAATATCTTCTCCCATTCTGTTAGTTGTCTTTTGGTTTTGTTAACTGTTTCCTTTGCTGTGCAAAAGCTTTTGATCTTGATGAAATCCCAATAGTTCATTTTTGCCCTTGCTTCTGTTGCCTTTGGCGATGATCCTAGGAAGAAGTTGCTACAGTTGAGGTCAAAGAGGTGGCTGCCTGCATTCTCCTCAAGGATTTTGATGGATTCCTTTCTCACATTGAGGTCCTTCATCCATTTTGAGTCTATTTTCGTGTGTGGTGTAAGAAAATGGTCCAGTTTCATTCTCCTGCATGTGGCTGTCCAATTTTGCCAGCACCATTTATTGAAGAGGCTGTCTTTTTTTCCATGCCAGTACCATACTGTCTTGATGATGACAGCTTTGTAATAGAGCTTGAAGTCTGGAATTGTGATGCCACCAACTTTGGCTTTCTTTTTCAAAATTCCTCTGGCTATTTGAAGTCTTTTATGGTTCCATATAAATTTTAGGATTATTTGTTCTATTTCTTTGAAAAAAATGGATGGGATTTTGATAGGGATTGCATTAAATACATATATTGCTTTAGGTGGAATAGACATTTTCACAATATTTGTTCTTCCAATCCAGGAGCATGGAACATTTTTCCATTCCTTTGTGTCTCTCTCAATTTCTTTCATGAGTATTTTATAGTTTTCTGAGTATAGATTCTTTGACTCTTTGGTTAAGTTTATTCCTAGGTATCTTATGGTTTTGGGTGTGATTGTAAATGGGACCGACTCCTCAATTTCTCTTTCTTCTGTCTTGTTGTTAGTGTAAAGAAATGCGACTGATTTCTGTGCATTGACTTTATATCCTGACACTTTACTGAATTCCTGTACAAGTTCTAGCAGTTTTGGAGTGGAGCCTTTTGGGTTTTCCACATACAGTATCATATCATCTGCAAAGAGTGATAGTTTGACTTCTTCTTTGCCAATTTGGATGCCTTTAATTTCTTTTTGTTGTCTGATTGCTGAGGCTAGGACTTCTAGTACTATGTTGAACAGCAGTGGTGATGACGGACATCCCTGCCGTGTTCCTGACCTTAGCAGAAAAGCTTTCAGTATTTCTCCATTGAAAATGATATTTGCAGTGGGTTTTTCATAGATGGCTTTGATAATATTGAGGTATGTGTCCTCTATCCCTACACTTTGAAGAGTTTTAATCAGGAATGGATGCTGCACTTTGTCAAGTGCTTTTTCAGCATCTATTGAGAGTCTCATATGGTTCTTATACTTTCTTTTATTAATGTATTGTATCACATTGATGGATTTGCGGATGTTGAACCAACCTGGCAGCCCTGGAATAAGTCCCACTTGGTCGTGGTGAATAATCCTTTTAATGTACTGTTGGATCCTACTAGCCAGTATTTTGGTGAGAATTTTCGCATCTGTGTTCATCAAGGATATTTGTCTGTAATTCTCTTTTTGGATGGGATCCTTGTCTGGTTTTGGGATCAAGGTGATGCTGACCTCATAAAAAGAGTTTGGAAGTTTTCCTTCCATTTCTATTTTTTTGGAACAGTTTCAGGAGAATAGGAATTAATTCTTCTTTAAATGTTTGGTAGAATTTCCCTGGGAAGCCGTCTGGTCCTGGACTTTTGTTTGTTTGGAGATTTTTGATGACTGGTTCAATCTCCTT
Organism: Martes martes; assembly: GCF_963455335.1. Classification (NCBI taxonomy): domain Eukaryota; kingdom Metazoa; phylum Chordata; class Mammalia; order Carnivora; family Mustelidae; genus Martes; species Martes martes. The sequence continues at coordinate 128,998,528 of NC_137889.1, read as the reverse complement.
ACTGGTAATGAGTCTGTTCAGGTTTTCTATTTCTTCCTGGTTCAGTTGTGGTAGTTTATATGTCTCTAGAAATGTATCCATTTCTTCCAGGTTGTCGAATTTGTCGGCGTAGAGTTGCTCATAGTATGTTCTTATAATTGTTTGTATTTCTTTGGTGTTGGTTGTCATCTCTCCTCTTTCGTTCATGATTTTATTTATTTGGGTCCTTTCTCTTTTCTTTTTGATAAGTCTTGCCAGGGGGTTGTCAATCTTATTAATTCTTTCAAAGAACCAGCTCCTAGTTTCATTGATTTGTTCTATTGTTTTTTGAGTTTCTATTTCATTGATTTCTGCTCTGATCTTTATGATTTCTCTTCTCCTGCTGTGTTTAGGCTTTCTTTGTTGTTCTCTCTCCAGCTCCTTTAGGTGTAGTGTTAGGTTGTGTATTTGAGACCTTTCTTGTTTCTTGAGAAAGGCTTGTACTGCTATATATTTTCCTCTCAGGACTGCCTTTGTTGTGTTCCACAGATTTTGAACTGTTGTGCTTTCATTATCATTTGTTTCCATGAATTTTTTCAATTCTTCTTTAATTTCCTGGTTGACCCATCCATTTTTTAGAAGGATGCTGTTTAGTCTCCATGTATTTGGGTTCTTTCCAAATTTCCTCTTGTGATTGAGTTCTAGCTTCAGAGCATTGTGGTCTGAAAATATGCAGGGAATGATCCCAATCTTTTGGTACCAGTTGAGACCTGATTTATGACCCAGGATGTGGTCTATTCTGGAGAATGTTCCATGGACACTAGAGAAGAATGTATATTCTGTTGCTTTGGGATGGAATGTTCTGAATATGTCTGTGATGTCCATCTGGTCCAGTGTGTCATTTAAGGCCTTTATTTCCTTATTGATCTTTCGCTTAGATGATCTGTCCATTTCAGTCAGGGGAGTGTTAAAGTCCCCTGCTATTATTGTATTACTGTCGATGTATTTCTTTGATTTTGTTATTAATTAGTTTATATAGTTGGCTGCTCCCATGTTAGGGGCATAGATATTTAAGATTGTTAGGTCTTCTTGTTGGACAAGAAGTATGAGCATGATATAGTGTCCTATGATATATGAGTATGATATAGTGTCCTATGATATATGAGTATGATATAGTGTCCTTCCTCATCTCTTATTACAGTCTTTGGCTTAAAATCTAATTGATCTGATATAAGGATTGCCACCCCAGCTTTCTTCTGATGTCCATTAGCATGGTACATTGTTTTCCACCCCCTCACTTTAAATCTGGAGGTGTCTTCAGGTCTAAAATGAGTTTCTTGTAGGCAGTTTCTTGATGGGTTTTGTTTTTTTTTATCCATTCTGATACCCTGTGTCTTTTGATTGGGGCATTTAGCCCAAATCTTGTAGGCAGTTTCTTGATGGGTTTTGTTTTTTTTTATCCATTCTGATACCCTGTGTCTTTTGATTGGGGCATTTAGCCCATTAACATTCAGGGTAACTATGGAGAGATATGAATTTAGGCCATTGTATTGCCTGTAAGGTGACTGTTATTGTATATTGTCTCTGTTTCTTTCTGATCTACTACTTTTAGGGTCTTTCTTTGCTTAGAGGACCCCTTTCAATATTTCCTGTAGAGCTGGTTGGGTGTTTGCAAATTCTTTCAGCTTTTGTTTTTCCTGGAAGCTTTTTATCTCTCCTTCTATTTTCAATGATAGCCTAGCTGGATATAGTATTCTTGGCTGCATGTTTTTCTCGTTTAGTGCTCTGAATATATCATACCAGTTCTTTCTGGCCTGCCAGGTCTTTGTGGATAGGTCCGCTGCCAATCTAATGTTTTTACCCTTGTATGTTACAGACTTCTTTTCCCGGGCTGCTTTCAGGATTTTCTCTTTGTCGCTAAGACTTATAAATTTTAGTATCAGGTGACGAGGTGTGGACCTATTTTTATTGATTTTGAGGAACGTTCTTAGCATCTCCTGGATTGTGATGTTTGTTCCCTTTGCCATATTAGGGAAATTCTCTCCAATAATTGTCTCCAATATACCTTCTGCTCCCCTCTCTCTTTCTTCTTCTTCTGGAATCCCAATTATTCTAATGTTGTGTCGTCTTATGGTGTCGCTTATCTCTCGAATTCTCTCCTCGTGGTCCAGTATTTGTTTGTCTCTCTTTTGCTCAGCTTCTTTATTCTCTGTCATTTGGTCTTCTATGTCACTAATTCTTTCTTCTGCCTCATTTATCCTAGCAGTGAGAGCTTCCATTTTTGATTGCACCTCATTAATAGCTTTTTTGATTTCAACTTGGTTAGATTTTAGTTCTTTTATTTCTCCAGAAAGGACTTTTATCTCTCCGGAGAGGGTTTCTCTAATATCTCCTATGCCTTTTCGAGCCCGGCTGGAACGTTGAGAATCGTCAATCTGAACTCTAGATCTGTCATATTACCAATGTCCTTATTGATTAGGTCCCCAGCCTTTGGTACTGCCTCTGGTTCTTTTTTTTGTGGTGAGTTTTTCCGTCTTGTCATTTTGTCCAGATAAGATTTGCTTTCTCCTCCTCTGGAATTCCGCTGTTCTTGGTGAGGTTGGTTTTGGCTGGGTTTCTTGTTGATCTTCTGGGGGAGGGGCCTGTTATAGTGATTTTCAAGTGTCTTTGCCCCAGGCGGAATTGCACCACCCTTACCAGAGGCCGGGATAAGTAATTGGCTCGGGTTTGCTTTCTGGAGCTTTTGTTCCCTGAGAGCTTTCTGTAGAGTTCTGGAGGACTGGAATGAAGATGGCGGCCTCCCAATCTCTGACCTGGAGGAGCCGAGATCTCGGGGTCCCGCTCCTCAGTGCACCCTCAGAGAAAAGCGCCCAACCTCCCCTGCCTCCCTTGCCTCCGGTCGCGCCTGGAGGAAAGCACTCAATCACTCGCGTTTGGAGAAAAGTGCCAGGTCACTTCCATCTCCGTGGCCTCTGGCCGTGTTCTGAGCTCACCCAGCCTGCGACCGGCTCAAGGTAACCCCGAGCTGAGAGTTCACTCCTCGGCTTTGTCGCTGTAGCCGGCTTCCCCGCTCTAATACCTGCAAGCTCTGCGACACTTAGACACCCCCGATCCTTCTGTGACCCTGCGGGACCTGGGGAAATGCTGACCCTGCATGGGCTTCATCCCGGTTTAGCCTCTGGAGCAATGTCCCTCAGTGGAGCAGACTTTTAAAAGTCCTGATTTTGTGCTCCATTGCTCTGCCACTTGCTGGGAGCCGGCCCCTCCCCTCACAGAATTTCTGAAACAGAAATTCTTAGGTATGATTGATTATTTTAGTGGTCAAGAAAATATTTATAAACAAACCGTAATCAAATCCAATAAAATCAACTAACATATTCAAGACGTTAATAAGACTTATTCCTGTAATGGAATATTAGTTAAAGTATTGAGATTTTCATGTTATTTTTGAGAAAGAGTATCCTTCACTTCTATAAAAATACTAGATTAAAGTTCTTTTGTTTTTTAAAGATTTTATTTATTTTTTTGATAGAGATTACAAGTAGTCAGAGAGGCAGGCAGGGAGAGAGGAGGAAGCAGGCTCCCCGCTGAGCAGAGAGCCAGATGCGGGGCTTGATCCCAGGACCCTGAGACCAGACCTGAGCTGAAGGCAGAGGCTTTAACCCACTTAACCATGCAGGAGCCCCTAGATTAAAGTTCTTTATAAATTGTTTCCCTTTATCTTGTAGTGTTGGTTATTATACTTTAAGGAGGACAAAAGACTAGTGAACATTTTATCCTCAGTTTTGAGTGAGATTTTAATAATCAAATCAAGTTTATTATTATTACTATAAATCTCTTAATGGAAAGTATTGTATTTTTTAAAAGTATTTTATTTATTTGAGAGAGAGAAAGAGAACAGAGGGAGAGTGAGAGGGGGAAACTGACTCCCCACTGAGCAGAGAGCCAGATTTGAGATTCTGTCCCACCCTGGGACCATGACCTGAGCCAAAGGCAGATGTTCAATGAACTAAGTCACCCAGGTGCCCTGCAAGTATTGTTTTTTTTTTTTTTTTTTTTTATTGTAAATGTATATTACTTGTCTGGGTGTAAAATGTTCTTGATTTGTTTAGTAAGGATACAACTTCCATACTTTAAATAAAAAATAAAATTATTATGAAAGGAGTGATTATTCATATCATCACCACAACTCACTGTCTTTTTGGTAATAATTTAAATGTTGATTTAGTTGTTTTATATTTTCCTTTAATAAGATGAATAAAAAGAAACATCTCATTCATACAATTTTCAATTTATGTAAAAATGGGGTATATTTAAGAATCTTTAAATAATGGCATGCAAAGATTATAACCTTTCCTTGATATCTCCAGTACCTGTTAAATTATTTTTGATAAATTAAAAGTAGGCATTTTGATTAATTCCTCCTTTCCAGGAAACATATATCATACTGCATTCAGGATTAAGTTGGACTTTTAGAATTTAATTAACTCATCTTAAATGCATATAACTACTAGTAGCACATAATGGAATGTATATACATATATAAGAAAAATAGATCCCTCTGGCCTTTGGAATTTGAATAACTCAGTCGAGTAAGCACTACTTATTATTCCTAGTACAAACACCTATATCTCTCCCACTTGGAAAATCAAACATAATTGCCATGCTAAATATAGTAGGTACTATATCTATTAAATCTAACACTTTAGTATGGATACCCAAAATGTTAGATTATTTAATTATAAATGTTCAGCTCTAAGTGATTTTTTGAAATATTAATAATGTTAATTTAAATATGTCTGAACTGTTAGTGTTCTGGTGGGTGGCATGTTTCTTCTAATAAAAAGTTTAGTAAAATTATACATGATTATGAGTGATTTCATATACAAATATAAAACTCATATTTTTAATTAATTCAGAAAAAGGAGAGAAATTTTAATAATATTTTGGATATGAGATAATTGACTCTATTTTTTGAAATTCTACTCTTTACAGTTGGAAAATGATATGATCATCATAGGAAAATTGAATTTACTAAGCCTATAACATTTCATTTTCTAATATAGTTTATGATGACAGCAGGCACAGTATGTATGTATTGTGTGTGTGTGTGTGTGTGTGTGTGTATGCCTAGAAGAGAAAACAAGATTAAAAACATCACTAAAGGGATTTTAGGGGACTTAAAGAATGTATTAGAAGTAATGTTCAACCTACTATTAAAAGACATTTATTCATTCCAAAATTATTTATTAAGGGCCTATTCTGGATCAGGCAATGAAGACCCAACAGCAAAAAATAAAATAAAATAAAATATGAAATAAAATTGAATAAAATATTGGTAAGATATTGCCTATTCATTCTTTGTTATAAGATCCAGTGTGGACATCAAATGAGAGGGAAAGTAAGTACAATAATTTCAACTATGCTAATGTCTGTAATTTTTAAGAACAAGGAGCTGTGGTTATAATTTATGTTAGGAGAGGAAAGGAGAAACCTCTATTACCCAGGGACTTTATCAGGATTAAATGTATTCAATTATTTAGATACTGAAAATACCACAACTTGTAGACAGGGAAAAGGAAAAGAAAGTTATTAGAATTAGAACTGTTAGTTCAATTAACACTATATTGTCAACCTATTTCAGTATCTTGATCATTCCTTTTTAAAATTTTATTTTATTTTTTCAGTGTTCCAAGATTCATTGGATCTTGCACCACACTCAGTATCTTTATCTTATCTCCACTCATGAAATTTCAGTTATTTGAAAACAAGTTCTGTATCTCCTGTATAGCCATAACTTTGTACAGTATCCACAGTAAGAATGCCCTAAATACATATTTGCTGGAGGGCATAAAATAAAGAACAAATATTTTTATTGTTTTTAGATAAGAAATATCTCATTATTTTTGTACATAAGGAATTTTGTGTATTTAAGTATTTTTTAAGAGGTCCTGATTCTAATCATAACATAATTCTCCAGATACTGTGTACTTTGATGATAAATATTATTTATTTTAGGATTTATCCAATTTATTACATAAGTTACAGATTATATTATGTATGTGCCCAGTGTGTATGTAAACACTTTATTTACTCAAAAAATGTGTAAAAGTGCTAATTACTAAGTAACCAGGAAAGTGTATTTCTCAGTACATATCATGTAAGGTAATGCCTTAAACTGATACTGCTAATTATTGTTCTATCTGTTGCAATTGGGTGACCTCAAAAAAATCTGTTTTTTAGAGTCGTTGTTGTGAGGACATGGAAAGAGGCTGTTATAGACTGAGTGTGTCCTTTCAAAATTCATGTATTAAAATTGTACTACCCAATGTGATGGTATTAGGAGGCAGGTTCTTTGGTAGATAATTAGGAGTACTAAGGTCACAAAGATGGAGTCCTAATGGATGAAATTAGTGCACTTAGAAGAGTCACAAGAGATCTTGCCTCCCTTCTCTTTGCTCTCTGTCTTGTGAGAATAGAACAAGGAGGTGGTCATCTATAAATTCAGAAGAGAGCTCTCATTAAATCCTGACCATGCTGGCACCCTGATCTCAGACTTCCAACCTTCAGAACTGGTGAGAAATAAATTTCTGGTGTTTGTAAGCCATCCAGGTTTTGATACTTTGTCATAGCAAACTGAAGGGACTAAGATAGATGCTTTATACACAGAAATATGTGGTCTTTTGATTCTCATTAACGACCCCTGGAAGAGCAAAACTAACATAAAATAAAATTCCGTTTTCTATATTGTGAAGTCACAACACTACTATAAATATGAATTTTATGACTCAAAGGCAAAACTACCCATGGCAATCATATATTCATTTTTATTCTTATTTATGGCCTTGTACTATTAGATTGAATTGTAAACACCTTTCAATCAAAATACACCTTTATATCACTATAACACATTGCTCTAATACCCAATTAACACTATACCTTAAACAATTCTTGATATTATTATTTAATTAAGATTTCATACTAATTTCTTATTTACTGTTGTCTAACTCAGTTTCTGTCTCAAATTTCCCATAGTCAAAACTTTTTGCAAGTTGAATTTGTACCATTTTTTTAAAAATTTGAAACCTGCACAAACACATTTTTAACTACATATTTCTGCTCCTTTTTTTTTTTTTTGCATTTTCTCCCTTCCTAGCACCCTGATATGCCTAATGTAATGAAAGAAAATGTTCCCAAAGATAATATTAAGAAAATGTTTACATATTAACACTCTAATTTAATGGAATATATTATCTATATTTAAAAATCCATGGACCACTTACATTTGTCATTAGTGTGGAGAATTGTAGGTTTTCTAGGTTTCTAGGATGTTCGTATTTCTACCCTTTCCATGAAACTATACTAGGGATCCAACTATCCCAGTTGTTTTTCAGGTGACCTGAAAGTGCCCCAAATAAAGAAACACTTCTATTTAAAGAAATACACAGTACAATGTCCTAAATGCTTTGATGATGATTTCTACCAATGTGGTTACTCAGTCTTTGGATAGAAAGCCCTTCTGCAGCTTCTCACATGCAGAGAGCTCTGTGCATTACATTTTTTTATACTCAAGCTCCAGCCATCATCTGTGCTCCTTCCTCCCCCTTTGTTACCTCACACATTTTCAAGTCTTTGGGAGAAGAATTTCTTTCTTTTTCTTTCTTTCTTTCTTTCTTTCTTTCTATTTTCCCTTAACTTTTGCACTGGAGTGATTTTTTCCACATTGGTAAAGGATAGATGGAAATGAGATGGTTAAGGAAGAATGGAAATAAATGGATCATGAACTGGTTAATACTTGGAACAATATGACAGAGAAATAAATAAGAATTACTGGGGGACCATAGCATTTAACAATTCATTAAACTCACTAAACCTTTAAAAATATTTGCTTTTTATTCTTGATGACACCAATGTTGGGCTTGTCTTCTTTTTTGTTCAAGCTGCACTGAATACACTCTTCTGGCTGTCTATCTATATCAGGGAACATTTGTCCTCACCTGACATGCACATTTAGCTTTCCCTTAAATGAATTTATAACTCACAGACTCCTCAAAAAGCTTTTTTCATAAGAATCACTGAGTTTCTATTTCCCCTGATCAAACTGCTCAGCCCTCTTGTGGTCTTTGCTGATTCCATTTGCTTTGATAAATGTCTCTCTCTCTCTTTCTCTTCTTTACTTTTCAGAATTCCATAGATTACAGAATAATTTCTACATACTACTATATTTTTAAATATTTTATTTCTATACATTATGAATTTTTCTTTACTCCTCAGAAAACTATCCTTGGTCTATTTATCTGCTTGGAATGCAGCCATAAAGATAGAGACAATACCTATATTTAATTGGATGGGCTCTATTGATGCAGAATTAAAAAGACAGAAGATCTCAAAACTGCTCTTCCAATGTGCTTTTAATTGATTTCACTCTTCTCCTCTTGGATATTGTCTTTTTACTATAAAATAGTGCTCTCACACACCTCACATGTTTTTGAAATGATGCTTCTTAGTGAAGCCCTACACTCCCTGATGTTTAGAATGCTTTCTTACCTAATATTTTCATAACTTGGATATTGTTAATTTGTTTTATTTGAAACTAAGTTTCTCTATATTTTCCCTGAAGTATTTATATAATCTTGACCTTTACCTTATGGATGGGAAATGACATATATAACTCCATTTTCAGATGTTATCTATCTTATAAATTATCCCAAGCAACAATCAAGAAAAAAGATCAACTCTAGGCTTCAAGAAACTTATGTGTTAGACTGATCTTTATTTTGAATTACCTTCGTAACCCTTAATGTGAAGAAATGTGAGAAATGTGAGGTTTTCTGATACTAGAAAATCACATTTTTCTTATTCTCAGCTTTCCATGGATCTTTCTCAACAGTCACCAACATAACCACAGGAAAAAAAAAAAGAAAAAAAAAAGATTGCTAATATTTCTGAGACATAAAATACATAAATTGTTACCTATCACCCAACTTTCTTTTTAAAAAAGATACAACTGAGTCATAGAGATTTTCATATTTACATATGTACAGCCATATAAATATGCTCTCTGGGATTTTCACCTTATACAGAGTTCATCATAAACTATAGCCAGGGCTATTACTAATATGACAATTACTCATTCTTGTGTATTTTCATTCCTAGATCACATCTGTTTTGACGTTTCTTTTATATTTATTATTAAAAATGTAAACTTCAATATTTTGACCTCCATTAATCTTCCAAAGTTTTTCTCTCAGATAATTTAAAAATTATATAATCATTACATGTAATAAGGATAAGTAACTATAATACCAAATCAATGTAAAATATGTTTATTATTATAATATTAAAATATTATTGGGTTTTAGAGAGCTGGAGTTTTAAAAAATAATGTATTTATTGAGTATTCCTTTCAATATTCAAAATAAGTATACAAAATTACAAACACATACATATACACATACATGTGCACATTTACATAAGTATATGTGAGTATATATTTTCATATAGATGTAATAACATGGATATGATATATGTATTATCTTACTCCATTATATCTGATGAATAATAACATGTACAATAAAAGTTCAGGTCACTGTGTCCTAAATTATTTTCTTAAAAGTCACAGTAAAATAGATATTCTATTGCCTGCAAAAAGCAAATAAACAAAAAAGAAAAATATTTTAAAACCTCAAACTAATTAAACACAGAAAGGTTTTATTGAACCAGAAATTCCCATACAGCAACATGATATTAAATCTAACCTGTGCATTAGTTATTTAATATTGATATTTTTTTCTATTTCTTTTCTCTAGGTTTTGAAATAACATTCAATATCAAAATATAGCCAACCTTATATATCCACACTGATAACATGCTAAAAAGGTAAATCATATCTTATTTTTAAGTTTCTGAGTGTTCACATCTAAAACATGTTGAATTGCTATTTAGAGAGATTTTTATTAGTGACATGGATGAGATACTATACTTTGAGGAAAATAGTCAACAAAACATTTGCTTTTCTCACATGAGGAAAATTTGAGTTTGTATTGTGAATCCTACCTCATTTGCCCTTCTCTGTTTTTTTTTTAAATTAAACAGATCTTTTGCTGTAAATTGTGATCAAAATATGGTTTTAACTTTGTTTTTCCGTTTCAGATTTTCACTCTAGTGTTCAAAAAAATAACATTACAAAAATTCTAGAACATAAATTAATGTTCTGCTTTCTCACAATATATATATTGAAAATATTTCTTTGCACAAATATATGTATATAATATATTTGTCAATATGTTATATGTGTCGTTCTACCCCAGAATAGGAAGGAATGATATAGTTCCTCTAACTTTCAATCATCCCACCATACTCTACTCTTTTTGTAGAATATTCTTTTTTAAAAAAGATTTATTTATTTATTTATTTATTTGCAAGAGAGTGTGTGTGTGCACAAGTGGGGGAAGGACAGAGAGAATGGGGAGGGAGAGATTCTCAAGCAGACTCACCGCTGAGCATACAGCCCAATGCAGGCCTCGATCCCAGGACTCTGAGATCAAGAGCTGGGTGCTTAACTGACTGAGACACCTTAGTGCACCCATTGTAGAATATTCTTGTTTTATCAAACTATTACTGCTCAAGAATGTGCTAAATTGGGGTGCCTGGGTGGCTCAGTGGGTTAAAGCCGCTGTCTTGGGCTCAGGTCATGATTCCAGCGTCCTGGGATCCAGCCCCACATCGGGCTCTCTGCTCAGCAGGGAGCCTGCTTCCTGCCTTCTCTCTCCGCCTGCCTCTATGCCTACTTGTGATCTGTCTGTCAAATAAATAAATAAAATCTTTAAAAAAAAAAGAATGTGCTAAATTATAAGGGATTTAATTAAAAAAAAAATATATATATATATGCGTGTGTGTGTGTGTGTGTGTGTGTGTGTATGTGGTTAGTGCTTTCTCTGGGTCCATCCTTAATTATAGATCCTCTGGTTTGTAAAAGGCCATGTTCTCATACAATGTTGAATCACATTGGATTGTTGAAAATATTTCCTTTTATCTCATCAGCAGCTCTTAGCTCTATCCTCAAATAATTGGATTTTGAACTCATTTAGGGCAGGAATTTTCTTTCTCAATGTTCTGACTGTGCTCCATGCAGTAGGGTAGGCTGTAGTTTAACAGAACATGCACACTGAATATGAGCTATGTGTAGCTATTCATAGCTAACTATGAGCTATCATACACTATATGTGGTGCATGCAAGTAGCCAAGGATTTTCTTCCCATCTCCCTAACTTCTCAATGTTCTGCATTTCCCTTAGCACAGGAGCCATCAATTGCCATTCACTCTACAAAACAGTAGAAGGAGCTGCAGCACAAAAATGGGTGGCAAATTTGGCCAAAGTTCTAGTCAGCATTATTATCCAAATTATTATCTAGTATCTCTACAGAAACTTTTCTCCAGCATACCAGTGACTCAGTGGAGTCAACTAACTCTTTTTTCAAGGAATTAAAACCTACTCATTTTCTCATTTCAAATTTTAAAACTATGCCTGCACCAACTATTAGCAATAATAGGAAAATTACAAAGGATAAAAGAAAAATTGCATTTGATATAATTACTACAAAATATAATGAAGCACTAGACTCTGCCAAATTCAAAGCACAACCTGAATGAGGGTGATTTTTAAAATTTTACTTAAAAAATAGTAAAGCCTAGTGTAAATGCTATTTTCACTTGATGCAAATGCATACTTAATTCTACAATGAAACATTCATAAGGTGATCGTAAAAAGTTATTAATCATAGTCTGAGAAGACAGTATGATAATAATTCTTGTGCAATATACCATTTTCCTTAACTACAAAAAAATTCCCCACAGCTATGTCCAGATATAATACTTTTATAGAAAAGATGCTTTAAAATTTCAATAAACTCAGATCATATTTGCTTTTCTATTACAGAAGTGGAATTCCATTTCTATCTTGAAGCAGTAAATTATTACCTTAAAAAACTATGCTGATTTCTTCATATGTAATTACCTTCTGTTCTCGACATTCATACCAACTGATGGTGTTTAGTCTAACTTAAGTATAGAAATTATACTCCCTAAATCATAGAGAATTCAGGTTTTTTGTTTCTACTGTCATATTAAAACTAATATTCCATTAATTTCCTGTACTCACACTCACTCCATGTATATATTAACCTTGGCTAAAGTTGATCATGCTTTATTCGTATTAAAATTATAAATAATCTTTGAGTTAAATGAATGATTTTTTAAAAGCATTTGCCATGATTTAGGGATTAAGAAAATAAAGGAAATGTGACATATCTAGAGGGTGTTCTAATACTCCAAGACTGGAGATTTTCAAAGATCAAGTGGGAAAAGAGAAAATGACCTACCAGATATACTTCATTAAATCTGTAGTTATTCACGGGAAAACTTGTTTTTTTTGTAGATAAGTGTAGAATCATTATATATATATATATATATATATATATATATATATATATATATATAAAATTACCAGCACAAGTTTTTTTGTAGATAAGTGTAGAATCATTATATACTTGTGCTGGTAATTATATATATATATATAATTACCAGCACAAGTTGAGTTTATTCAGGGATAAAAGATGGGGTGCCTGTTTGGCTCAGTCCAGTAAACATCTGCCTTTGGCTCCGGTCATGATCTCAGGGTCCTGGGATGGAGTCCCATATTGGGCTTTCTGTCAGTAGGGAATCTGCTTCTCCCTTTCACTCTCCCCCTCTCAAATAAATAAATGAAATCTTAAAAAAAGAGAAATAAAAGAGAATTACAATCTGGGACAAACAACTTGTGACAAAACCATATACAAGTGTGTGGGGGGGGCAGGAGAGGTACCCTTTTTTAAGGAGAAAAGGGCTAAGTGGGGAAAGCTGTCATAAATTAAAGGTCCATTGGAGTAAGCTGGGAGTTTAAGTATGGTGGCTTTTCATTGGCTGAATCAACAGACACTTCTAAAAATGTAGTTGCAAATTCCATTTTGCTGTACATTAATCTAGTAAGATTTATTGGTTTAGATATAAAAGGCAATTGTTCCAGTTAATATAATTTTTTACACATTCAGTTATATCATATTTTCCATTAAAATTGAATAAGTTTTAGTTATTACTCATTTCAGTTTCTACAACTTCAGCATCCCATAAAAATATTACAGGTTAAATATATATCTTTTTAGGGTTCAAAATGAGTCCATAGGAATCAATTGTTCTAATCAACATTCTTTACATGCCTTCATAATTTAAAAAAATAATAATAATTAAAAATTAATTCTGGTATAGTTAATACAGAGAGCTATATTAGTTTTAAGTGTACAATATAGTGATTTAAAATTCATATATTACTTAGTGCTCATCAAAGTAAGTGTACTCTTAATCCCCTTCACCTACTTCACCCATCTTCCCAACCCACCTTCCCTCTGGTAACCACTAGTTTATTCTGCATAGTTAAGAGTCTGTTTTTTGATTTGCCTCTTTTTGTTCTTTGTTTTTCCCTTGCTTTGTTTCTTAAAGTCCATATGAGTGAAATCATATGGTATTTGTCTTTCTCTGACTGGCTTATTTCACTTAGCATTATACTCTCTAGATCCATTCATGTTGTTGCAAATGGCAAGATTTCATTTTTCTTATGCCTGAAGAATATTCCATTATATTATGTATAATATATATATATATATATTTAAAGATTTTATTTATTTATTTATTTGACAGAGAGAGATTACAAGTAGGCAGAGAGGCAGGCAGAGAGAAGTGGAGGGAGAAGCAGGCTCCCTACTGAGCAGAGAGCCTGATGCAGGACTTGATCCCAGGACCCTGAGATCATGACCTGAGCTGAAGGCAGCGGCTTAACCCACTGAGCCACCCAGGAGCCCTATATTATGTATAATATAATGGAATATTCTTGATATATATAATGGAATATAATGGATAAAAATATGTGTCATATCTATCGATAGATAGATATGGCACATCTTCTTTATCCATTCTTCTATTGATGAACACTTGAGTTGTTTCCATAATTTGGCTATTGTAAATAATGCTGCAATAAGCATAGGGGTACATATATCACTTCGAACTAGTATTTTCATTTTGAGTAAGTACCTAACAGTGAAATTGCTGGATCATATGGTAGTTCTATTACTTTTTTGAAGAAACTTTATACAGTCTTTCACAGTGGCTACTTCAGGTTCCTTTACCAGCAACAGTGTCTGAGGGTTCCATTTTGTCCTTGCCAACACTTGTTGTTCCTTGTGTTTTTTTATTTTAGCTATTCCAACAGGTATGAGGTGACATCTCATTGTGGTTTTGATTTGTATTTCCCTAATGATGAGTGATGTTGAGCATCTTCTCATGTTTCTGTTGTGTATGTTCTCGGACTTTCAATTATTTTCATAATGATTCTTTTTTTCCATTTCAAAAAATTTATGACAGCCTCTTATTTGACTATCTTTAAGTCAGCATCATATTCTGTGGTCAATTTTCCACAGAGTGCAAAAGGATAAAATAAATTTGTGATAAAAGAATGCATAAATATGTGTAACAGGATGTTAAATTGGAATTTTGTATCAGTTTGTGCTCCAGTCTAAAAATAGGAGGTGTCAACCCCTCCTACATTAGAAACTTAGGTTCTAAATCGCTTCTTTGGGACTTACAAAGGAGCTACCCAAAAGTCAAATCAGAGAAAATTAGGTAACAAACAACTTCCAGTCTATTGAATGAGAGTTAGAATATCTGAGAGGGAATCACATGATTAAGAGGATTTTATTGGCACTAGTTATCAGTATGTGCTGTGAGTCCACCTTTACTGGTGCATAGAAGCTTAGCATGGATTTTCCTTTACTTCAAGAAAACTCCTTAGAAATTTACTATGAGTTTTCCATGGTTTGGGAAACACAGTGGACTATTAGGTAGGTAATGCTGAAGCAGTCTCAAAGTCAAGAGGCTGAGTGAAATGATCTGTGGGTTGTAGGCTGGAAATAACTACAAACCCATTTATAATAGGACAAAGTTCTGTAATACCATCACACTGGATGAGAGAATCACTCTGGCATTTTTTTTTTTGTTTTGTTTTGTTTTAGATGACAGCTGCCTAAAAAGGTAAGGAGAATTCAGCAGAAATAAATTGGGCTTATTCATTTACACCCCAAGAGAAGAAACAGGTATCCAAAGAGATGCTATAAAGGGGATTCTCAATAGCCTCTAAAGGAATCCCAGAAGATAATAATTTTTCAATCTCTGACAAGCTCAAACTAATCACAGAACCAATAAGGTAAGACATGCCTTGATTCTTTAATCAAGAGGTTATGATAGACGTTTAGTATAGGAAAGAGATAGAAATACAAAGCAGAAAAATGAAAAAGACAACAATACTCCTTATTTTCATTAAAGGTTTCTAGAGTTAGTTCTGACTATAGAAAAAGAAAGAAAAAAAAAAGAAAAAGACAATCATTTTTAAATAAAGTGAAGAATTTTGACTGTTTAATGGGACTGCATGTTTAATGACAATTATAATTTTTTTGACTTGAAGTGAATAGAGGATTGTCATTTTCTGAGTGAAGATATAAGTCATGGAGTCTGTCTTGGCTCTCATCCAAGTCATGGGGTATTAGACATCTAGCTTCACAGAGCATGTTGAAACAAGTAGAAAGTGAAAAAAATAAGTGAAAAAAACATGTGAAAAGTGAAAAAAATAAAGTTGCTTCTGTTATTTCTTGGGTTTATTTATTCAATGTGAAATTCCTAAAACTTGAAAATCAAAGCTATTAGGATGGATATTAAGGACTCAGTTGTTAATTTAAACATTTATTACTTTAGGTAACTTTATAATTAGAAGCAAAGAGTTGATTAGTGGCAACAATTTACAACAAATAATTTATTATAGATTTGATGATCTACTACTAGCATTGTAATTTCATGGAATTGCGTCTTTTCTAAATTTTTATGTCTCCTAAAGTATTTTCTTACCATTCTAATATTTCAAACAATTGACTCTCCATTCTAATATTTATATTTTGCTCTTAGAAATTTTTCCAAAATTAATTTTATTAATTTTAATACATGCTATGATTTATTTTATCCTTATAGCTATTTGATTTATTATACCTATTTTTATCCTCATGCGGTTTTTCTACATAACATACTATAGTTAGTGAATTTACTTCATCAGTAGATTATGAGGATTAATTGTCTTCATTTTTTAAAAATATTTGATTTATCTATATCTGGCATTATTACAGACAGAAAAAAAAACTATTGTGTACATTATGTTACATGGTTGGTAATCAATTAGCATTTACAAAGCATACAACTGGCAATGCCAGTATTGCTTTAGTCATCTCAAACTTAACAGGGCCTTTTGGTTTTGTTTGTTTGTTTGTTTGTTGTTTTTTGTTTTTAGGGAGAGAGAGAATAGAGAGGGATGGACAGAAGGAGAGGGAAAGAGATAATCCTAAGCAGTCTCTATGTTCAGCCCAACATGGGGCTTGGTCTCACAACCCTGGAATCATGACCTGAGCCAAAATCAAGAGTCAGTTGCTTAACCTGAGGAGCAACATAGACACCCCTACAGTGAATATGCTTGTTTGAATAAAGCCTTGTTTTAATGTGTTTTATTTCTGTTTTATTATTCTTATACAAGCTTTATGATTGTCTTTTAATTAACACTTCTTTGATTAGTTAACTTTTTCATAATGAAGGGCAAATTATTGACATTTTGATGAGTTATTATAATTCTACTAGTTTGCAACTAACAACTTAGTCAACCAACAAATATCTCAACTACTTATAAATTTAAGAACTGAGAAGATATCTAGAGGAAGAAGAAGAATGAAGTTGTAGATATGACTTTTTATAATGCCAGTATCTGAAATGTATTTTAAAATAATTTTCTTGTAGCTTTGTAGAGGGCCAGTGAAATTTTGTAAGCAAAAATTGACAGAGTCAATACTCAGTTTTATTCTGATTAATCTATAGGCAGAGTATATATTTAGAATGTGTGTGTGTGTATACACACACACACACACACACACATACACACATATTTAAATGGAAATACTAGAATAGGAACACTTACAAGGCCATTGGGTAGTATTGGAAGCTAATACTATCCAGGATTAGGCTGATAGCTACTTAAATTTTAAAATGGGAAATTATTGTGAAAAGAGTTAGAAAAACTGATTTCTAATTTTAGAAGGTTAATAAATACATTCCATTTCTTTTGCTGGGACAATAAATGTTAGATACAAATATGTTTATGTAATTATGCTACTAAAGAGAAATTAAATACTAATAGGATCCTTCTAGAAATCATCTAAGGAGTTCCTACTCTGGGAGCAAGCCTAGTTCAATTGAATTAGGTCATTCTCTGAACCACTTTTTGAAGGATTGGTCATTCTGTGCAATTGTGGGAGGATGAATTTTGTATCTTGTTTTTTAGTCTGTCTGTACCTGCCCAAAAGTTCTGTCCTGTCTACACCTCACCTAGTCTCATTCCATGCCATTA
Organism: Martes martes; assembly: GCF_963455335.1. Lineage (NCBI taxonomy): Eukaryota > Metazoa > Chordata > Mammalia > Carnivora > Mustelidae > Martes > Martes martes. The sequence continues at coordinate 128,981,049 of NC_137889.1, read as the reverse complement.
ATTGCTGACTCTGCAACATAACCTTGTGTTAAACGAAATATTCAAAAACCATTTAAGTCTTATTCTTTGTGTGTCTTTTGATAAGTTAGAAAATTACAAAGCAATTGAAGCCTTATAAATAATAGGAGAAGGAAAGAAGGAGGAGAAGGAAGTGGAAAAGAGGAAGGACTGTGAAGAGAAGTAGTCCAGGGACTCTAACTTGAGAAATGCCCACACATTATGAAAACAAAAACAAAATCTAACAAACAAACAAAAAATCTAGATGGTTAGAAACCAATACAAAACAATAGAAGTTTGGTTCTCCAGATGCACTAAAAACAGCACAATTGGTTTTATTTATTTTTTCTCTTTCATTGCAAGAGGAGGAGATTGGCCTCAGTTGCCTCACTGAAAAAAATCTTCCATTTTTAAAGAAACCATAAACTTCACACAGATCATCATATGAGAATGTAAAATCTAAATTTAGGGATATAATAGGGAAAATGGACTTTTGGAGATCTTTATTCCAAGTTGAACCTGGGTTTAAAAAGCAGCAGAGTGTAAGACTTCAGTTTCTCTCACAGCTGGGATTTATGCTTGGATGGACATCACTTTTCCACCCCTAATGAGAATGTCATTGTTTGCATCTTAAAGGGACTGTTGCTCTAATGAAAACATTTAGCAATATTTCATTATCCATTCCTATTTTTATGATACGCAAGATTTTTAAATATGTTGTCACAGAAGTGAGACAGAAAGAAAATCCCTTTCGTTATATTTCACTTACTCCTTAATGACATAGAATTGACATTTATGCTTTGGCTTCCTTTTGCTATATATAATAATTTATAGTTCTCTATAATTATATTTTGCTACAAATAGTCTTTCATTTTCATGGCTTGGGATATCAAATGTTGGACCATTCTCTTTTTGAGTTTTTAAATGAAATAACCAACTTTTTTTTATACAAATGTGAGCTTTACTCACATTTTCTCTTAGAGTAAACTTATGAAACTGGCTGATATGTACAAGACCTATATCTTAAATAGAATTGCCTCATTTAAAATTTATCTTTTCTTTATAAATTTTCATTTGTTATTATTTTGTTTTTTATTTGCAATGATTTTATTGATTACTATCTGTTATTTACATTATTTGCCCTTGTCAATTTTCTGAGGTTAATAAGTATTAACATTGACTCGACTTATTCTACTTAACATGATAAATATCAGAAAACAATTAGCTCTTTTCTGTAGTTGTCTTCTCTACTATTACTCCAACAGCACCACCAATTCTGGACTCTTAAAAATATATTTAAGATTTTATTTTGACATATATTTGCTTAGCATCAAAGAAACTGCACAAGTTACCTGTTCACATGGAAGCTCACCATTAGTAAGCTCACACAAAACATTAAAATATTATTTTCAGTTTTATAGATTGCATTTTTATTACAAGTTGTTGTTCAAATCTACCATACATTTTATAGGTGGGAAATAAATAAACATGGACAACTGAAGCCTTTTAGGAAGGATTTTACATTCTACATTTTGAAGTAGACTTATTTCCATTCATCATTTAATGATGGACACATATGAAGAAAGAGAAGAAATATCTCTTTTCATGTTAAAGTCCATAATTTAATTATATGAATTCATCTCTGTTCAAGATAACAGTTATAATTTTTTATGAAGATTTTATTTATTCATTTGGCAGAGAAAGAGAACACAAGCAGGGGGAGCCTCAGGGAGAGAGCAAGGAAGAAGTGGGCTTCCCCTTGTGGGGAGTCCAACGCTGGGCTCCTCCCAGGACCCTGAAACTTAACTGACTGAGCCACCCTGGCACCCAATCAGTTATAACTTTTTTAGATAGCTATAAAATTTGGATTATGTAACATATATATATATATATGAATAATTTTAAATTTTAATTATATTATTAGTTTTAATAAATTATTTTAAAAAGAAAACTTGACACAATGAACTGAAAGGCAACCTAGATTTGTCTTGTGTCTTATTTCTTCCTATTTTCCCAGAGGTAGGTATCTAATCTTACGTTTTTAGAATATCTTGTACCCAAAAGGTGTCTGGTGTCATTATATAATGAACATGTTTTTCTATATGTTTTATAATTTCGAGTGAACACAAAAAATACATAAAGCATTATTTGTTATGATATTTCATAGCTATTAAATCTTTTTAACCCATAATGTGAAATAAATATTTGTTTTTGTTTCTATTTTTTATAATCCTATTGTTCTTTATATTATAATCAAGATTATCAACATTAATAGGGCTCTATTTATTTAAAGCTTAAAAAACTTTTCAAAATCACTTACTAAAATTTGCACAAACACAGCACAGTGTGATAATAGAATATCTCAAGTCGTCATGCTAATCAGAGGATATTTCTGTGACAGGTTGAAATGATAAGCCATTTACTCAACTCTTACTGGAATACCTTCACCATAGCATTGTTGTTTACTTACTAGGGGTGGTCCCCATCCTCCCTTAGAAGAATTTAATATCTAGCTAATGCACTATTATTTGACTAAGAGTTAGAAGCATTTTCACTGTTTACTTCGAGAATCACTAGTCACATACTGCATAAAACCATATTTAATGGTAGATATTCACTATTTACCCATTTCAAAAAATGCTGTATGCTAATATCCAGAGACACATACAGCCAACTTCTTTTAGAGACCTGATTTTTATTTAAGAATGTAATCCTTTATCATTAGTGACAGAAAATTGATGGAAACGATCTTATTACTGAGGAAAAGATGACACCGTTCTTTCCATCTCATCCTCACCAAAAATTGAGAGATACAAATATGTGGTTTTATGTGTGCTCTACAGAAGTGTTCCATTTTACCAACACCATATATTAAACTGCAGGAGACATATTCTGCCTTCAGAGATGTGTTAAGTGCTACACTGTCTTTGTGTCAATAACAATGATAAGAACAAGTACCATGAAGGCAAAAAAGTGAACTCTTTAAACAGCATTCTTACTGCTTGCTTCAGCAGCACATATACTAAACAGCATCCTTAGGTTAAGATTTCAGGGACTAAATTTAGTCATCTCTTGGGTGGATTAATCAATCTGTGCTGGTTGTTAAGATGTCTTTTATTTATTGACAATATGTACAGATATAAAAGCTAGTCCTGGGGCTTCTATAAATGAGTGTAGAGGATCTGATGATATTGCTGTAGGATTTGAACACAATGTATGTGTATATACCTGATACATCCTTTTTAATAATTAATATTCAACAATGTGAATCCTGATTCATAGGATACCATATAAACATAATAAAATACCAGATAAACATATAAAAAAGGCATAATAAAATTAACTCATATAATGGTTTTCATCAAGAAATACTGTATATGAATTTAAAACATGACATAATGCACCATATGAATGGTACGGTTATAGATATTAAAGTAGGTAAGATATTTGGAAAAAATTTCATGATAATGACCAGTAAAAGTAGTCATTTTTATAGTGCATTTTAGAACCTGTAAAGGATTATGAAATGTCAGAAGTTAGCAAACTTCTGTCTCCAAGTCAAATCTTTTGTATCATTTATTTTTATAAATCAATTTTATTAGAAAATAGTCATACCACTTTTTTTTATATATTATCTATGGCTGCTTATAGTATGTCGGCAGAGTTGAGTAGTACAACAGAGACCATATAGCTTGCAAAGCCTACAATATTTATTATCTAGCCCTTCACAGAAAAATTTTGCTAGGTTTTGTTTTTTTATGCCAGTAGAATAATAATAAGTATTGAATTATTTTACAAAAGAAAAACATAGAAGAGGCTTCATAGTTTTGACAAAGTAGTAGCATGAGTTGACACTCATTTCTACCATTAATGATAAATCCTGGATAAAATATTTCAAAATATATAATCAAAGCAGCTTTTTTTAAATAATCAAAGCTCTTAAAAGAAAAAATCCACAGATTCTAGAAAGAGTAAAGGAATTGCAGATCAAACTAAAAATATGCAAACTGATATTGCACAAGCTCTGGAGAAGAGGGTTCCAGTACCAGATGTGAACATATGTTATCACGCAATTGTTAGGTTTTTGTAGGAATTTTGGCACAGGTGTTGAAATCTGCCTTTGTGTTCATTACAGGCAAAGTGTTAGTCTGTGTCCAGTTTTGTAAAACCATTGACCTTCACTGGGAAATCAGTTATAATTAAAAGTAACAGTAAAGTTATATAATATATAAATAAATGTATAAATAATTATATTCACAGAATTCTCATCGTTTTCTCACATGATAGAAGAGTGAGGGATCCCTCTGGAGATTATTTTATGAGGCACTATCCTATTCATGAGGGTTCTACCCCTATGCCTCAAACGTCTACCAAAGGTCTCACCTACCTCTACTATTATCTTTGGGAATTAGAATTTCAACATATAAATTTTGAGGGGGGCAAACATTCAGATCATTTATATTTATATATATTTAATATTTTATATATGCATAGATAACATAGAAGTTACATAATAATTTACAATATTCGAATAGTGAGCATGAATATTAGTAAAAACACATACATAAATATAAAGAAGTATTGCTTATGAGAATGTGGGAGGTTTAAAGAAATATAAAGGAGAACATGTGTAACCACATTTAAATAATACAATAGGACTAAATCTAAACACAACATAATCACAATAAAGATACATGAATTACAATGACACCACAATCAATCTAGATTTAAAAAATCACATGCAACTCAATGCTTACAAAAAACAGGGTGAAACATAATTATACAAGAAGACTAAAAGTAAAAGAATAGATAAAGACATGTCAGACAAGTAATCAAAGAAATCTGGTATGGCTACACTGATTTCAGGTAAATAGAATATAAGGCAATCAGAGTAAAAGTTTTTGTTTTTCGTTTGTTTGTTTGTTTTTCTCTCACCCACATAAATGCAAGTGAAATCCATGGGTGTTTAGGCATGAGATCAACTATTACGGAAGAAGGAATAAAAAGCTAATATGCTCTTTCTTTAAGAACTCCTCCCAAAGTTGCACACAGTGCTCTCTTTTTTTGTATCCCTTAACCAGATATTAGTGGTAAAAGCCCACATACATGAGGGAGAGGTTGGGAAATGTACTCATATTCTGGAAAGCCAGTACCCAGTTGGATGTCACTCAAGGTTTTCTCTTACCATGGAGTGTTAGGTAAACAGATACTTTAAGAAAACAAGGAGGCTGTCACAGTCACAACAACATATTAAGACAGAAACAGTAACATATTAAAACACTTAAATTGCCAGAAATCAAAGCCTTGGAAAACTAATTTCATCAGTAGCAGAATGTATATTAAATCTTGACTCTTCAATCCATTTGCCCTAATGAAAACTGCACTGTTTTCATAGTTTGGTAGATATATCTCTTTGGGTGCCAAATACACTCTTTTTTTCCCAAACATACTAATTTTTAATTTATTGTTATTCTAGTATATTATATTAGCAGCTAATAAAATTATAAGACATACATACAAAAAGTTGACACAGTTGCCAAAATCAGTGTTAAAAACAGATTTATGTTTCTAGAAACATTATCTATATATTTTATCATGCTCATTTTATTAATTATCTGTATATTTTAAACAAAGAGATGTTGGTTCCTGGTCCCCCTTTCCTCCTTACCCAACTTCAGAAAAGGGAAAAAAAAAGTGTTAATTGCTTTTTTTCTTTTTTTAAAGATTTTATTTATTTATTTGACAGAGAGAGAGAGAGAGAGCACAAGCAGGGGGATTGGCAGGCAGAGGGAGAGGGAGAAACAAGCTCCCTGGCTGCACAGGAAGCCCAATGGGGACTCCATTCCAGGACCCTGGGATCATGAACTGAGCTGAACGCAGACACTTAACCAACTGAGCCACCCAGGCACCAACACCCCCCCCCCTTTTTTTAAGAGTTAATTGCTTTTAAACTTACCTTAAATATCTGTTTATTGTTAGAGGCTACACATAAATGAGACCTTAGAATGTTTAAGATTATTTTCTACTTTTTTATTTGTAACTTCTTATTATAAGGAATCACATATTGAAAAATATTTGAATCTGTACAAATATGAATTAATACATAAAGTGAAGGTAATAATAGATGGAAATGTCCTAGCAAATATGAAGGTATGCTCATATGTGAACGAATGTGTGTCTGTAAGTGTATATATAATATTATTGTTTGGAAAATATACACATCTTAGTCATGGTTTCCAGAACAATGTGATTAGAATGCCATTAATGTGTTCACAACTTCATTTGAAACTATAATATGTCTTGCAAATAATAAAGCCATTCAATTTAAAAATAGCATTTTGTCATTTCAATAACTCCTAAAATACTTTTTCATTTTCTGTTTTAATAAAAGAGGTATCTCAAAATATTAAAAAATTTAGCTGGAGGGACAAAATGTACTGTGAATATATGTGACAAATTTTATTTTTCTGAGATATGTATGGGCTAGCTGCTGTCATTATTAGAATCTCCAAGTATAATATTTTCAGTTATTACTTTTACTGACACATATTATGGAAACTGAGTACACATACACTGCAGGACTTGGTAAAAAGAGATATACTTCAAAGAAATCATAATATCAAACTTTAAAAAGTCACATATAAGGTTAAAATATAAATACACTATTAACAAAGAGATATTATCTTACACTGCAGTACCTCTTCAAATTTAATTTATGGCTGGTTTACTTTATGCCACTGAATGAATTTTATTTTGTATATTTTTCATGGTTTCATTATTCACCAATTTAATTAAAGCAGGGGCATTATCTATACTGATGTGTTAAAGCATATAACTAAAACACAACCTAAGTCTTTCTCATAAAGAACAAGTTCTTAGCCCCTTCTACATAAGCAAGATGGTGTAGTCTTTAAGGTTCTTGGTGGTGGATTAAATTTTCTGGCTCTTCTGACTCTGTAAAATTAAAGTTATTGTAAGGCTCTGAGCAAATATTTACACATATGTAAAATGGGGATAGGAAAATTCTCTTCATAGGGATAAATAATAGTTAAATGAGATTGTACATACAAATCTATTCAGGGTCTTACAAGTAGAAGAGACTTAATAGATACTAAACTAATATTAATATCCAAAGTATTACTCTAATTAACTGATCACTTTCTCTCTTGTGATGTGTTTCCTTTAATATTGAAATATACTTGGTTATGGTATCATATATGCTGTTTAGGAGAACACAACCAAAAATAAAGATAATGCTACTGAATGAATTTTTTAATAAATAATAAGGCATTCTCTATTATATAGTAGATAATACTTAATATTGCATTTATTGCATAATGAAATTTGAGATTAGAAATATTGTAAGATACTGGGAAATTAGTATTGGTTTTATATTAAAGGTATGTATTTAAAATGAAACAAAAATTAAAGGTAAATATTTAATTAGCTATGCTGCAGATGGGTATTTATGCATTAAACATGAAATATAGAAAACACAGAAAATCTAAAGTTTTCTATATGCAGAAAAATATAGACATTGCATAGAGTATATATACAAAATATAGACTCTGTATACAGAAAAATATAGATACATTAATTACAACTCAAGGAGGTTAAAATAAACACAAAAATGAATTCAAGCAAAATTTCAAATTATGAATAATATTTGCATTATACCTGATATTAACACTCAAGGTAGAGAAACACTCTTATTAGTTAATACAGAAAATGGATAATTGAAAGGATAAAAAGGTCAGTGTATGTTTAGAAATTCACCAAAATTTTCAAAAAATAAGCAAAAATAGGAGAAATTTATTTCTGTCTACTGGTATTCATAGAAATGTAATATAAAATAATGTTAGATAATAATGTTAAATATAGAAAACAATGTTAAAATAATGTTTGAATGTTTATTTTGTATATGATGAAGCATATTAATAGTGACAAGAACCAGGTTCGATGTACTGTTCTTTAGAATTTGTGATAGCAATCACATTTCAGAAGTGCAACATTTTAGGGCACCTGGGTGGATCAGTGGGTTAAAGCCTCTGCCTTTGGCTCAGGTCATGATCTCAGGGTCCTAGGATCTAGCTCTGCATCGGGATCTCTGCTCAGCAAGGAGCCTGCTTCCCTCTCTCTCTCTGCCTGCCTCTCTGCCTACTTGTGACCTCTGTCTGTCAAATAAATAAATACAATCTTAAAAAAAAAAAAAAAAAAAGAACTGCATCTTTTCAGTTCAGCACTATGCAGGACTAGTTTTACAAAATGTCCATATCCTTTGATATTGTGTTGTGGTCAGCATGAAATACTGATATGCTGGTCTCATTTTGTAAGTAATTATAGACACCTAACATACTGCCTATATAGTTACACATGTTCAGATATAAATTATAAAAAGACGCACACCAACACAAAATGGTAATTATTTTATTTAGATGTTAGTGATTTTAGTCTTTTTATGCATTTTGCAATGGCAGAAAATTATTTTGCACAACAACCATATATTCTTAATCTTATAATTATAATTAAACAGTAAATATATTTTCATTTGGATAAAAATAAAGTTAAGGAATCATATATAAGAAATATTTAAGTTTATTAAAACTTCCTGCTTTAGAAATCCAAGATTAATGGTATATAAAAAATTTTGTGATTGTTGGTAAGATTGAGACAAATACATGCATAGTTATCTTTTAATAGATTTTAAGTTTGATTTAATGAAGTTTTAATATTATGCTTCATAATACACCAGTATTTCCTATATAGTATGAAGGATAATAATTGGAATATATGGTCCAATTCACATTCAATTAGTGATCTACTATTTTATACTAAAACTTGTGCTGCTGCTAAATCTTTTAATTTGTGGAGACTGTATTCTAATTAGATTTTATAATGATAATTCAAAGAAATTATCTAGTAAAATCTCTTAGTTGTTTTTATTTCCCTTTAGAAAAGGGTTATTAATTACTGAATCTCTCAAATTCCAATCTGTACAAAAAGGCTAGCTACTTTGGTGACTTAATAATTGCAAGAAATGACCTGAAACTGTTACTATAATTTAAAAACTGAAAGATACATTTGATGTATAAATATAGCATAATATGATTAACATTATTGTTGGAAACTCTTTTTTTCAAATACTATTTCTTAAAAGACACCAATAATACTGATAGTTGCAAAAAGAGGAACAAAGTTTTAGATTCAAAGTGTCTAATAAATATTATGGGAATAGAAATTAAAAAATTAACTTTCCAAATAATGTCAAATTCTAAAATATTAGTAAGTTGATAACAAAATGATTACAAGGATGGTATAAAACAGGAAACTGCATCACATGTAAGAGAGCAGAACAGTATTCTAGAAGATCATTTCAGAATACATATGAGAAAGTATAAAGTTCTGTATTTTTACTTATAGAAATTTATTCCATAAAATTATAACTGATTATATATTAATTTAACCTGATGCTTATTTGTCATCACTTTGGTTATTAAAATGAAAATATGGACATATCCAAAGGTGAGAAACTGGTTTATAAAAAAATTCATTTATATCTTTATGATGGTCAGTCATATTGTTAATCATTAAACATATGCACCCCAGGAGGCCTGGGTGGCTCAGTGGGTTGAGTGTTCAATTCTTGGTTTTGGTTCAGGACACGGTCAGAGGGTCATGAGATTGAGCCCTGCATCAGGCTCCACGCTTGATGTGGAGCCTACTTAAGATTCTCTTCCTCTGTCTCTCCCCCTCTACTCTTGCACTCTTTCTCCCTCTCTCTCTTAAAAAAAAAAAAAAAAAAATTATGCACCCTATGCACCTTTAGGTTCACTGAAGCATCATTTACAATAGCCAAGATATAGAAGCAACCTACATGTTCATTGATGGATGAATGAATAAAGAAAACGTGAGATATATATATATATATATATATATATATACAATCTGATTCATATATTCAAAATATTTACTGATTCATAAAAAGAATATAATCTTGCCATTTGTAATGACATGGATGGACCTAGAAGGTAATATGCCAACTGGAATATGTCAGTCAGAGAAAAACAGATACCCTATGATTTGACTAATAATGAAATCTGAAATAAAACAAAACAAACAAACAATAACCAAAAGCATAAATACAGAGAAAAAACTGGTAGTTGCCAGAGGGAAGGGCAATGGGGGAAATGGGCAAAATAGATGACAGAAATTAAGACATACAAACTTTCAGTCATAAAATAAATAAATCACAGAGATAAAAAGTAAAGGAAATATAATTAACAATACTGTAGTAATATATGGTGACTGATGGTAAATACACATATCATGGTGAGCACTGTGTAATGTATAGAATTGTTGAATGCAATTCAATGTTGTGCAACTGAAGCTAATATAGCATTCTATATTACCTATATTTAAATAATATTTTTTGAATTCTTAAAAATGCAATCTAAATGGAATGTTTAAAAAGTGAATAAAATAAAATTGTAACAATTGGAAATGTTTGTTCAATATGTGTTTTATTTTGTCTATCAATAATGAAAGTTTATACAATTATAAATTTAAATAATAATACATAAAGATGCTTCCTACACCTTGAATATGCGAACTCCTAGCTTACAAAATAACATACACTTTTTTTGCAATATCTATGTGTACAGGTATATTTTACTTAAAAAAAAATCTTCTTGCCTGTGCATAGCATAAACAAAAAGCATAAACATAAGAAATGAAAATGAAACATAATTGTTTTGTTAAAGTAGTAAGGGACTTTTTTCATTTTATTCTCTGGGTCAAATATGCATTTATATTTGAATAATCTTTAATAATTTGTTATCCATATGCAAAATTTACTTATTTAGGGTAAACATTCCCTTATAATTACAGAATAGTATTAAAATAATAAATTGCTTTAATTTAAATCTTAGTTATTAGGAAACAATAGCTTAAGTAAAATTAAGTTTTATATGCCATTAAGTTCAGTTTTGACATGGTGGGTCTGGGCAGAGTTCTAATATTTCTAAGTATTATTAGAATGATCTAGAGGCTAGAAGTAGTTACTTTTGCCAGGATGGCTATGATAATACACCTGTGGGTAGTGGATAAAACATTTTTTCGAAGTTGAGGAATTGCCACAGAATTACATTTTCTCTAGACAATATATCTTTCCATAAACAAGACTACTGGAAGTAGGAGAAAATCCAAGAAAATGAAGCACAGAAACAGTAATCATAATGTTATACGTCTTCTCTCTCTCCTATTACTCTTTTTGTCTTCATTTTTCATTTTCCATAGACATTGCATTATCTTCATATTAACTCTTGTACAAAGTGAAAGGTTTGTGTGTTTGTGTGTGTGTGCGTGCATGTGTGTATTCGTGATTGCAGTTTTAGACTCTTTTGGGTAAAGAAATCCTGATCTGTAAAATATAAGTGACCCAGATTACTGCAGGGAGTCTTGCATGCTGCTATTAACCCTTACCTCCATAAAGCATGAGTAAAGAAAGATTGTCACAGCAGCTGCGACCAACATCTATGGGAGCAGAAAAGAATTATAAATAGGTACTAGATGAAATGAAGAAAAAAACTGGATCAGGAAGCCAACAAACTAAATATCAAGTACTTCAGTTTTTAAAATAATAATTGAAGTCAAGTTTTAGCTTTGCCTTTTAAATTTAGTTAATTCCTGAATATGGAGAGTAATCATTCATCTACACAGTAATAAGGTTCATACAAAAGCAATTTTAGATATTGTAAACATAAACTCAAGGAAGTAAATATGATTGTTTAATAAGGATTGATCTACAGTGAAATAGTATTAAGAAAATATTTGGAGCATGCTCTGTATACACTTACATAGTCCTATATACCTCCTCATTTCTCAACTAGCATAGGAAGGAAATCTTTCTAAGACTACTACAGTCCAAAATTTCAAGGTAGATTTAATTCCTTGATTATTCTCTGATATCATAAGTGCTGCTTTTACATTTTTTGTGAATTTAGATAAATCTCTTCAACATATAGAATTTCCTTGGTATTTAAAATGATATTAAATAATACATATTTTTATTTGATTAATGCCATAAAGAAGAATAAAACCTAGTTTCATAATTATAGAATTTTTTCTTAGTGACTGAGACTCTGAGAAAGGAAGTCAACCTTTCTGCAAAGGCCACTGAACTAATTTATAAGTGATCAGTCATCCAAGAAATCTGAAAGTTCTGGCTTTATTTGTTCACTGAAAGGAGATAGAGCTTCCCATATTTATTTCATATTCTTAACACATGACAAGGAATTCTTTATTCATAATGTGACTAAAATTGCTTACTTCCAACTTCATAAACCAGTGATGCTAGTTTCCCCCTATAATATCTGTTAAAAGTTTCAGTACTTTTACTCAGTCTAATAATGAATGAAACCAGCGGAATCAGTCCAATCATAGAACTGGTTTCTATAGTAATTTTTTTGTTTATGATAGTCCACAATTTTAATGATCTTTATATCCACTTGTTAAGAAGAACAGAAAAATTGTATATAATCATATTATAGTTGGGTTTATGAATCTTCAAATATCATCTTTTAGAATGCCCTCAATTTACAGATGTGAAAAAACTTGAGGGTCTTAGAATGACTACCATGTTAAGACTTGTGCCAAAGACTGACTTTCAATCATTCAATTAGTATCAATTATTATTTCAGGAACTACCTTAAAAAATGAAAACAGAATTTTATAATTTGTTATTACATTGAAAAGTTTGTGCAGCTATCATTGCTATTTGTCTACAAAAATTTTTACCACACTAAACAGAAATTGAGTATCTATTAAGCAATAAGTCACCATTCTCCCCAAGTCCCTGCTAAATCCTTAATCTATACTATCTCTATGAATTTATTCATTTAAAATATCCCATATAAGTGGAATCATACCATATTTGTCCTTTTATGTCTTGTTCATTTAACTTCATGTAATATTTTCAGATCCTTCCATATTGTAACATGTATCGGAAAGATGCATTCATTTCTTTTACAGCTGAATGATATTTCTGTGTGTGTATGTTCTGTTTATGTGTTCATCAGTTGATGGACACATTTCTACCTTCTTGTTAGTGTGAATAATTTTGCAATAGACCTTTTTTATAAGTATTTGTTTAAATCCCTATTTTCAATTTCTTGTGTATAACCTGAAAGTCAAATTGCTAGATTCTATGGTAATTTCATGCTTTACTTTTGAGGAACCATCAAATTGTTTTCCCCAGCAGCTACACAATCTCACAATAGCACCACATCCTTGCCAATACTTCTTCTTTTCCACCTTTCTTAGTCATCAATATTACAGACATCCTAGTAGATGTGAAGTGGTATCTCGTTGATTTCAATTCCCATAATGACTAATTATGTTGAGCACCTTTTCATGTGCTATTAGTCAGTCGTATGCATTCTTTGGAGAAATATCTATTCAAGTCTTTTGTCCATTTTTAAACTAGCTTCTCTTTTTGACATTGAATTGTTCTTTATGTATTTTGTATATCAAATCCTTACCAAAGATATGTGATTTATAAATATTGTCTCTAATGCTGTAAGTTGTATGTTTTGATTACAGTTTAAATGTGTTTTTTATAAAGTAATTCATGTGAGATTTTTTATTTAAAATTGACATTGTAAAAAAATAAAACTACCAAAGTAACAGTAAAATTGATTAAATATACAAGCTAATATAATTTTTAGAATTGCTAATGAGAGTACAAGTTGTATTTGAAAAAAAAAATTCTTCTTGGATCTCCTTCTGTTAGAAAGAGACTATTCTTATTTGCCTGAGATATATTCATATTCAGTCATTCTAGTAAATGTTATGAGTCATGTTGATCAGCTATTTTTTATGGAAATTCTGCTTAAAGAAAGAGATGCTCAGGAAGTATACAAACAATGAAAAATTCTGGCATTAGCAAAATATAATTCTGGTGCAAGCATTTAGCGAAATATAAATAAAAATTACCTTTACATGATGACTAATATAGTAGAAAATTATCACAAAAATATTATGTTAAACAAATAAAAGTATGCTAAACTTTAGAAGTACTACTATTAAATACAGAGAAAATAATGTGGCTATTAATCACTTGATGTTCAACATTTAGCAGAACATACTAAACAAAACTCTAAAAATAAAATATATACTATAGCAGTATATAATATAAATTACTACATAAATAATGTTATGCATAAGGACTCCCAAATGAAAAGGTTGCAGAGTAAAGTATCTATTTTCATATGTTCAGATGCTCATTTCACCATTTCAGCCATCCCTGTGACCCCCCCCCCCAAAAATAAATAAATAAAATAAAACATCACAATATATATGCTGACATTTCTCAAGTCTGGGTCGGGTAGTTTTTCATTGTTTAAGTGATTAAAGCAGAAGTTCTCAAGGTCAGAAAATATTCTTGTTCTAGTTTTAAAGGTTAATAGATTTAATCTGTCCCAAAATAAAATATAATTAGTTATTTGCAAAATAAAGATAAGGATTCTTTTCACAGCTTTCTGATGATTTAAATACTTTTGCATTGATCTAAATGCTCCTTTGTAATTACATAAAGTAAATATATTCTATCCAAAGGTGTACCCTGTGCCATGAATATATTTGATAATCTAGAAAAACAGAAAATATTTTCAGTAGAAATTATATTTTACAACAGGTTGGTTTCCTGGGAATTTGGGGAACAAAAAGAATTTTAAAATAATATTCATAGGGTGCCTGGATGGCTCAGTCAGTTAAGCATCTGTCTTCGGCTCAGGTCATGATCAAGGTGTCCCCCATCGGGCTCCCTGCTCAGTTGGAAGCCTGCTTTTCCCTCTGTCTCTACTGCTCCCCCTGCTGTGCTCTCTCCTATTCTCTCTCATACTCTCTGTCAAAAAACAAAACCAAAACCAAAAACAAAACTTAAAAAAAAAAAACAAACCCACAATATTTATAAAATGGACCCTATCATACAGTAAAGAAATTACTATCATTTCTGTTGTTCAGGTGACCAAGCTGTGATTTGGAGTGGTTAAGTAATTTGTTTAGAAATTAAGAAATGGTATACAGTCAAAAAGAATTCAAATGAAAACAAGCCTAATTTTCCTCACAATCAGTGCTTCTATAGACTTCATTGTTTTGCAACAATTAAGGACATAAAACAGGTTTTGAGAGATAAAAAGATCTCACTGAAGATTTCTTGTGCCAGAATAAAAACAGACAGAGAAGGGCACCAGGGTGGCTCAGTGGGTTAAGCCTCTGCCTCAGGTTGGGGTCATGGTCTCAGGGTCCTGGGATAGAGCCCTGTGTTGGACTCTCTGTTCAGCAGGGAGCCTGCTTCCCCCTCTTTCTCTGCCCACCTCTCTGCCTATTTGTGATCTCTGTCTGTCAAACAAATAAATTTAAAATATACATATATATTCTTGAAAGGCATGGTTATGTTTCAGTCAAGAAGAATGACAGGCTAACCTGGAAACAAGGGAATAGACAGCACTTTTGCATTTCCTTGGTTAGACACTTCAAGTAAAACCTCTTTTAAATTGTACCTTGGCCTGCATGGGAATAAAATGGTGGTTAAAATACATTTAAAAATTATTTTAAAAATGTTTTGATAAATAACATCCATCTATAGTGAATATCATATGTAATGATGAGAAACTAAATGCCTTGCCCCTACCATTGGGAAACAAATCAAGATTGTCTCTGTCATCACTTTAATTTAATACCAGACTGATGAAAAAATTTAAGAAAAGAAAAGATACACACGCTGGGAAGGAAGAAATAAAACTGTCTGTATTCATGGATGATACAGTAATATGGTGTCTATGTAGAAATCTGCAAGTATCAACACAAAAACTCCTGGCACTACTGAGTATTGCAAGGTTGCAGCACACAAGGTTAATTTTGAGAAGTTAATTGGTTTCTTTTGAAATAGCAATAAAAAATGAATTTGAAATTCAAAACACATTATTTACATTATCACAAAATATAAATTACTTAAGTAAAAAAACTTCAAAAATATGTACAGGGTCTATTTGAGGAAGACTTCAAAATTCTGACGACAGAAATCAAAGATCTCACTAAATAGAGGAGTATTGTGTTCATGGATACAAAAACTTAGTATTGTTTAGATGTTAGTTTTTCCCAACTTGATCTGTAGGTTCTACACAATCCTATACAAAATGCAAGCAAGTTATTTTGTAGATATCAACAAACTGATTCTAAGATTTATATGAAAAGACCCAACAATATTTAACACAATACTGAAAAAGAAGAAAAAAGTCAGAGAACTGACATTACCAAGCTTCAAAACTACCATAACCAGCACAATATGGAATTGAGAAAGAATAGACAAATAGATCAATGAAATAAAATAAAAAGCACAGAAATAGACCCACACAAATACAGTCAACTGATCTTTGATAAAAGAGCAAAGACAAATCAATGGAGAAGTCTTTTCAGCATAGCATATGGTGCTGGAGCAGCTGAATATCCACATGCTAAAAAATAATAATAACCTATACAGACATTACATATTGCATAAAAATTACTTTAAAATGAATCAGAGACTTAAAATGTAAAATGCAAAGCTATGAAAATTCTAAGAGATGATAAAAGAAAACCTAAGTGACTTTGGATGTGGAAATAACACCATTAAAAGTATTTTCCATGAATGGAACAATCAGCAAGTTGAACTTCATTAAAAAAAAAAAAAAAAAAGAAAAAGAAAAAAAAAAAACTTCTGCTCTGTAAAAGACTCTGTAAAGAGAATTAATTAAGAGATAACAGACTAATTAAGAAAAACATTTGCAAAACACATATCTGATAAAGGACGGTTATCCAAAATATACAATGAACTTAAAACTCAACAATAAGGAAACAAAAACCAAAAAATCCAATTAAAACTGGGCAAGAGATCTGAACAAAAGCCTCAGCAAAAAATATGTACAGATAACAAATAAGCATAGGAAAGGAAGCTCATGTATCATATATCATTAGGGAATTACAAGCTACAAGGACTACACCAATACACACTCAGAACAGCTAAAATCCAAAAACAAACAACACCAAATGCTGACAAGAATGTGAAGCAGCAGGAAATCTCATTCATTGCTGAAGGAGTGTAAACAGTAGAGTGACTTTGGAAGATGGTTTAGTAGTTTCTTAGAAAGCCAAACAGACTTATTGGATGACTTCGTAATCATGTGCCAATTTAGTTGAAAATCCATAGCACATTACTAAATGAAAGAGAACAGTCTGAAAAGGCTACATACTATATAATGCAAAGTATATGCCATTCTGGAATAGCAAGACTATAGAAATAAAAGACAAATAGTTGCCAGCAACTCAGGGTTCAAGGAGAAGATGAATGATCTGTATGTAATGGATTTAACTTGATCTAATTGTAGATTACATCATAATGGAATATAAAGAATTATTTACAGATATGTGTATATATATTCAAAGCTGAGTCTATATACACTGTATCCTGTCAGCCAAGAGGTCCTGAAGGAAAATGACACCCCGGTAGCAATAAACATGCCTAATACCCAGATCTTGATTTTTAATATCATTAGGTAATAAAAAGAATGAAGGCACTGTAGAGAAACACTGAATTTAGGACTAGTATACGACATATATAAGATAACCCTTGAGCATGTTGTAGTGCCAGAAAGTAAGGAAGTGCTCCAAACACACACACACACACACACACACACGGGGTATGTCAAAGAGGCACAGGATACAACTGAAATAGCACTTAATGACCAAAGTGAGAACAATTTGTGCAACAAAATAAACATAGCATTATTGGATTTTAATCCAAAGTAGAAAATAAATATCCACATGCTTATACTTCTATAAACAATTTATTAAGTTAGTTACTAAGGGAGAAGAGAAAATATCCCATGCAGAATTCCAAAAATAGTTATGTAGACCTTCACTCTAAATGAAAGAAAGCATATTCCCTATCCCTTAGGTACAGACTGCACATAGTGACTTTCCTCCAAAGAGTATAGTGTAAAAGTACAGTGGAGAGATCTGGAAAACACTACTTTATTCAGGTGATAAAAGAACAGGTTGATGATATGTGCACAGGATTTGATGTGTTGAAAATTGTATTTATATCTGTGTCCTCCCAACAACCCATAATCACAGTCTATTAATGAGAAAAACACCAGGAAAATTCCAATAGAAAACCATCCTAGAATACACTTAATACTTCTCAAAACTGGTAGAGTCAATCAATGCATTTCTGAGAAGTTTTCATAGCCAAGACAGCCTAAGGAGACATGAGAACTAATGATATGTGTCATCCTGGGTAGGATAATGGAACAACAATAAAAAATACATAAGCTAAAAATCTAAGGAGATATGGATAAACTATAAACATTAGTTAATTATGATATACCAATATTTGTTAACTAATTATAGCAAATTTACCACACAAATATAAGATGTCAATAATAGGGAAATTTTTGTATGTGTGTAAGGGGGGGCATATGTGGGAACTCTCTGCACTGCTTTCTTAAATTTTCTGTAGAGTACTGATCTAAAAAATAAATGTATTAATGAAAAAAAATACCTACCCTTATTCCACCACCTTCATGCAAATAGAGTTTATTTTTTTCTCAACAATAATCTATTATATAGTTCATAAAGATACAATGGGAACAAAAATTTTAAAACACACATAACTTTATTTTTAATGAATCTCCAAATATTAGCTTCATTACAAGGAGACAAATCTGCATTGGTAAGATGAAATAGAAAGTTTATATTTTAACAGATCAATTGGCAAATGCACAAATCAACATGGCAAAAGAACACTGTATGTTTTTTCTGGGGGGCACACCATTATTTGAGGGCTTTTGGGAAATTTGGAAATATTCATACATACATAAATCAAATCATATTACATTATACAAATATATATTGCACTGATATTCAATATACATATATAGTTAGTGAATATTATAATGAAATATTATAAATGAAATGTATATATTATAAATGAAATGTATGTTTTAATATATTATTAATGTCTCTAGAAAACAATTAGAATTGTCAAAGATGTGGTTATATTTCCTCAATTATTTCATACTGCAAAGATCAATCATCCATTACAATAAACTCCAGTTTATATACCTCTTTGCACATAATATATAAATTTTCTTAATCTGTATGTAAATCAATGATATATTTTCAAAGTCTTTCGTTATAATTTGAATTTAAGAGCAATAACAATTTAATTTTTACTTGCTTACAAATAGTGAGTTAAAAAAACACTCTTTTAAGAGTGTTTTTCTCAGTTATCAGTCTGTCAAAAACTCTATGTAGACCCTCTTTAAAAAATCGTTTCATTAAAAAAAATCATTTCAATGTAGCACACTAAGTCAGTAATCTAACTTAACTGCATTATCTTATTTTTTTCTAATGAATATGAGTTTTCCTTTATTATCACTGCGTGTTCATATATTAGGAGGTAGGCATAACAGATCCTCTCTTCCTAAAAATCTTGGCAGCCCAACCGTTAAGAAATTGTGGCGCTTTTTTCCCCCAGTTAAATACAACATTTTGTGTATATAACATGTTACTTTAGCATATATAATGATAAACTTCATATGGAGAATGCTAGTTTAGGGAGAAAGATGATAAATATTGAATGAGGAGCTTTTAATATAAATTTGCAGTAATTTATGCATAATAGTAAGGGTCTCTACATTGATAAAAAATAAAAAAATATATAATATTCATATTTTAACAGATATATTTTGAGTTTACTATGTAGTTAAATACTTTAATGTAATTGTTCTTAATGACTAGAGACCATGGTTTCATACTTGAAATAAAATTTTTTTTTTTTTTTAAAGATTTTATTCATTTATTTGACAGAGATCACAAGTAGACAGAGAGGCAGGAAGAGAGAGAGGAAGGGAAGCAGGCTCCCCGCTGAGCAGAGAGCCCGATGCGGGGCTCGATCCCAGGAACCTGGGATCATGACCTGAGCCGAAGGCAGAAGCCCCAACCCACTGAGCCACCCAGGCGCCCCTGAAATAAAATTTTTATCTAAAATATGTATGTTTTATATATTCATCAATCACTTAAACGTGTTATATAATAAATGTGCTATTAATGTAACTATGTAATATGTAGTATAAATAGTATTATGGTTGGGTACTTTTAAATTGCATGACTGAGATATTTTAAAAGCAAAATTATACTAGCTATATATTATATACCTCTAGATATTCAAGACATTGTATTTATCAAAAATTGATATTCACTGGGGAAATTATCTATTTTATATACTCTTCAGAAACTTTTGACTCAATATTTATAAACATACATGAACACTAACACCCACATATATACACATATGTATTCCAATCAATCATTTTGTTGATTTATTTCTGAAAATATAAATTTACTCTCACTGACAGAAACTGTGGTTGACCTATGTTGACAAAATAATTTATTACTTTGAGTTCTTAGCAGTGAGTGAGACAATGCCTTCACTTACCAAACATTTTGTTGAGATTTCAGCTCTGAGGACTGTGAAGGAAGCATGGTGATGATTCCATTCTGATGAGGGTTGGGAGATTGGCAAAGAGAAGCCCCGGGCTCTCCGAGGCAGTAGAGGCAGGAGCCATAGTATAGGACAGTTTCTTCCATGACTGTCCGTTGTGAGTTTCAGTGCCTTGTGTCCTAAGATAGCAGTGAAAGGGCTTTCCTGAGCATTGTGGCAACATGAAACAGGTACTCTTTTTTATGTAGGCTCCAAGCTGGATATTATAGCTGAGCTAGAGGTTCTTTGGACTATGTAATACCCTTAAATAAATTCATTTCTTTCATGGGGGGGGGAAGAGATGAGTGAGACAGGGAACTGGAGAAAATACTGTATATTTGAAAATTACACATATTTTCTTTTTTAATAGTATTCTCCTTGTGCAATGCTTTGCAACAAGGGAAGTAGGGTTCCCTTGGGGGTTATGGGACAATAGCAGCAGACATTTTTGGTTGTCCTAATTTGAGGGGGGTTGCAACTGACAGCTAGAGTTTAGAGGGCAGAGATAAAACGTGTTGCAGTGCACAAGTGAGACTCCTATAACAGGAAAATTATCTGTCCTAAAGTTCAACAGCACAACGTTGGGAAAGTCTGTTGTATAGGAAAAAGCAAAAACAAAAACAAAACGAAACAAAACAAACAAAAAACAGAAGGATAAAAAAATAGAGCAGACAGAGTGTGTCAAAAGGCACTTAAACATTTTTGGAAAAAATACATCCAATATTCAATTTTTAAGTTTTATGCAATAAGCCATCTGTTGGCTCGACAAAGCTTGGGTAAAATCTACTACAGATGTGATTAATAGGTGACAGCTTATTTGACATGGAACCAAACAGCAGAAGGACAATGGAGTTTTAAACTCATAGGTAGATGTGCTCATGAGATTGTAAAAACCCAGGAATGGCAAGACTTGGGGCAGCATTAAGGTTTCTAACATCTATGGAATGGACATTTAATTCCTTTATAAATGTAAAGGTCAGTGTGATCTCTACAGGCTGATATTGATGTGCCTGGAAAATGAGAGGAATCAAAGCAATGAACCAGGAATCACGTGAAGTAAGAGTACTTCCATTTACTGCATTAAAATAGTCAATTGTCAGCTGTTAGCTTTTCATAAATGTAAACAAATTAAAATTATAGAATATTAAAATGTGATAGTAATAAATGAAATACATCTTTGAATAAGTTCGATTTGGCAATACAGAGACATTTGTTTTTAAAATGACCAAAATGTCAGTTACACTTGTCAGTTACACTATGTAACTAGCATCTATTGGTTTAAAAGTGTATCAAAGAATAAATATCAGTTGTTTATATGATTTAGATAACATTCAATGCTTTATAGCTATCATGCAAATGTAGACCCAGAAAAATTAGTTTATTCTTTTCATTAATCATTGTTTATAAGGTGAATTATCATAGAGTTTTAAATCCTACACTCTTATTCTCAAAATGTCCTATTCTTGCAGTGCCAAAAAAAAAAAAAAAAAGAGTAATGAGATGGGAAAGGATAATACAGTATAATATATATCCATACCAGTAATGCAATGTACTCAAAAAGGTAGTAAAAAAAAAATCAATTAATTTTTATGGGTGTTTTAAGATTTCAATCTTAAATGGTTGTTTTCAGAGTTATGTGTAAATGTTAAGATAACACAGTGTTAAAGGCAGATGGTCTCTTTTAAAGCATATAATCTGCATATAGATTCAATAATATTTTGAAAATATTCACTTAACAAAACTCTTTGTAACTATTGGAAATCTAAATATAGTTTAGCTAGAGATGGACAAATCACCTATGCTTAAAAGAATTAATTTGAAAATTACATTTCTTATCTATCTCTAATTGTTCCAGTCAACACACACCACAGATACACAGTTCAATGATTACATCCAGATTTTTAAACAGAATGCAGGTTAGATTAATTTCATTTTTCTCTTTAAAAATTGTAATAATATGCAGGCATCCTTTAGTGTAGGGCTTAAAAGAATTAAAAAAATCCCAAACATGTGGTATCCATCCAAATACTAAAGAAGGTATTTGATTTTTGTGAGTACAGGAACTTAATTTTTACATTCCTTTAGTCCATACTGAAGAAAAAATAAAGTGAAAGTATCATATAGGGTGCCTACATTGTAACATTTGAATACATTGGTCATTTATCTGAGAGGGCTCTCAGATATTATTTCAATCATTTTTTGTTATTTGAATTGATAATTTTGGCTACCAAGAGACTGCAAGACAACTCATCAAGATCAGGTGGACTTTTTATTAATCTTTTGAGGCAATTTTCTCCTCAGTCATAAGATTCCATCTATCTATCTGATCTTGAGTCTTTGAGATGTAAGCCAATCTTCTCAAACTTTAATATGCACACACATTACTTGAGGACTTTGTTTAAGTGCAGATTTTGATTTAGTAGGTTGGGAGTCGGGACTGAAATTGTGTATTTCAGCACGATGACTATGCTGCTCCTTCATGCTTACACTGCATTTTTGTTAGACAAATTGCAAAATGAAATGCATGTAAACTACTTAGCACCATGTCTGAGATACGAGACAAAATAATATGTATAAGCTACTAGCTACTATATGTATAAGCTACTAGCTCGCTCTCATGCTTTCAAAAGAATGTATAAATAATGGATGCTAGTTTACTCATTATTAAAAAATAATTACTGTACCTGTTCCATTTTGCATATGCATCTTCTCTTTTTCTCTGATCCTATTAGTTTTTCTCTATAGTTATTATTTTAAGTCTTAAATGAACAATTTTCTTCTTTTTCATATGTATTACTTATTAAGAAAGTCAAATTAATTTGTGGGAAATTTTATTTTTCTCTTTTCTTAGGACATGTATTACTCGAACTGTCATTATTTTATTTCTGAAGCCATGATATGAAAATATGGATTGCTCCTTTAATGCTATCTTTCATATCTCCTTCATTCCTACAGATACTTCTTGGATTCCTTTTTTTTTTTTTTTTGGTTCCAGTGATTGTCACCATGAAAATTGGAAGGAGCGAGTTGATTAGTAGGTTCAATAAACTCTGACATTCTCTCCTTCAATTTAGATGCCCTGGAATTTTTTAAATAAATAATAAACTTTATTTTTAGAGAAATTCTAGGTTCTCAGCAAAATACAGACAGATCCCATGTACCCTTCACCCCCACTCATGCAAACAACCCCAGCTATCCACATTTCTCACCAAAATGGTGCATTTGTTACAACCCATCCACCTATATTGACACATCATTATCACCCAAAGTTCATTACTTACATTAGGATCACTCCTGGCATTGTACCTTCTGTGGTTTTGGACAAATGTATAATGACATATTGCAACCACTTTAGTATCATACAGAATAGTTTTCCTGCCTTAAAAATTCTCTGTGTTCTGCCTATTCCTCCCTCCCTCCCAGTAAGCCCTGACAACCACTGATCTTTTGTTGTCTCCATAGTTTTGTCTTTTCTGGAATGTCATATAGTTGAATGGCTCTATCGTGTTTAGCCTTTATGATTGGATTTTTGACTTAGTGACATGCATTTGTGTTTTCTCTGTGTCTTTCCATGGCTTGCTAGCTCATTTCCTTTTAGCACTGAATAATATTCCAATGTGTGGATATATACTATACATTGATATAAATGTATTTATCCATTCATTTCCCGAAGGACTTCTTGGTTGCTTCCAAGTTTAGCAATTACAAATAAAACTACTATGAATATCATGAGCAGATATTTGTTTGGGCATGTTTTTAATACCTTTGAGTAAATACCAAGGGGCATGTTTGCTGGATCATATGGTATGAATATGTTTAGTTCTGTAAGAAATCACCAAATTATTGGGGCCTCTGATCCCAATTACGTTACATTGATCTTTTTAACTGTTATTTTGCCAATATCATACGGTCTTGATTATTTTAGCTAGTTTTATTAAAAGTTTTATACTTGGGAAATAGATTTTTGTAAAACTAACTCCTTTACATTTCATATGATTGTATAAGTTTGTATTTGTTTTCTATAAGTAATGTTATCAAAAATTTGCTTCTTAAAACAATATACATTTATTATCCTCAGTTTTATATGTCAGAAGTGTAGGCAGATGCAGATATATGAATCCTTTGCTTAGGGTCTCACAGGCTGATGATCAGGTATTGGTAAAGCTGGGTTCATTTTTGGAAGCTCATGAAGAGAATCAGCTTCTTAGCCCATTCAAGTTGGCAGAATCTAACTCTTTGTGGTTGTACATCTCTGAGGCCTTTTCACTGCCAGCTGGCGATTGGTCTTAGCTCCTAGAAGCTGCCCACATTTCCTCTTATGAGGCCCCTCCGTTTCAGAGCCAGCAATGGAATATTTCTCTCATTTCAAATCTTTCTCATGTTTTGAATCTTTATGACTTTCCTTCTGGAGAGTTTCTGATTTTGAAATGTTCACCTGATTGGGTCAGAACCCCCAAGATAACCTCTTACTTGATAGCTGACTTACAAAATGCCAGCTTAGCAGTAGCTTAAAAACAATGGCATGGGATCTTGGGAAGGCTTTTTTTTTTTTTCTTTAAAGATTTTATTTATTTATTTGACAGACAAAGATCACAAGTAGGCAGAGGCAGGTAGAGAGAGAGGAGGAAGCAGGCTCCCTGCTGAGCAGAGAGCCCGATGTGGGGCTTAATCCCGGGACCCTGGGATCATGACCTGAACTGAAGGTAGAGGCTTTAACCCACTGAGCCACCCAGGCGCCCCCTTTTTTTTTTTCTAAGAAATCTGCCTACTGTATACTTTATTGACAATTACTACATACATCATACATACATGTCTATGTTTTACTTTTTATCCCCTCCCCCCAGACACACCCAGGGCAGTGGTGGAATTGTCTATATCCCTATAGTATTTTTATATATTCTTTCAGCTCCATACTTTTCTCTTGGAAAAAGAGCCAATTAGAATTTATTTCATTTTCACTTCATATATCCAATATCATTATTTTCTTTTTCCTTTTTCCTTTAGGTATTAACTTCACTCTTCATCTTTGTAACACACATGATTTCCCTCTGCCTTCTCATTAGTGTTTACAAGAATGCAGAAATCTTATTCTCATTCTGAAAATCAACATTGGTAGCAGGGAAAGGGCTTAAGCAATATTGAAAATTTGCAAAGAGGCACAATTTCTTCTCAATGTTGTGTCATCCTTACACTAGTAACCTCAGACTAAGTTTAAGTTCCTTAAGCCTACTAAGAATTTGCAGTATGAAATACCATACACATATTTATATCAAGAGTATTAGTTAAAACACTGTTCACACTATTGATTAAAACAAAGGCTCTCAAATTCCAATAATTTTCAGAATCATTTGAAAATCTCATTAACAATGTAGATTCTTGGGGCACTTGGGTGGCTCAGTCGGTAAAGCCTCTGCCTTCCACTCAGGTCATGATCTCAGGATACTGGGATTAAGCCCCACATCAGGCTCCCAGCTCAGCAGGGAAGCTGCTTCTCCCTCTCCCTCTGCTGCTCCCCCTGCTTATGTTCTTTCTCCCTGTCTGTCAAATAAATCAAATCTTAAAAAACAAAAAAAGAAATGTAGATTCTTTGGCTCCATTTCACAAAGATTTCTACTTAAAGTCTGTAGAGTGAGAACAATAAAACTACACTGATATTAATGCAAGTGATAAACACAGAGAAACAATACCCTGGCCTCCATGTACTCACACACACCCACGCACTCTCACACACCCATTTATGCAACACCAGAACACATGTATGCAGTCATGTCAAGTGACAACCTTATTTCTCAAGTGAAATTATAGTTTTATTCTACATATTTTATGTTTCAAATTTTCCTTGGAGCTTTTGTTCTGATCCCTGGAAGCAGTACTGTAGACCACACAATTATTATTAACTTCTATCCAGCCTCCAGTATTCCTCCATTAGGCTAGGCAGTATAAATGCTCAGGGAGTGTGGTGTTCAAAAGATAGATGACACTGGGAATTGAAGATAAAGCCAAATGTACATTCATGAAAGGCTTGTGTGCCTCACAAAGAACTTTAGACTTCAATCCACAAAGAGAAAGACGCTTCAGTTGGTTGAGCGAAAGCCACTCCCTATAGGCCTGATATGCAGGATTTAAGATATAATGAATGGCTTGCGTGTCTCTAGGAAAAGCTGGTGGGCCGGAGGTTAGGGAAGCTGCCAACAAAGGCCAGGCTAACAGTAAAAATCTTCCTCTGATGTGGTAGCAGGTGGCTCTCAGAACTTGCCACACTCCTGCAATTCTCATGAATAGCTATAAAGCTCCAGGACTTCTCTGCTGCAGCTAAGCAAGTTTTTTGTAGGAACTCATCAGTAAAGCACACTGAATCTCATGTCTGGCCACCTTTCTGGTTACTGATGGGGGCTGTGTACTGTGAGCTCCTAGCCTTCCTTCTCACCTTTCTCTCAGGTTTTCTGGAGTATGTATACATTGTTGGTTTCTTTAAATCCTCCCCTCACTATTTCTTTTTTAATTTTTTTTTTTAAGATTTTATTTATTTGCCAGAGAGAGAGAGAGAGTACACACAAGCAGGCAGAGTGGCAGGCAGAGGCAGCGAGAAAAGCAGGCTCCTTGCCGAGCAAGGAACCTGATGCGGGACTCGATCCCAGGACCCTGGGATCATGACCTGAGCCGAAGGCAGTGGCTTAACCAACTGATCCACCCAGGCGTCCCTCCCCTCACTATTTTAAGTGGATTCTCCGTTACATTTTTTTCTTTAAATGCCCAATGTTAATTGTCAATCTCCCCTTGCCACCCACCCCAAGGCCCTGATTGACGGCCTTACACTTTTGTTTAATGCCTTGCATTATATTTAAACATCAGAAGTGATCTATTACAATGACTGGGATAATTAAATTATCTCATTAGTATATTAATTGAAAAGCTCCAGTTAACCCAGTAGACACCAAAATACAACAATCTTAAGGAAACTATTTCACATGGTCTTCATATATTAGAAACATAGTTCTAAAACTTCAACAGTGTTTTTTTTTTTTTAAACAAACTGTCAAAAAACCCTTTGCATGTTCCTGATAAATAATGAAGATATATGAATCTAATTTTTAAAAATGATCATGAATATTAATAATAAAAAATTTAAAAAATTAAAATCATCATGAATAAAAATTTTGAAATAACTAAATATCTCTTTCATTTTCCACTGATTTTATAATATAATGTTTCTAATAAAATAGAAAAATGTGTGAAAAGTTATAGAAAATGTATATATTGGTGCATTTTTCACTTTTAACATACAAAATGTTCTCTAACAAAACAATATCTTATGTTATTGTTCAAAAAATGTAATAGTGACAAGATTTCCGTAGCAATTTCTTGAGTTTAGATTTTTATATTTGCTTTGTCTATGTGGATGAAAAGGATGAAAAGCAGTGAACACTCAGAAAAAATAAATCACCTTTTCTTTTCTGAATATATGTATAATGTTAGCAGAATCAAAGTTAGAATCTAAAGAGCCAAAACTCCATCCATGTTCATTGCACAAGTAGCTATATTAAAAAGTTTTTGGTCGTAATCTGGTACAAATTTACACAAATCATGAAGTCTCTAATTTCATTATCAGTTAGAAAGGACATACTAATAAGGCCTAAGAAAATAACGAAAATTAATCCATACCTAACTACATAATGACAGCTTTGAAAGATAGTCCAATTTTATTAGTTTCCTATGGTTGCTGTAACAAACCATCAGCAATTTGATAGTGGAAACAACAGAAACTTGTTTTTATCACATTTGGAGGGCAGAAGTTTGAAATAAGTATCACTGGGCTGAAATCTAAGTGTTGACTAGGACTTGCTCCCTCTCAGGCTCTCAGATAGCCTTAGCAGACAATCCATTCTTTTACTACTCAGCTTCTGTTAGCTGCCAGCAGTCCTAAACTGAGCCTCTCCAATCTTCCAGGGCAGCATCCTCAAATGTCTATCTACTTCTACTTTATATCACCTTACCCTCAGTGTAGGAAATATTCCCCTTATAAAGATACATGTGGTTACATTTAGGCCCACCCAGGAAATCCTAGATAACCTTCCTATCTTAAGATCCTTAAAAATAAATCACAGCTGCAAAATCTTTTTATTGTTTGTTATCACATATAGTAGATTTCACCAATTCCAGCAATTAGGATGTGTGCAAATTTTGGGAAGTCATTGTATAGTTTACCTTTGCATTCTTTTGTCTTTGAGTTCTTATTGTCTATCAGATGACAGGATAAGAGTTACATAATAGTTCAAGTTTAACAAGTATTTTTACAAAAATGAATAAGTAGAGAGATTAAATAATTATTATTAAGAATTTCAAGCATTCATATAAAACATTTTGACATTAGCTTTATGAGACTCTATTTTTTTAACATTTATATCAAGTCTATGGGTCAAAAGTAAATCATAAAATTTGATACAGAAATTCACTCTTTTTAAATAGTTACAGCAGTGGTATTTTAAAATATCCTATCTTATTACAGATATTATATTGTATTAATTTTTTCCATGATATTTTGTATTGGGTAAACATTTTATTTGTTTCTATGTTTTCTTTGGGGCTAGTTTTTCTTTTATTATTTATATGTGTGGAATTCAATGCAATTAAAGAGATCAAATTACACGGATGTTCTAAGCTTACCTACTCTGATTTACCTATATCACTTATGTTAAAGTTTTCCTCCTATAAAAATATGTGAGGTCTCTTCTCTGCCACCTCATTTCAAATCTTTGATAACAATTTTAATAAAGTGTTGAATTTGAATAATTACCATCTTGTATTACTCTTCAATTTTTAAAAATACCTATTACTTTGCCAAGCTATATTTGAAAGTTCTATTTTTAATTTATATATTCCTTATATAACTTTACATTTTAAGACAAAAAAAGCAATATTTTTTCTAAATGCACACATCAATGCAAAATTATATGAAAAGTCTCTGGTATAGTGACAAGTTAAGGAATATATGTTTTCTTTTCTGCTTCTTTTGTTAGCTACTTAAAGTATATAAGAACCATGTTCTAAATTTTCTATTATTAATATATTAGAATAAAATATCTTACTGGAAAGTTTAAATGTTACTGAAATATTTCAATATAATTCTCCTGAAATATTTAACAATCAGAGAAATTTTAATAAAAATACACTGTGTTCTTAGCATATGAAATCTTTTTCTTTCATTGCAGAAATAGGTATATATATGTATGGGAGGGCTATTGAAGAAACAGTTTTTGTCTCCCTACCCCTTCACCAATTCCTTGGACTGAGCTGAAGTCCCACAGTGTCCCTGACTTTCTGTGTCATCCACTATTAGCATTGAGAAAGACTCTTGACATTCACGATTACATTATTGTGACATCCTCTCCATGTCCTGAGGCAGGCTCAGAAGATGTAAAAACCAGAATCACCTTGAACTATTTGTATTTTCTAAATTACCTGTTTACGTATAAATGTGGACAAATATTAGAAAGTAAAAATAAATTAAACTCTAAAGTAATCTTTAAAAAGGTATACATAACATTGTATAAAAAGTGTTCATCTACTCAGGTCCTTCACAATATATCTAAGATATGATATATTGTAAATAAAATTTGCTAAGTTTTATTATAGGACAGATAATGGAAAATGGCCATGTGGCGTTGTTCCTTTAAATTTCTCCCAATGAATGATGTTCAAGAACAACTCCTCACTGTCCTATCACATGTGGCACAGAACCCAGAAAACTCTGGTTGGATGTCAGAATACATGAGAGGGTCGTAACCTCTACTCAGTGGGATTTCAGGTTGCCCAACTGAGGAATCATTAGCCTTTCATCTTGTATAATTAGAGACTTATAAAAAGTAGTAATAAAATATGTTCTAACACTTGCTTTTGTTAGCTTATTTTCCATGGTTGGTTAAACAGAGGCTGAAGGACAGGTTTTGAAATGACCAGTATTGTTTCTCTGAAGCACTGAAACTTAGCTGGATTCAAAAGAATTTTTGCAGGAGGCTAACTCTTTGAGAAACCGACATGCAATACTCAGTCTTAAATGAAATAAACATTACCTTACATCAATATTTCAGAAACATAGAATACTAATAGCACTGAAATATATGTATTCAAAATAACCATAACTAAACATTAATAAAGCTATAAAATAAAATAAATAAGAAAAGAAAATAAGAGAAAAGGAGAGAAAGAAAAGAAAAGAAAAGGTGTGCTTGCCAAGTTGTGATTTCTTATTCTTGGTTTTATAGATAACAGGAAAACCAAATATATCAAGTGTAAAAAGGAAAAAAAAATAAGTATATGTATCAGAATATTATCAATAATTTGACTGATAATATTTCCTTGTTCTGAAAATGTATTTTGGTATCATTCATTTTTTTTTTTTTCACTTCTCTACACTTCACATGCATCCACTTTGCTCTAACTTACCTGCAGCAGCTGCTAATACAATCCAAGTGCATTCATCTTTTGAACATGATCAGCCTTGTAGAGCTGGGTTACAACTAACATGACATCAATGCTGATAGACTGACTGCATTTCACTACCTCACTGATGTTGATCACGTCTTGCCTTATGATGTAAAGTCTGGCTCATAGATTACCAATGAGACTAGTCAGGAAACTGGATGGATGTCTGTGGCAAGTTCAACTATCAGAGTCATAAAGAGTAGGGGCAACACCATTACTCTGAAGATCTGGAAGTTGATGACACATCAATGAAAATTATTGGTTTGTGTATTTTTCCAAAGTAGGAGACTTATTTTATTTCAAAGATGGTACTTACCAACTTGTACTAATACAATAATTGTACCTGTTCATTTGTACATATATCAAAGTCCCATGGTACATAGAGCAGATATTTGTTTTAGGTATGATACTACTATTTTGAAGATCAGCCCATTTATAAGAAAGTTTCTTTTAACTTGTGCATTTGCAAGACATAGCTGAGCTGAATTCTTTATCACTGTGCATTCTAATAGAATTCTACTATTGCCTATTTCCCACTGAGTTTGAAAAGAATAGTCTTTTGTTATGATAAAATGCTCCTGATTCTGTGTAGAAAAGGATGGTACAATTTTATGGCAATGCAATTTATGTTAACAACATAGATGAGCCTGTAACTGCTCTCCCATTAACATTGTTGTTTTTCTCTGTTCACCATTTTCTAAAAAGTCCACCTTTAAGGTTGGAATATTTCATACTTGTCTCCAAACAAAATGTGTCTTTTTTTTTTAATAAAAATTCACTTATGTCAGTTGAGCTGTTATTCTGGGTAAGGAGATGGGGAGAAAAAAGTCATTTCTATTTTCCCCTAAAGGCATTTTATTCATGAGCAAAGTTAAATGGCAAAATCTTATTTCTTCTACAAGTTTGTTCATAAGGATAAATGTTACTCCACTTATAAGAAATAGCATATGATAGTGAAAGTGCTGACTAATTTAGTCCAAAATAAAAAAGTCCATTGAAGTAAAGTAGCATTTTCTTTTTTCTTCAGGTGAATAATTCAAAAAAGTCACCTATTTAAAACTGATTAACTATAAAACTATAATCCAATTTTACTGTGCCTGTGGTTTTCATTTTGTAACCTTAAAAATAAAATAGATTTTAAGATATTTTAATAGATTTATAAAAATAAGACATACATACTGTAAAATCATTGCATATAGACTGTATATGCATTGATTTTATAGTAGTCTATACATAATATATGCGTGTGCGTGTATACACACATACAGTCAGTGAGATTAGAAAGAAGATGGCTTGAATAGGTTTTAAAGTGATAGAATTAAATTAACATATAATGTAATTACAGGAGACATTTGAGAAAGAAGGTGATCAGGTGAATGGGATATAGTTAGTGACTAAGATGCCCTTTAATATGCCTTTCAATTTGGCTAACATTAGATAAGTTTCTTCCTGACTATAGTCTCTTCACCTATCTTTTCTTGGAACATTTACCTTAGATGACTTGTCATTGCAAATTTTTTCTCTGATCCCCTTTTAAATATATATAAATCTCTTCTTGCTCGATTTAGGACCCGAGGAATGTCTTTCTTAAGGACCTGAGGCCTTCCCTTTGAAATGTAATTATCAAGAAAGATAGAGTCCATCTCCTAGTCTTTGTGAGATGCACAAGCCTAACTTCCTCGGGTGCCAGGTAGCAAACAGAAAGCAGCATTTGCAAACTCAGAAATAACTCGAAGTGTTCAGTGCATTCCACTGATCTATCTCTACCTCGGCAGTATGTCCTCCAGTACTTTTCTACTACCTTAGCCCCCATGCTTAGAACACTCCTGACTTCGTGTTGGTGGAGTTAAATTAAATCTCTCTTTCTTATTCCAACAGCCTTAAATAGTCTCCCTTGCTTATTTAATTTTGTCTGATGTAAATTTTCTTTGACATTAGTTATACAGGAGATCCAGACAGAAGCGGTATTTTTTTTTTTCTTTTTCCTTTCTATGATATTGAGTGGATAGGAGGCTTATTTTCTATAACAAATGCCATCTATTCAGTTAGTAATAGGGATTGTGGTAAATTAATTGCAAAACTTCCCACAATTATTTATCCCTGTATCAGTGTCTTATTCAATGTGTATTTGCAACTTCCTCTCTTAAAAAGAAAAGTCTAATTCCATACTCTCTAAGTTGGAGCTTGCTTTGTGATTTGCTTTTGCCAATGCAATGTGGTGGAAGTGATTTTTTGCAAGTTCTGAGGCTAGGCTCCAAGAGACATCCATATTATTTTAGGATGATGACACTGCCATGGAAACTAGCCTGAACTAGCCTGTTGAAAGATAAGACACAATTTGGAAGAAAGCTCATTTTCCCTACTCTTGGCTTCCTGAACAGTCTTGAGCAGCCATTCCTAAACAAGTGAGAAAAGCCCGCCAAGACAAACAGAGCAACCTAAGTGACCCACAGCTGACCAGGGGTGCCTGGGTGAAACCAGATGAGACCAGATAACCATTTAAAAAAATCAGCATCTAAATATGATTTTTAAACTTGATATATTTATCTTGAATTTTATAAAATTAAGTATAAAATAAATGTGATCTGATATATGCATGATTTTATCTTTAGAAACTGGTTCAATTAACTATTATTTTCTATCTGAATATGTTTGTGAGTTTAGATAGAAGTATGAAGAGAATACTTGCATCACCGTTGTCAGCTTATCATCTAAAATTTTCATGTGTTTTCTTGGCTGGACAATCTTTACATTTTCTTAAATAAGAAATCAGAGAGAAAATTAAATGTATGTGTGTGTGTCTGCACAGGCCCATGCATTAGTAAAATAAGTTATTGGTTAACTGTGACAAAGACTTGAAATTATGTTTGCATAATTGTGTCTTTCTTACATGTATCCAGCCTCCTAAAAATACTTATTTCTCACCCACTGACTCCAGAAATATTTTTTTAGTGCCTCATATGTGTCATGTTCAGTATTATTTACTGAAGATACATTTGAAGAAGATATACATAGGCATTGCCGATTTTATGGATGAGATTGACAATAAACAAACATGCATGACCATTTTAATTGTGATAAGTTAATTGTGATAAATGTTATGTGAAATACAGCATGCTATAAGATTATATAACCTTGGGTGCTAGGTGGCTCAATTGGTTAAGTGACTGCCTTCAGAGTCCTGAGATCAAGCCCTCATCAGGCTCCTTGCTCAATGGGAAGCCTGCTTCTCCCTCTCCCTGCTACTCTGCCTGCTTGTGCTCTCTCTGTCAAATAAATAAACAAATTTTTTAAAAAATTATATAACCTTGCAGGTCAAGTGGTGTAAGAAAAACTGTATCTATGTTTTTATATTAATTTATGTTAATTATGTTATATTTATGTTTATATAATATATTAAAACATCTGAACAAACAAAGATTTATGATTATGAGGATGTCAAGTGAGTATTCCTGGAAAAGACAATGGCAGGCTTAAGAATTCTAAGTGGGAAGAGACATTTAATGAGCATAAGGGAAGAACGTACCAGGGTAGAGAAAGGAGAAACACATCAATGATTTATACTGGAGAGGTAGGTAGGTTAACAGATCACACTGGACTATATATATGACTTAAAGGACCAACAGCTTTACACTTGAGCCACCTGTTCTTCATGCTGAGGAAATAATATGAGTTTAAGATTTGCCAATCTTGTGATATAAAGATTTTGAGGCTTAACTCTTACCTTTAAAGACCTAATAGTCTCATAGGGGAGACATACATATTTCCATTTTACTTATCATCAGATGAAAGATGAATATATTTAGGCCCACACATATACATATCTTTTCGAAAAGGAGATGGAAACAAGTTCACTTTAAAAATATTTAGCAAATTTAGCTTAAATAGAGATAAGATTAACAGTCCTAGTTTCTGTATCAATTTGGATTTGGGATCGGATTATCGCTTGCCTAAAAATAAAGATAGCTTGGTTATCACTAGAAGCAAACGTTGTTGTAGGAGTAGCACTCATGTTGGCATTTTACATAGAGGCTGGTGTTGAATTTACAATTCCACCATATTACCCAGTGTATAACTACTCTATCAAATAATTCAGTAAGCAGGGGCGCCTGGGTGGCTCAGTGGGTTAAAGCCTCTGCCTTCGGCTCAGGTCATGATCTCAGGGTCCTGGGATCGAGCCCCGCGTCGGGCTCTCTGCTCAGCAGGGAGCCTGCTTCCTCCTCTCTCTCTGCCTGCCTCTTGGCCTACTTGTGATCTCTATCTATCAAATAAATAAATAAAATCTTAAAAAAAAAAAATAATTCAGTAAGCAACTAGGCAGAGTTAGACAAATCTATTTGTGAGTTTGCCAGTGAATCTGGCAAAATGCTATGAATTCACCAGACACATTTTATTATCTTCATGAGCATGGATATAAACTACGTTTCTCAGCTTTACTAACATAAAAAGTCATGAGACTGAATTTTGACCAAAGGAATATGGGTACATGTGATGAATGTCCCAAGCTACATGCCTAAGACCTGTTTGTGAGGTCCTGTGTTCTTGGTTTTTGGCTGGCTGAATACAGCATATATAGTGGAGAACTGTGAAGCCTAATGGATGAGAGACCCACTTAACATGCTTTGGATTGTAATATGAGAGAGAAATGAACCATTTATTGTGGCATAACCCCGTGACGTATTGGGATTATTTGCTACCACAGCATAGTCTACTCTAACCTAACTTTTGTAGGGTGGGTTAGTAGAAGGATTTGATTAAAACGTTATTATTACTATTAGTATTATTGCCTAAGGAACCCATATTTTACATAGCTGATGGTCATCTGTATCTATGTGCTATTTCTCAGAATTCTCATGAGAAATTTACATTCAGAAGCTCACAGATTCAAAATTTGGGGAGAATTGGGAGGAATGGATAAATTAATGAGAACTTAGTGGATTTGTAAAACAATGAGTTCTTAAATGTGAATGATATATGATTACATTTTGCCTTAAATTGCATGTTGTTATTTTACACAACTACAGTTAAAATTATGATATATTGTATATTGTCTGCAGTAAGTATAAATGTGAAATTTAAGATTTTTCCAAGTGTTTTACCAGCTTACAAAATTGTCTCTTTAAGCAACTTTTCTGCAAGAGAATTTGAAAGATTCATTAGTTAATTAAACATTCTGGATGGTTAAGTAACATAATACTTCCATTGATTTTTCAGGTTTAATTAACCTCAAATTTGGAAAAAAAAGTTTTTTTTATTTTATATAAAATTCATAATCATTCTACCTATAAATTAATGTTGAAATAGAACAGTAAGCTGGTGTTCCAATAGAATAAAAAAGAATAGTAAAAATATAATTGAGTTGGAAATATTTTATGTGTAATATTCAGTGAATTAAAAGAGGATTTATTGCAATTTTTAATTAAAATGAGAAAAGTATATTGTTTTTGCACCTGGTACATAGACTGTGTAACAATTGTCCTTTAATGCCATTGTATTACAGATGGTGTCATCCTGACTAAGTTTAAACGTAAGGCATTTATTTTGAATTTAATTGCTATTTTAAATGTAATAACTGAACTTAATATGAAGTAACTAACTATTACTATTAAGAACAAGTCTCATTTATTATACACTTATCTTAAAGAAAATATGTGAATGTGTGTATGTGTATGTAATTAGGAACATATATTTAAAACATGGTGAAATCATTGGGAGGATTGAGAGGTAATAAAACTTTTCTTTCTCAATCCACACATTCTTGGTGTGGTACAGGTTTCAGAGGTTGTTGTACATTTTTGGAAAAAGGGGAATTTGATAAGCTTTTGCTATGTAAAAAAAAAATGACAATTATATTATAAAATAACATTAACAAAGAGGTAATAATTAAACCTGACTTTGTTTCTACAATCCTACAGATCCACAAGAAATGTAAATACCTAATTTATAATATAAATAATTGTAATCAGGGACATTTCAATGTTGAATTAACATAGAATGGTATACATGTACTGTGAAGTATTTAGAAAAATTGTCAAAGGCAAAGAGTCACATTAATCTCCCCTATTTTTCTATTTTTACTTTTTTTGAAAGATATATTTATTTGTTTTAGAGAGAGAGAGCATGCAAAAACATCAGGGCCGGGGGAGAAGGAGAGAGAATTTCAAACAGACTTCTGAGCTGAGTGCAGAGCCTGATGTGGGGCTTGATCAAATAACCCTGAGATCATGACCTAAGCCAAAACCAGGAGTCAGCTGCTTAACCGACTCTACCACCCAGGCTCCACTATTATTTTTTTTAAATTTCTTAGCCAGTAATATTATTTAACTATTTCTTAGATGAAGATCTTGCCTTCTCATGAAGCTAGTACACCTCAGCACCATTAGTGTGAGTTACTATATTCCTTTTAACACCAGTCTGTTTGGCCAGGACTTACAGAAATATACAAAGATTCAGCCTTCAGAATGGGTTTAACAAATCAGGACACTTGGGTAGCCCAGTTCCTTAAATATCTCCCTTTGGCTCAGGCTGCCATCCCAAGGTCTTGGGATGAGCCCTGCATCAGACTCCCTGCTCTGTGAGAAGCCTACTTTTTCCCTCTCCCTCTGCCACTCCCCCTGCTTGTGTGCGCTCGCTCGCTCTCTCTCTCCCTCTCTGTGTCAAATAAATAAAATCTTAAAAAAAAAAAAAAAAGATTGATAATCTTAGACTGTTCTTGTGGTATTATATGAGGAAATAAATTGCCATTTTGCTTTTACTAAAAAAAAAAAAAGATTGGTTTAACAAATCAGAATATTTGGGATAGAGTAGTATTAACTGAGGTTCATTTCTATTTCACTCTTAAAGACAACTGAAAATATCAACATTTATCTGAAGTTAGTTTCCACAACTATCTGAGACAGACCAACCACTATAATTAATTTCAAAGTTCCTTAGGGGATATATAATGAAGCATAATGTTACGCATAATATTATATCTTCGGGTAGCTAGGTGGCTTAGTCGTTAAACATCTGCCTTCCATTCAGGTCATGCTTCTCGCTCTCCCCCTCTCCCTGCTTGTGTTCCCTCTCTCACTGTTTCTTTCGCTGTCAAATAAATAAATGAATAAAATATTTTTAAAAATAAGACAAAAGTTGTTTCTTTAAAAAATAATAATATTATATCTTCATCATAGACAGTAAAAATTGTTATGTTATACCTTTTTAAAATAATGTGCAGCATTGTCTCCTGCTTTCCTATGACTTCACTATTGGTTATAAAAACTAACTTAAACTGCAAAACAAACAGAAGCTATTGGTTTTTAAAAGAGTCCCCCCCCCACTTTATTTAAACTTAGGCATCTTTTAAAACATCACTCTTATAATCCACGCAGTTGATTTCTTTTCAATTTATGTTTCTAAAGTTGGAAAGGAAAGTAGAAAGGCACTTGTGCTGTTTTTTTTTTTTCCTTGCTTTTTTAATGAATCTGTTTTTGTTTTTTTTGTTCGTTTATTTGTTTGTTGTTTTTTGTTTTTTAAGGGAAGGTAACAAAATCTCCAGAGTGTTAAATTCCATTTGACAGTGTTTCCTTTCATTTTCCTCATTAATTGGAAAAAACACAATATACTATAGATTACAATCATTTTTCCTAAAAAAGGGATAAAACATAGTGACTGATTTAAATTTTAGATAGGTAAAAGAGCTAAACCAAAAGTCAGTAATTCGAAACTCCTCATTTAGAATGTAATGATTTGCCAAGTTGCCAGGCAATCAATATGTCAATTGCTGAGTACAACTGAAGACAGTTTAAGGGAAAGATAAATAGCACCTTCAAATAATTCTTGTTTTCTAAGGATACTCCATAGGAAACTGTTGGTACCTTAGAACACATATATTTCATAGCATATAGAAGAATTAACACTTTAAATTATGATTATGTTAGTGTTAATTATATAATTTTTAGTTGTAGATTGATTGATTGATTTGACAGACAGAAATCACAAGTAGGCAAAGAGGCAGGCAGAGAGAGAGGGGGAAGCAGGCTCCCCACCGAGCAGAGAGCCCGATGTGGGGCTCCATCCCAGGACCCCGGGAACATGACCTGAGCAGAAGGCAGAGGCTTTAACCCACCGAGCTACCCAGGTACCCCTAGTTGTAGATTTTAAAAATGATAGATTATTTATTTATTTATTTATTTTAAGATTTTATTTATGAGAGAGAGCAAGAGAGCACAACCAGGGAGCCACAGAGGAAGAGGGAGAAGTTGGCTCCCCGTTCAGCAAGGAGCCTATGCAGGACAATCCCAGGACTCTGGGATCATGACCTGATCTGAAGGCAGATTCTTAACCTACTGAACCACCCAGGTACCCCAGGATAGATCTTTTAAATGGTAGATCGTTTTTATAGACCCATAGGTCTATGGGGCCTTCTGTTTGTTTGTTTGTTTATCTCCATTTTGATGTTGAGCCTATCCATTGATTTAGTTTAGTGGTTGTTATTTTTTATTTTATTATTTATTTATTTATTGTTTTGGTGTGTGTGTGTGTTGTTTTGCCTAGAGTATGTTTCACTTTTAATTTTTTTTTAATATTTTATTTATTTATTTGACAGTCAGAAATCACAAGTAGGCAGAGAAGCAGGCAGAGAGAGAGAGGAGGAAGCGGGCTCCCTGCTGAGCAGAGAGCCTGACATGGGGCTCGATCCCAAGACCCTGGGATCATGACCTGAGCCGAAGGCAGAGGCTTTAACCCACTGAGCCACCCAGGTGCCCCTCACTTTTAAATTTTCCATTTGGTTCTTCATTATTGTATCTTTTATTTTTCTACTGCAACTTCTGATTTATTTGCCAAAATTTTTAAATTTATCTTATTTGTATTTGTAATTGTGCATAAAACCATTTTCATGAAAGCTGACTTACAATTTTTGTCAGGTAATTCATCTTAGTGATTCCATCTATTGATTTTCTTCTTTTCATTTATTTTGAGGTCTTCGTGGTTCTTGCTATATCAGTTAGTTAAAATTTAATCCTGGATGTTTTGGCTATTATTTTATGAGTATTTGGATCTTACTTATGCCTTCTGTTTTAGCTGACTTCCCCTGACACGGCTCAGGAAGGAGGAGCGTTGTCATCTCATTTCTGCCTTCTTGTTTCTGCCAGATGTCCATGTGCCCCTCTTAGCCTACTTTTCCTATCTTTTAATTATTATTAATTTTTAAGATAAATGTAATCTCCAGGATTTTTAGTTGTACTTGATGAGAAGAATAGGGAAGAAGATGTCTAGTGAATCTTACCAAAGTTGAAAGTCTCTACTGTTGCTTTTTCACAACAGAGGTAATAGAAAAATTTGCACAACTAGAGCCAACACCAAGGCAAATATTCTATCATTTGCGATAGAAGATAATATGGGAAATCTATCATTTGAAAAAAAAAAAAAAGCACAAATCCTGAAAAATATTTTATTCTATAGAACTGAAATAAGCCATCAAGAAGATAAGAGACATGTCGCGTTATATGTCTATGAACATAGTTTCAAAATTAAAAAGGCATATACCTTTATAAAACTTGCTATTATCAAATTCAAAGTCAACATAAGAGGTGTATATTCATCTCTTTAAAATATTTCAAGTACAGAAAATCTATTAATTTGTAGGACTTCAATAACCATTAACATTTAATTTTAAAAGAAATACACAATGCTTTACCTAACAGAGAGTAAATATATTATTTATATCTTTAGTTCTATAATATTTATGAAACAGGACACATTTTGGGCAAAAAGCAGTAAATTATTATTAATTTTTTTCATTCAGAATGTTTTTAAAGGAGAAATCCCCTGAGTTAAGTTTTGAGATGATTATAGCCTTAGCTTCCAGCTGAACCTGAAACACTCAGCTAAGCCACACCTAACTTCCTGACTCACAGAAATTGTGAGGTGAAATGTGTTTTGTCTCAGCTTTTGAATTTTAGGATCATTGTTATGCCACAACAGTCAACTAATTCAATTGCTTATATCCTAATTAAAAGAAGTGTTAACATGAGAGGTTATGGACTCCTAGAAACAAACTGAGGGTTTGGTGGGGGGGGTGGTGAGGAGATAGGTTAGCCCAGTGATGGGTATTAAGGAGGGCATGTATTGCATGGAGCACTGGGTGTTATATGCAAACAATGAATCTTGGAACACTACATCAAAAATGATGACTAATGTAACAATAATAATAATAATAAAAAAAGAAAATCTCAAAAAAAAGAAAAAAAAAGAAGTGTTAAATATTGGTTGAGGATAATAAAAATAGATTTTTTTTTTTTTTTCTAATCCAAGTTTACACATCTCTGAATAACATGAACACATCCTTTTGGCTCCTAATTAAGAATTCCTATTTTAGGCCTACTCACTTGGAATGAAATAATTTCACCAGTTTAAACGATTTAAATGTGCCTAATATAACTATCTTTAAGTACTTTAACTTCTAGAAAATAAATTAAGCAATTCACACAATGTCAGAAGGCAACTAAGATGGATTTGATGATGGTGCATCCTAATTTACCATTTTCTTCATTAGGTGAGTGTCTTTTTAACAGAACTTTTTTAATGAAAAATACTTTCTCTTGGGCACCTGTGTGGCTCAGTGGGTTAAAGCCTCTGCCTTCGGCTCAGGTCATGGTCCTAGGGTCCTGGGATTGAGGCCAGCATCAGGCTCTCTGCTCAGTGGGGAGCCTGCTTCCTCCTCTCTCTCTGCCTGCCTCTCTGCCTACTTGTGATCTCTCTCTCTGTCAAATAAATTAAAAAAAAAAATCTTTAAAAAATAAATTAAAAAAAATACTTTCTCTTGTTATAGCAAATGTCACTTGAGTAGGTTACCAACAGTGATCAGAATTTTTCAGAAGATGCATATATAAGTTAAGGGTATGATAATGACAAAAGTTTTCTTTGAAGTCACGGGTGTTATGATTGGTTACAGAGAGAACTGATAGTTATCAGCTTAAAGATAAAACTCAGGGAAAGACAAAGAACCTAGGTACCAGATATATTTCAGAAAAAATAAATGTGATTAAAAATTTGATCAGTTTTGGGGTACCTAGGTGGCTCAGTCATTAAGCATCTGGCTTCAGCTCAGGTCATGATCCTAGGGTCCTGAGATCAAGCCCTGCATCTGGCTCCCTGCTCAGCAAAAAGCCTGCTTTTCCCTCTCCCACCCCTCACTCACTGTTTCTCTCTCTGTCAAATAAATAAATAAAAATTTAAAAATAATTTTTGATTAATTTTAAAAATAGTTTAGTTAGCTCCAAATTTGGTAGTTTCCTATGCTGAAGCAAAATGAGAGGAGATCATGATATTAATTCCTGTTCCTCTCATGATTATAATGAAAACAAATTTATTGGAAAAGGCCACAAATATTGAAATCAATAAAAAAATTAAATGATTTAGATTAACAATGAACATATCTTGAAGTCCTCTTTATAGGAAGTTAAAAATCAATTTGAATTCATTGAAAAGAAATAAAATAATTTGGTAAATCATAATAAAAATATCTTAATTCTTTACTATTTTCAAGGACTAGTTAACTTAATATAAAAAAGAAAAACATATAAATTATATACAATTTACACAAACAAATATTAGTACTTAACTTTCTATCTCCACTCATATCCATCCTTTGGTATGACAGGTAAAATATAAAGTTGATTCAATTTATTCATTTAATATAGCCAAAACCTGTCCTAGATACTGATAATTACATGAGAAGATTGCTATTAAGAACGTCTTACATTTTCTTCAATAATATATTCCCTTTAAGAAATTCCTGAGTGGGGGCACCTGGGTGGCTCAGATGGTTAAGCATCTGTCTTTGGCTCAGGTCATGATCTCCAGGTCTTGGGATCAGGCCCCATGTCAGGCTTCCAGCTCAGTGGGGAGTCTGTTCCTCCCTCTTCCTCTGCCCTCTCCCCCTGCTTGTCCTCTCTCTCTCCATCTCAACTCTGTATCTCTCTCAAATGAA
This sequence comes from Martes martes, assembly GCF_963455335.1. Taxonomy (NCBI): domain Eukaryota; kingdom Metazoa; phylum Chordata; class Mammalia; order Carnivora; family Mustelidae; genus Martes; species Martes martes. The sequence continues at coordinate 128,938,015 of NC_137889.1, read as the reverse complement.
TAAATTAAAAAATCTAAAAAAAAAAAAAAAAGAAAAAAAAAAAAAGAAAGAAAGAAAGAAGAAAGAAATTCCTGAGTGTCTCAGCAGAAATTCCTGTAAGAGAAGAGTCAAGATGGTGGAGAAGTAGCAGGCTGAGATGACATCAGGTAGCAGGAGATCAGATATATAGCTTATCAAACCATTCCAAACACCTATGAATCCAACATAAGATCAAAGAGAAGAAGAGCAACAATTCTAGAAACAGAAAATCCACCACTTTCTGAAAGGTAGGACCAGCAGAGAAGTGAATCCAAAGCGACAGGAGGATAGACCGCAGTGGGAGGGGCAGGCTTCCGGCAAGTGATGGAGCAACAGAGCACAAAATCAGGACTTTTAAAGTCTGCTCCACTGAGGGACATCACTCCAAAGGCTAAACTGGGGTGAAGCCCACACAGGGACAGCGTGGCCCCAGGTCCCACGGGGTCACAGAAGGATCAGGGGTGTCTGAGTGTCACAGAGCTCGCAGGTATTAGAGTGGGGATACTGGCTAGAGACAGAGCTAGGAGTGAGCTCCCAACTCGGGGTTACCTTGAACCATAATCTGTGGCACAGGCCACGACTCTGTGAGTGGGGTCCCCACAAGATCTGGGGAGACCCCCCTGGAAGAGCTCAGGGATCTGTGGGGTTCGGAGTCTCCAGGCAGAGCTGTGTGTCAGAGACAGAGATGCTTGGTCACAGGCTGGGTGAGCTCGGAATGCAGCCGGAGGCCAGGGAGACTGGAGTGATTGAGGCTTTTCTCTGAGGGCACACTGAGGAGTGGGGCCCCGAGCTCTCAGCTCCTCTGGCCAGAGATTGGGAAGCCACCATTTTAATTCCCATCCTCTGGAACTCTACAGAAAGTGTTCAGGGGAAAAAAGCTCCCAAGATCGAACCAGAGCAGATTACTTAGCCTGGCCCCTGATAAGGGCGGTGCAATTCTGCCTCAGGCAAATACACTTGAGAATCAATACAACAGGCCCCTCCCCCGGAAGATCAACAAGAAATCCAGCCAAGCCCAAGTTCACTTACCAAGGAGAAGAGTGGAATTCCAGAGGAGGAGAAAGCAAAGCATGGAATTCATGGCTTTCTCCCATGATTCTTTAGTGTTGCAAAGTCAATTATTTTTTTTTATTTTTTTCTTCTAATTTTTTTAACTTTTAACCTTTCCTCTTTTAAAGTTTTTGAATTAGTTTATCTTAACAATACCTTTCATTAAAGAAAAAAAAAACTTTTTTTAACCATCAATATTATAGTTATATTTTATCCTTCATTGTATATAACTTTATATTTTGTATACACATAGTGTTTTTTTGTCTAAAAAATTTGGGGTATAACTTCTAATAGATCAAAATACACCCTAAATCTAGCACTGGGTTTGTTCTAGTCTCCAGCCTGAGCAAATTCTCTCCACTTTCTTTTTTTTTTTTTTCTTTTTTTTTAAATTTTTATTCTCCCAACCAACTTACCTTATCAACTCCTTTTTTAGAAATAAAAAAAAAATAAATTCATATTTATAGTCATATTCCATCCCTTCATTGTGTTTACCATTATATATGTTTTTCATTCTTTAAAATTTTGGGAGGTACTTTCTTCTAAGAGACCAAAATACTCCCCCAAATTAAGTGGGTGACCCTGTTCTAGTCACCAGTCTCATACATATATATTTTTTTTTCGTTTTTATTTTTTTTTATTTGTTTTCTTTTTTTAATTTTTTTTTCTGAACTTCTTTTACCTCCTTTCTCCCCCCCCCCCCAATGATTTGAGGTCTCTTCTGATTTGCTTAAAGCACATTTTCCTGGGGTCTTTGCCACCCTTTCAGTATTTTATTTGCTCCTTCATATATTCTTATCTGGACAAAATGACAAGGTGGAAAAACTCACCACAAACAAAACAAAACAAAACAAAAACAAAACAAAACAAAACAAAACAAAACAAACAAGCAAAAAAAAACCAAGAGGCAGTACCGAAGGCTAGGGACCTAATCAATAGGGACATTGGTAATATGTCAGATCTAGAGTTCACAATGACCATTCTCAAGGATCTACCCAGGCTGGCAAAAGGCATGGAAGATATTAGAGAAACTCTGTCCAGAGAAATAAAAGCACTTTCTGGAGAAATAAAAGAACTAAAATCTAACCAAGTTGAAAATAAACAAAAAGCTATTAATGAGGTGTAATAAAAAAAAATGGGCTTTTACTGCTGGGATAAATGAGGCAGAAGAAAGAATTAGTGATATAGAAGACCAAATGACAGAGAATAAAGAAGCTGAGCAAAAGAGAGACATACAACTACTGGACCATGAGGGGAGAATTCGAGAGAGAAGTGATACCATAAGATGAAACAACATTAGAATAATTGGGATTCCAGAAGAAGAAGAAAGAGAGAGGGGAGCAGAAGGTATATTGGAGAGAATTATTGTAGAAAATTTCCCTAATATGGCAAAGGGAACAAGCATCAAAATCCAGGAGGCGCAGAGAATCCCCCTCAAAATCAATAAGAATAGGTGTACACCCCATGATCTAATATTAAAATTTACAAGTCTTAGTGACAAAGAGAAAATCCTGAAAGCAGCCCGAAACAAGAAGTCTATAACATACAATGGTAAAAATATTAGATTGGCAGCAGACTTATCCACAGAGACCTGGCAGGCCAGAAAGAATTGGCATGATATATTCAGAGCACTAAATGAGAAAAACATGCAGCCAAGAATACTATATCCAGCTAGGCTATCATTGAAAATAGAAGGAGAGATAAAAACCTTCCAGGACAAACAAAAGCTGAAAGAATTTGCAAACACCAAACCAGCTCTACAGGAAATATTGAAAGGCGTCCTCTAAGCAAAAAGAGACCCTAAAAGTAGTAGATCAGAAAGGAACAGAGACAATATACAGTAATAGTCACCTTACAGGCAATACAATGGCACTAAATTCATATCTCTCAATAGTTACCCTGAATGTAAATGTGCTGAATGCCCCAATCAAAAGACACAGGGTATCAGAATGGATTAAAAAAACAAAACCCATCAATATGCTGTCTACAAGAAACTTATATGATACTCTCAATAGATGCTGAAAAAGCATTTGACAAAGTACAGCATCCCTTTCCTGATAAAAACTCTTCAAAGTGTAGGGAGAGAGGGCCCATACCTCAATATTATCAAAGCCATCTATGAAAAACCCACCACAAATATCATTCTCAATAGAGAAAAACTGAGAGCTTTTCCGCTAACATCAGGAACATGGCAGGGTTGTCCATTACCACCACTGCTATTCAACATAGTACTAAAAGTCCTAGCCTCAGCAATGAGACAACCTAAAGAAATTAAAGGCATCCAAATTGGCAAAGAAGAAGTCAAACTATCACTCTTTGCAAATGATATGATACTTTATGTGGAAAACCCAAAGTACTCCACTCCAAATCTGCAAGAACTTATACAGGAATTCAGTAAAGAGTCAGGTTATAAAATCAATGCACAGAAATCATTGTATTTCTATAAAGCAACAACAAGACAGAAGAAAGAGACATTAAGGAGTCAATCCCAATTACAATTGCACCCAAAACCATAAGATACCTAGAAATAAAGCTAGCCAAAGAGGAAAATAATCTATACTCAGAAAACTATAAAGTACTCATGAAATAAATTCAGGAAGACACAAAGAAATGGAAAAATGTTCCATGCTCATGGATTGGACGGACCAATATTGTGAAAATGCCTTTGCTACCTCAAGCAATCTACACATTTAATGCAATCCCTATCAAAATCCCATCCTTGGGGCACCTGGGTGGCTCAGTGGGTTAAAGCCTCTGCCTTCAGCTCAGGTCATGATCCCAGGGTCCTGGGATCAAGCCCCGTATTGGGCTCTCTGCTTAGCAGGGAGCCTGCTTCCTCCTCTCTCTCTGCCTGCCTCTCTGCCTACTTGTGATCTCTGTCTGTCAAATAAATAAATAAAAAATCTTTAAAAAAAAAAAATCCCATCCTTTTTTTTTTTTTTTTTCAAAGAAATGGAACAAATAATCCTAAAATTTATATGGAACCAGAAAAGACCTCGAATAGCCAAAGGAATTTTGAAAAAGAAAGCCAAAGTTGGTGGCATCACAATTCCGGACTTCAAGCTCTATTACAAAGCTGTCATCATCAAGACAGTATGGTACTGGCACAAAAACAGACACATAGATCAATGGAACAGAATAGAGGGCCCAGAAATAGACCCTCAACTATATGGTCAACTAATCTTCGACAAAGCAGGAAACAATATCCATTGGAAAAAAGACAGTCTCTTCAACAAATGGTGTTGGGAAAATTGGACAGCTACATGCAGGAGAATGAACCTGGACCATTTTCTTACACCACACACAAAAATAGCATCAAAATGGATGAAGGACCTCAATGTGAGAAAGGAATCCATCTAAATCCTTGAGGAGGACACGGGCAGCAACCTCTTCAACCTCAGCTGCAGCAACTTCTTCCTAGGACCATTGCCAAAGACAAGGGAAGCAATGGCAAAAATGAACTATAGGGATCATCAGGATCAAAAGCTCTTGCACAGCAAAGGAAACAGTAAACAAAACCAAAAGACAACTGACAGAATGGGAGAAGATATTTGCAAACGACATATCAGATAAAGGGCTAGTGTCCAAAGTCTATAAAGAACTTAGCAAACTCCTCACCCAAAGAACAAAAAATCCAATCAAGAAATGGGCAGAGGACATGAACAGACATTTCTGCAAAGAAGACATCCAGATGGCCAACAGACACATGAAAAATTGCTCCACATCACTCGGCATCAGGGAAACACAAATCAAAACCACAATGAGATACCACTTCACACCAGTCAGAATGGCTAAAATTAACGAGTCAGGAAAGGACAGATGCTGGTGAGGACGCAGAGAAAGGGAAACCCTCCTACAGTGTTGGTGGGAATGCAAGCTGGTGCAACCACTCTGGAAAACATCATGGAAGTTCCTCAAAATGTTGAAAATAGAGCTACCTTAGGACCCAACAGTTGCACTACTGGGTATTTACCCTAAAGATACAAACATAGTGATCCGAAGGGGCACATGCACCCAAATATTTATAGCAGCAATGTCCACAATAGCCAAACTATGGAAAGAACCTAGATGTCCATCAACAGATGAATAAAGAAGAAGTAGTATATATATACACAATGGAATACTATGCAGCCATCAAAAGAAATGAAATCTTGCCATTTACAATGACGTGGATGGAACTAGAGGGTATTATGTTTAGTGAAATAAGTCACTTGGAGAAAAACAATTATCATATGATCTCCCTGATATGAGGAAGTGGAGATGTCATGTGGGGAGTTTGGGGTTTATGAAAAGAATAAATGAAACAAGATGGGATCGGGAAAGAGACAAACCATAAGAGACTCTTAATGTCACAAAACAAACTGAGGTTGGCCAGGGGGAGGGGGCTAGGGAGAGGGTGGTGGGGTTGTGGATATTGGGAAAGGTATGTGCTATGGTGACTGCTGTGAAGTGTGTAAACATGGCGATTCACAGACCTGTACCTCTGGGGCTATTAATACATTATATATTTATTTAAAAAAATTAAAAATTAAAAAAAAGGGAGATTCCTGTAACTATGATAAATATATACACCAAACCAGGTGAGATAAATCCAATATTTGCACTTGTTGAATAATTGCATGAACACAAAGGGAGAAATTTTGTTTTATTTATTTATTTATTTATTTATTAAAGTAACTTCTATGCCTGGCATGGGGACTGATCCCACAACCTCTAAATCAAGACCTGGATGCTTAACAAACTGATCTATCCTGGCATCCCCTCACTCTTCTTTCAAAACATATTATAGAAAATCATCCTTATAAGAAGTATATTTTTGTGTGTGCCTTATACCATCTTTTCTGTAATTGATAGTCCATTTAAGATTCATTAATATAATTTAATTTATAATATAATTAATCCATTAATTAAATGTATTTAATTAATATAATTTATGATATAATATAATATATTTTAACTTTAACAAAGTTAAAATATGTGTTAGAGGTAGTTCATTGTCATTATCAAAGTAAATTCATGCATCATACATAATGTAATACTAAAAACTGAACCATTAAGAAATATAAGATTTTTAGATATGAGGATTTTTTTCTAAAATATTTCTATTTCAAATCTAAAATTTGATCATTTTAAAAAATGTTATTGTATGATTGGACTTTTCTAAATAAAGATAGAGGGGAACCTGGGTGGCTCAGTGGGTTAAAGCCTCTGCCTTCAGTTCAGGTCATGATCTCAGGGTCCTGGGATCGAGCCCCTCATTGGGCTCTCTTCTCAGCAGGGAGCCTGCTTCCCTCTCTCTCTCTGCCTGCCTCTCTGCCTACTTGTGATCTATGTCTGTCAAATAAATAAATAAATCTTAAATAAATAAATAAATAAATAAAGATAGAAGTAAACCTTATAGATGTTTTTAGGAAGTAAATAAGGAATGTAATATTAATAGTCACAAAATATTTATGTTTAGATATTGTCTCTGTTATATATAGGCCATTTAAAATTTTTTATTTGTTAATAATAGACAAAAACAAAGAAACAAAAAACTTCATGGTTCTGTTTATCCTGACCATTTTCCTGACATCACGCTAAATTTGAACTGTTATTATTTAATGTATATAAAATCTTCATTGTCTTTAAATTATATGAACTGATACAAATAAATGGACTATAGACTATGCATAGGCTGTTTCTGTTATATAATTGCTTTATTTCAGAATTGAAAGAGTTACATTGAATGTACAGTGTGGTGTATAAAATGTCAACCTAGTAGCAATTATGATTTTCTTACTTTGACATCAGAAACAAGTATTCAATTACAATAGAAAAATAAATGCAGTAATCTTATAATTCAAAGTATGTAATGCATTTGACAATTTCAACTAATTTAAAAATAAGTTCACATATACTCAGAAATATGTTTACATTATCATTATCTATTTTTCATTTCAAAGTATTTACATTTACTCACACATGACACATACACAAGGTCCAACATATATATATATATAAAGATTTTATATATATATATAAAGATTATATATATATATTTATATATAAAGATTTTATGTATTTATGTATTTATGTATGTATTATGTATTTATGTATTTATTTGACAGACAGAGATCACAAGTAGGCAGAGAGGCAGACAGAGAGAGAGAGGGAGGAAGCAGGCTCCCATCTGAGCAGGGACCCTGAGACAGGGCTTGATCATAGGACCCTGAGATCATGACCTGAACTGAAGGCAGAGGCTTTAACCCACTGAGCCACCCAGGTGCCCCGGTCCAACATATATTTAAATTAATGATATCCTAAACATAATTAAAACATTCACATAGTCTTTCTTGGAAAAGGATATTTGGGATATTTCAAAGAAACCTGCTCTCAATTGAGAAGAGTAAAAAAGAATAAAATATAAAAATAATTAGCAAGTGATTAGATTACTGTGCAAAAAAAAAAAAAAAAAAAACCAAACATGTTATTATGCAATAAACACTTGATAATTTAGAACTGTGATTTTTTTTTAAGATTTTTTTTTTTTTTTTTTAAGTAATCTCTACACCCAACCTGGGGCTTGAACTGACAACCCCAAGATGAGATCAAGAATTGCATACTCTACAAATTGAGCCAGCCAGGTACCTCTAGAACTCTGATTTTAGGTATCATCTTCTGAGAAAAATCTTATGTGTTAAGCAGTGACAACAATTCTTTTTCAGGAAAACCCAGACTGTTTTTGATATTGAAACCAGAGAGAGGAAAATTCTTCCTGTGAGTCTTTATAAAAGAAAAATTATATATTGCAGTGACTTATGTGTTCAACCACATTTATGGTAAATAAACTTCAGGGGGAATTTCTTACAATACTTCTCAATTTGAACCAATAGCATAGTGCCAAAGTATGGTTCAGTCTAAACAATCCTACATAACATCAGTTTATACTGACCATGGAGTTTGTTGAGGGATTTGCTTAGGTCAGAGGTAAATTAAGCATACCAGAACAATGAATGGATTAAATATTTTTCCATTAAATTTCTATAGTTTTCCAACTGAAATTTTATAAATGGTCATCAAGAAATTTCTGTTACACACTTAGTTTGTGACTAGAAATCATTCCCTGGTAGGTAGTGAACATGAAACACAAGTCCCTACTTCCAAGAGGCACATAATAAAATGAAAGTGTGAATGGGGGCACTTGGGTGGTTCAGTTCAACTCTTAATTTTGACTCAGGTCATGATCTCAGGGTCATGAGGAGACCTGTACGGAGCTCCTCACTGGGTGTGGAGCCTGCTTAAGATTCTCTCTCCCTCTTGCTCTGCCCCTCCCTGCCCACTCATGCTCTCTCTTCAATTTAATTAATTGATTAAAAAATGAAAATGTGAATGGAACAATTAAGCAAACAGATGGATCAACCAAAAAAAGTAACAGGAAATGACCAATGCTAGACAGAGAATTAAAATAGGGAAATATGATTCATAGTTACCTGGTGGTTGGTTTTTATTTAGTAATTACAGTGGGTTTCTCTGAGTTGAGACCTATATGAACTAGAAATCTGAATAATAAAAAAAAAGTTATAGAAATACAGCAACAGAGAAAGAACAATCCATTGAGCAGAACACCTACTTGCCTCAGTGAGCAATAAATTTGATATACCATGAGTCAGAGAGGTTGGAGTAAAAGGCAAGTGGGAGAATAGCACAAGAAAATCACAGACATGTGGTTTGTGATCAGATCCTTAGGACTTTGTCTACTAGGTTAAGGAATTTGTATTTTATTTTCTGCCTTTAAATAATTTTAACCAGGAAAGGAAGCTAGCCTAAGACTAATCACCATGTATAAAAATAATTCCATAGTAAACTTTTAAATTTCAAAAAATAACTTCTAAAACTGTTGTAGCATAAATGTACTTATTTAGTGTATCAAGAGCTCACATGCAAGGTAATAATCAGTGTTCTTAAGATATTCTTTCATGTTTTATATCTTTATTTAATAAACATTTTTCAACTTATACATTCTTCTGTGATCAGGACAGTATGAAAGTTACAACAAACACAGTCCCCTGCCTGCTAATATTTCCAGTTTAGTAGGATGGTAAGAAGAGACATAAGTGTAGCCTGTCAGAAGGTTGAAAAATATACTATGTAATTCAGAGAAAAGATTATATTTTTTTGGTAGGGAATCCATAAAAGAAATATAAATCTCAATATATATTTGAGTAGGCATAAATCTTATCTTGCATTCATAACATACGTTGATTAACACTTCCCTGAACTAGATATCTGAAAAAAAAAAGTAGGAAAAATAGAAAAAAAAAAAAAAAGAAAAGAACGAAATCAAAAGGTATACAACAAGAAACTAAAAACACAGAACACAATTGATGGAAAATATATGATGTGAAATGAAATGATAAACTGAAAAATAAAATCAAAGAGATTACAAAAGGACTCAAAAGAAAGTGATATATGAGTCAGGCAAAGGAGATCCATTGTGCATGCAGTAGAAGTAGCTGTCAAGCAAAACTAAAATCATATTACAGAAAATATTTAAAATTATACTTTGCAATATATTTCTTTAATAAATTTTAATATACATGTTGAAGGAGCACATCATGTGTCAATTGCAGAAGATAGAGATAAGGAAAGTCTGAGTTAAAAGGAGATAAGCGATCTAATTAACAAATATAATGTGTAGATTTTGGATCTTGATGATGAGAGAAAAATAAACCCTAAAAAGGTAACTTTTAATAGAGTGAGAGAAATTTGACTATAAACTAGCTATAAGAAAAAACATATTTTTATTCCTATTTTTATTAAATAAGGTGGTATCACTGTAGCTTTTTAGAAAATCCATGGCATCTTTTAGATATATACTAGATTACATAGGTATTTAATGACATGATGTCTGAGATTCTACTAAAAATTTAGCTAAAAAAAGAAGAAAAATATGATAAATGATGTATGGTAAATATCTTGAAATATCCTTCAGCTTAGCCTCAACTCAGCACATGCTATGAGAACCTACTGGATAACAGGAAAAGAACTACCAAAGGCCAGAGACCGTATTCACAAAAGGTTGAGAATAGTGCCTGTTCCCACTTGCCTGACTGGAAAGTCTCATTGTTCATTGGGCATAGAGTAGAGTGTAAGAAGGATCCTGCCTCAATAATGGGAAGTCATTAAGTCCTAGAAAAGTTAAAGAAAATACTTTAGGCAGAAGGAACAGGACATCAGATGTAAATCTGGATCTATATAAAACAGGAACTTTGAGAACGTGGATAAATAAATACAATTTTTAAAAATTTAAGTTTTGTAAAAAATAAATGAACATTTAAACAGAAATAGTAACAGCATAGTGAGTGATTTTGTAGCATATCTCTCTTCTCTGGGCTATTTGTGCCTCATTCCATATGTACCATTTTCATTTTATGATAATTAATCTCAGGGACCAATTGACATTGTGATTTAATAGATGTGACAATACTTAGCTCACTCTAGGCTGTTCTGGCTGCAAGATTACACATCTCATTCCATCTCTGCCTGAGCTCAGAAGCACATAAGGAGCTGTTTTCCAGGGGTGTACAATTAACTGTTGCAGGTAGCAGAAACTTGCCCCAGAATGTTGCTGGCATCCCTCTTAATAAGAATAGCCATAAGATTCATGTGATTTCTGCTATTTTGTTTTCTGCAATCTAGGCATAAGAAAATCTTCCTGCTCTAGAGCCAAATCAAAGCTACCAGTTTCTTTGTTATTTAGTAACTAGGTTAAGTGTAGAATATACCATCTTCAGCCCTCAAAGAGATGTTTTTTGGTTGTTGTTTCTAATGATGGGAAGTGTGCAATGCAATAATTTTTACTTTGCAAGGATTGCCTCACCATTTCCATATTTAATAGTCCATCCCCCCAAAAGTCTTCACTGATGTGGTAGATGCCTATAACTTTTTGTTGTTGTTGTCGTTTTTATCTCTTCACTGTGTAGCAAGTGTCTTACCAAAATGTCCAATTGTTTTGATGCTTTTTAAAATCCAATACATTGGGGCGCCTGGGTGGCTCAGTGGGTTAAAGCCTCTGCCTTCGGTTCAGGTCATGATCTCAGGGTCCTGGGATCGAGCCCCACATTGGGCTCTCTGCTCAGCGGGGAGCCTGCTTCCCTTCCTCTCTCTCTGCCTGCCTCTCTGCCTACTTGTGATCTCTGTCAAATAGAAGAAATCTTAAAAAAAAAAAAAAAATCCAATACATTAACATGTTGGAATCATCATGGTGGATTAAGTAATATATAATGGCATTGTGCTTAAAATCCAATTGTTTTATGTCCTGCATTATGACAGGGGATGGGGGAGTTAAATAAAAGACTTATGGAAAACTATAAATATATATTGTTATCCAATTCCTATAAATAGAAAAAAAAATTTTGGTCTTCATTTTTGATGGAGATGGAAGACAACACATTTTCCAGTTGAAAGGACACATGATATAATGAGTTAGTATTAATCTTTTTTTAAAAAAGATTTTATTTATTTATTCGACAGAGAGAGAGAGACAGTGAGAGAGGAACACAAGCAGGGGGAGTGAGAGAGGGGGAAGCAGGCTTCCTACCCAGCAGGGAGCCCGATGTGGGACTCGATCCCAGGACCCTGGGATCATGACCTGAGCTGAAGGCAGATGCTTACCAACTGAGCCACTCAGGCTCCCCGAGTTAGTATTAATCTTAATCTAACAAAGATAAAACACATTTGGCAACAATTATAAATATAACTACTACTTGATTGAATTTCTAGTAGTCTATTAAATTTTTTTTAATGTCATCCTTTAAAATCAATTTTCTTTCTTTCCTCCCTTTTTAAAGGAGCAGAATGATAAAATAAATGGGAATAGGATGAGGTCTCTTTTTTGAATTCTTTAAGGTTTTAGGAATGTTAGTGCACTCTACCACCGTTTCCAGAATATGATATTCTAGATACCCTCTTGGCCACAGTGGGACAATTTCAGGGTCTTGTCTTTGGCTTTCCATTATAGTAGGGTTTAATCCCACAATCTAAGGATAAATGTAGCTTCTGCCAACTACTCATTATGTTGTATTATATATTTTGGTAATGATAATATGATATTGGATGCAGAGGAAAAATCTGTCAGCCATATTTGAGTTAGTAATCCATTTCTTCACATTGTCTATATAGACTCCTAAAAGCAGAGTCATCAGGATGCTTTTGACTTCAGGTATTACTGTGAATTCAGACTCTGTATATAGAGGTCTTCAACATGTTGAGGGATTTCATTTTGTCATTTTAAATGAGTAACAATGTTGATACCTAAAAGAAAGAGTGTGGTGTGTCATTATTGTATATAATTGTCTTAGAAGTCCAGCATTTTTACTTATGGAGACCCATCCTCTCCTTGAGATGATGGAATCCACATCTGAAAACTGTCTCAGGTACTGTAATGAATCAAGAACTTCTTTGATGGGCTTATCAATAGACTAGATACAGTTGAGGAAAGAATCTCTGAGCTTGAGGACAACCTAACAGAATCTGCCAAAACATAAAGAAAACAAAGACAAGAAAAAGAATAAAATATTTAAGGACTGAATGATAACTATAAAAGATATAGCATACACATGGAATATTATTTATGTTAGCACCCGAAAAATGAAACAGGGACAGCCATAACAAAATATGTATAAGATCTATAAGAAGGAAGCTATAAAAACTCTGATGAGTGGAAACAAAGAAGAACGGAATAAATGTGGAGATACTCCATATTCACATATAGGAAGACTCAATATTGTTAAGACATCAGTTCTTCCCAGTTTGATCTATACATTCAACATAATCCTAATCAAAATTCCAACAAGTTATTTTGTGGGTATCAGCAAACTGATTCTAAAGTCTAAATACAGAGGCAAAAAACTGAGAAGAACCAATACAATATTGAAGGAGAAGAACAAAGCTGGAGGATTAACACTGTCTGTTTTAAAATTTATTATAAATCTACAGTAATTGAGACAATGTGGTATTGATGAAGGAATAGACATGCATGTTAATGGACCAGAACAGAGAGCCCAGAAATAACCCCATGCATACATGATCAATTTATTTATGACAAAAGAACCAATAATATACAATGGGGGAAAGGAGAGTCTCTTCAATAAATGGTGTTGGGGAAACTGGGTTGTCATAATTCAAAATATATAATTGTATCACTATCTTATTCATTCCCAAAAATCAACTCAAAAGGAATTAAAGACTTGAACATAAAACCTGAAATGGTAAAATTCCTAGAAGAAAACAAAAGGAGTAACTTCACTGATATTAGTCTTGGCAATGAATTTTTGGATTTGGCTCCAAAAACAAAGGCAACAAAAACAAAAGCAAACAAGCAGATTACATCAAACAAAACAAACAAAAAAAAACAAAACAAACAAACAAAAAAACCATGAAAACACACACACACACACACACACACACACACACACACACAATCTTCTGATCAGTAAAGGAAACCATCAACAAAATGTAAAGGCCACCTATGAAGTGGCAGAAAATATTTGCAAACCACATATCTGATAAGTGGTTAATATCCAAAATATATAAAAGAAACTCATATAACTCAATAACAATAAATACCCTAACTAAAAAAAAAAACCAAAAAAAAAAACCCAGAGAATTTGAAAATACTTTTTTTTTTTTTCCCCAGAGAGGACTTTAAAAGGCCAAAATTGTATGTGAAATAGATTATCTTCTTACAAAGTAAGGAGCACAAAAGTAAAACACTTGGAAATCACTTGCAATGAGAAAATTCCAAGCTATGAGCACTTTTTGATCATTTTCTTTGTACGAGACAGTGCAATTCTGAAGAGTAGAAATGTAAGAACGCAAGTAATGGAGTCAATCATATACAAATTCAGTAATTGCAAAATTAATTATTGATTCTCATTTTTTGTGATTTATTCAGAGAGAATATCAGAGAGGATAAGTAAAGTTTCAGATCTCTGAAATAGTAAGGATGGCCAGGTAAAATAATCTTAATGGTCTTGAATCAGAAGACCATATTTCACATACCATAAAAGAAGAAATAAGGGAGCAGGAGATAAGAAAGTTCCATAGACTGGGAAATTTGAATGAGTTAAAGGAAAATAAAGACAACATGAGATGTTAAGAATTCAGAATTTGTGGTTTGAAAGTTGTCTACTTTTTTACACTAACATTTTATAAATAACTATGTTTAATTGTCAGACATATATTTTATTATATTCTTTTTATAAAGAAGAGTGAGTGCCTTTGGTTCTTTGGCTAATTAGCTACCTGGCTAATTCACCAGGTGAAGTTGCTAAGAATCTGGTTTTTCTGATTCTAATCTCTATTGGATATTATTGCTGTAGTTTTGTTTACTTTGTTTCTCCCTACTCAATATTTTAAGGCTTGATTTGCATTCTGAAGTATTTAAAATACTACGTTCTATTAGGCCATTTTATTAAATATTAATATTAATATTTACTCACCCTCTTCACTATTTTATTTCTGTTCTTATTGGTAATTAACATAGGCATTCTTAATGTTAACTAGTTGCATGTATAGCCATATTTCTAAAGTTGTAAGACATACTTGGAAACATGGAAACCTTTTTATATCATCATATTTATTCTGATTTTATCACTTGGGGTATGTTAAAAATGGTTTGTTACAGTGCATTGTTTTATTTCTCCATTGCAGTTGTTTCCAGACTTGTACTGTAATTAATATTTCACTTACGGACATCTCAAATTACTATGTTTGCTTTTGAATATTTGCAGCTTAAAAGATATCCTTTGCAGACAGAGAGGGGAGTATAAATCACAAATACTTAAAGAAGACTTCACTTTAAGAAAACATTACAAGAAAAATTGAGAAAACAAAGCATTTCACACTGAGAGATTTTGAGTAGTTGTGTATGGGAGAAGAGGAAGATATTTGACAACTTAGCAACTTCTAATTATGCTCTTGTTCTTGTTGTTATATTGTATTAAATGAGTTTCCAGATCTCCAACACTTCCACTTTCTAATATCAATTCAAACATTCTCTATGGGTGAATACAAATTGATGTGCTGTTATTCATATCTGTTTCCTGCATTAGTACAAATAACTGAGAGCTGAATTTCTTGTTATGGAATTAACATTGGAAGTCATATTTTATAATGCTGTGGAGTTTTCAGAGGAAATGATATGTTGACTCAGTCAATTTACCCTATAAATTGGGGATATAGACTTAGATATACATAGGAATTCAAAAACAAGAAATAATTCTTGTTACTTAATTTTAATAAGAATTAGAATCTGAGGCAAAACACAATCTAAGACATTTACATAGGAAGCCACAGAAACTTTCCATCAAGAAATAAATTTTGTAACTTTATTCTTAGTAGAAAGCCTGGCTCTTTGTGACTACCCCAATGAGATTTTATTTAAAGTGAACCTAAAATATACTTATATATTTTAATATATATTTTAGTCATGGGAATAATTGTGTTAGAATATATCAGTGTGTTTATGTGTATGTGCATGTGCATATACTTAAGTATAGAGATATAGATACAATTCAGTTGTATGTACATGTTTATGTTTTATATATATATATTTATGGTCCATTTATGATGTATCAAACTATTCATTTCTCCATATGTGTACATATAGACAATACAAAAACATATGTAATTTTATTGTATAAGTTATAGTAAAATACAATCTTATGATATGACACAATCCTTAGTATTGCCTGACATATATGTTTTAAATGATTTTGAAGTGCATTTAAAAGATGTAAAGCATAGCAATTATAATTTATCTTTTAGAAGTTAAAAGAAACACCAAATTGAAAGATTCAGTCTACTCAGTTATTAAGGATACCATGATGAAAACAACAGTGGTCCTTAGATATTGTATATTTTTAAGGAAAATGTCGAGGATTATGAAATATTTATATAAATAACCATTTAAAGAAAACATTGGCTAGTTTTTTGTTTTTATTTTCAAGTATTTTTTTTTCTTCCTTACATGGCTTGCTTTAAAAAAATGGATAGCATATATCATTAACAAAGCAAGTAAAGATCAAATATTGTAGTCCATATACAGGAAAAACTCACTATAGTCAATGGCGATTTTCCATTTAAAGATTGTAGGATTGCGTTTAGAGACAGAACAATTTAGTGTAATATATTCCATGAATACGTAATTTTCACCAGGTCAGCCCCTTCTTTTTTTATTCTCTCTACAATGCCCAAATGAGCTCTTTGCTTTCTATTTTGCATCAAAGACAAATTACTTCCTTGCTGTACTCAGAAATAGAAGAATATAATGAAACTCAATGTCATTTAGCAAGGCATCAGATTACAAAGATGGGTCTCTTCAACTAGCTTTAAAAAACTTTCTGAGCAGATGAAGAGCACCTGTTTTGTTCCTTTCTTGGCTGGAAGTGGTATGAGAGGTGATGAAATTACAAGAGATTGCCAACCAGATAATTTTTGTAAACATCAAGGAAAGTAATTCTCAAATGTTTTCTGTATTGCTGCTCAATTACACAGGACAAAAATCTACTAATCTTTTTAAGTGATAGAAATATTGATTTTCATAAGTTAGTATATTAAAATATACACTGGAAGTCACTGAGATTTTTAAGTTTAGAAATTAAGTCAAGTTTCTCTCTGTCATATAATATTGCAGGACTCCCACGTAGTGCATTTATTCTAAAAATAGATGGGAGTCCCAAAGATTTTCTGGGAGAATAAAGCCATTTTTGAGCTTAACTTTTGCTCTCCAGGTTTTTCAGTTGCTTATATTATTGTGTTTTTGTTTCTTAAATAAATAAATATTGACTTAGATTTATTGTTACTATATTTGTTTTTGTTTTTTGTTTTTTGTTTTTGTTTTTTTTTTTACTAGATTTTCAGCAAGTAGATGAGTCGATGTCTTAGAATTATTTTGGCCTCTGGTCTCTTACAGATTTATACATGAAAGTATGGTCTTCTGACATAAAGATGACACATTTTTGTGTTCAATAGTTATAACATGTATCCCAGCCAATCTTTTTATTATGTTAACTTAATTAGTTATCTGCTGCTCATTATTTTGGACCACAAATCTTTAAATATGTTTCCTATTAATTCAAAAGAAGCTTTTCTTTTTGTAATCTAGTGTAATTCCTGTTCCTCGTAACTATGCCTGCTACATTTAAGATGATATTACCAGTTGGACATACCATGATTTTGTGCAACTTTCACTCTGATAGTTTTCTGACCTCTGCTTTGATAAAGAGAGGTAGATATTCATTTTTCAGTGGTCGAGTGATTCTTTTCTAAGTAAACTTTGAACTAAAAACAATTTCAATTATTCAAAATATTTCATCTATTTTGTTCACTTTCTCATATTCAAAATAATGATTTTGTATATGATCCTTAGCCATTTCACTCATTTGACTTTTTTGTGCAGACTGTTGGATACAGATGAAATTAATTGTTCTTCTCATACCTCTTACCATCCTTAGCAACAAACTATTTTTTTTGCACATTTTCCCATCTGAAGACTTATCTGTACATTTTCTTTTTGAAGATGTGATTATGGGGCACCTGGGTGGCTAAGCCTTTGCCTTTGGTTCAGGTCATGATCTCAGGGTCCTGGGATCAAGCCCTAAATCCTGCTCTCTGCTCAGCGGGGAGCCTGTTTCTCCCTCTCTCTCTGCCTGCCTCTCTGCCTACTTGTGATCTCTGTCTGTCAAATAAATAAATAAATAAAATCTTTAAAAATGTGATTATACACACACATATGTTCATTTGTGCACATTTCATGACTTAGGGTTTCATGCAGTGCATAGATTAATTTTCAGTGAATAAAATTTAGTTTTTTCATAATAATACCAAGATTAATAATATATATAATGTATTGAATGAATCTATGAGTGATTCTTGTCCTGTGACTCAAGCACAGTGATATCTTTATTATATATATCAACTAATTAAATCTTTATAATAGAGAAAAAAAATCAGTGATGTAAACTTTAAAATTGACAGCCTGGAGAGAAATTTTTTATTGAAGCACATGGTCAAGTTTATTTTACTTATTTAACATTTATATAGAATCTTTCATGTATCAGACACTATTTGCTTTACAAATATTAACTCATTTATTCCACATGACAATTTTAAGAGGTAAGCTATTATTGTTACTGTGAATTTTTTATAGATAAGGAAAATGAAGCACTGAGAAGTCAAATAAGTTGTACAAGATCTTGTAACTACTATGTGGTAAAGCATGTATCCAAACCTGGACAGTCTTGCTACAGAATACACATTCTCACTCATAATGGTATGTAGCCTCTCTTGGCTTAGTCCTGATAGAGCATATACTTACACAAATAGCACTGGCTGTTATGTTTCAAAACAAATAATGGCACCAGAGACCTTGGAAGCATTTGGACCCTCTAGTTATACAAAGATCTAAAAGACTAGGAAGTCAAAGGCGTATTTACATTTTCTTCTACAAATAACTGTGATTTCCCAAAAGACAGAAGCCGGTGTTAGATGGTGCAAATACAATTACTGTGCCACCAGGGGCCCCTGGGTGGCACAGTCTATTAAGCAGCAGACTCTGGGTTTCTCCTCAGACCATGATCTCAGGGTCCTGAAATGGAGCCCCAGGTCAGGCTCACTGCTCAAAAGGGAGTTTACATCAGATTCTCTCTTCCTCTCTCTCTGCCCCTCATGCTCATGCTCTCTCTCTCAAATACATAAATAAAATAAAATAAAATAAAATAAAATAAAATAAAATAAAATAAAACTGTGACATCACTTAATGGCATGATAAAGCCTAAGCAAGAGTTCAAACAAACACATGGTATGGGAAAAAAAGAAACTGAATTTGCACTGGAATTAGCTGGTCTTCCCATGTGGCTCTAAACTAGAGAGAACTTGATCTGATAAATCTATGGGCACAACTATTAAGAGGGAAAGAAAAACAACAGCAGAGGGAGTTTCTACAGAAAATAATAAAAGACAAGTGGCTCAAACTCAAGTCCCACAGCTTGGCTGGGAAATGTCATTCCCATGGAACTTTCTCCTCAGGGGAACACACTAAAAGAACCTCTTTCTATTGGAAAGATTTTCCTATTAGACATTTATTTCTGCACTTTTTACCTAGACTGCCTTACTCTTTCAGTATGAAACTTTGCTGGGCATTGCCTTATAACTTTCTAATTGTT
Source organism: Martes martes (assembly GCF_963455335.1). Classification (NCBI taxonomy): domain Eukaryota; kingdom Metazoa; phylum Chordata; class Mammalia; order Carnivora; family Mustelidae; genus Martes; species Martes martes. The sequence continues at coordinate 128,918,738 of NC_137889.1, read as the reverse complement.
TTTGTTTTCTCTTCACCCCCCCTTACTTATACTTCCAGGCCCATTTTTTTTTTAAGATTTTATTTATTTATTTGACACAGAGAGAGAGATCACAAGTAGGCAGAGAGGCAGGCAGAGAGAGAGGGGGAAGCAGGCTCCTTGCCGAGCAGAGAGCCCTATGTGAAACTCGATCCCAGGACCCTGAGACCATGACCCGAGCCGAAGGCAGAGGCTTTAACCCACTGAGCCACCCAGGCGCCCCTCAAGACCCATTTTAAATTATTTAATTTTTTTTTTTTTTTTTTTTTTTTTTTTTTTTTTTTTTTTTGACAGAGAGAGAAATCACAAGTAGGCAGAGAGGCAGGCAGATAGGAAGGGAGAAGCAGGCTCCCCGCTGAGCAGAGAGCCCGATGTGGGGCTCGATCCCAGGACCGTGGGATCACGACCTGAGCCGAAGGCAGAGGCTTAACACACTGAGCCACCCAGGTGCCCCCCTCAAGACCCATTTTAAATTCCTCCTGAAATCCTTCCATACTGCTTGATCTAATTTATAGATATTTTCCTGTCTGAATTTTTAACAGAAATAATACATATATAATTTAACTGCATAAATACTGATGCATTTTTATATGATAAATTGTTCAGAATAACTGCTTAAATATCTTAATTTTAACAGGTCCACTCTTTTAAGCTACCTGTATCCTTGGATAAATGTGAAGTATATTACTCACAATAGTTTTTGAGAAAAACGTAATTTTTTTATCTGATAGTGTGACTACACATGCTATGGATACTCTAAAAGGTATGGTACAGTCTACTTCTAAGTCTTGGACAGCATACTTTATCCTAGCAAAACAGCAACTTTATTTATCATTTCTCAAAATGGTGTTTTGAAAACTGTTTTGGTAGGCAGATTAATAGACCCCACAGATGACCAATTCCTAATCTTCAGAACTTGTCAATATATGTTACATGTCTATGATTCTGACACCAATTCTAATATGTGGGTTTTTCTCCCGTGTCAAGTATATCTCTGATACCAGACAGGGATATCCTGCTATTCAATTCAATTCTGACACCATCTACCTGAAGGTAGTGTTAGATCCCCCATGTTAAGGGCTCAGTACTACAAGACTGCTCTACTCTAGTTTTCAGATGCTAATTTCAAATTCAGGTTATGCATGTGCTTCTTATCTATGGGCTGTAGCCCAAAAGTTCCAATGACCCCATCCCTGGGTTGAGTTAATTTACTGTGGCAGCTTATAAGAACTAAGAGAAACATTTTATTTATTATATTATCAGCTTATTATAAAAAGCTATAATTCAGGAATAGCCAGATGGAAGACATACATAGTGCAAGGTATGTAGGAAGGGGTACAGAGGTCTCAGAAGCCTGTCTTTGTGTTTTATGAAACTTTCATTGTAGAGGTATGATTGATTAAATCATTAGCCCCTGGCAATTCCCAGTGCCTTTCCTCTCCCTGCAGGTCCTAGGATGAACTGAAAGTTACAACCCTCTGATCTGATTGTTGGGTCACTCACTGGCAACCCACCCACCTCATTAATATAACAAAATGTACTTTTCCTCCCAGCCCCTTCACTAAGGAACTTCAAAGAGCTTTAAGAGTTTTGTGCCTGGGACAGGGGGAAAAAATGCATATTTCTTATTATAAATCACAGTATCACGATATAAAAAAAAAAAAGACTTTGCAGGAAGAATTAAATAAAAGATTTTGAGATGCAGATTTAATCCTGGATTATTTGGGTAGGTCTAATCTAGTCAGACCTGAGAAAATTATCTGGGCTATAGTAAAAAGAAAACAATTCTCTGAAAGATACCTTGTTGCTGGCTTTGAAGAAGGAAGAAGACAGTATAGTCAAGGAATATGGAAGGACACTAGAATTTTTCTGAAAAAGGCCAGGGGACAAATTTTTCCTGTGGCCTCCAAAAGAAACAGAATTCAGTCTATACTTTGACTTTAACCCATTGAGAACCTTATCAGACTTCTGACCTTCAAGAACTGTGAAATAGTAATACGTATTGGTTTAAGTCACTAAATTTATTATAATTTGTTAGGGCAGCAATATAAATTTAATGCAACCATAATGATGGTAAAAAACGATTGCCATACCAAAGAATGTAAATACTGTGTTGTTCCTTTTATATAGGGTTTTTTTTTTTTATATCCTATAATTACTTCAATCTTTTTTTGGTACTAACCTAATGCAGGCTCATAAAATTTTATCATCTATACTTGAAGCAAAGTAAGCTGGAAGTGGGTGTGAGATTTGAAAAACATGACTTCCATATTTCGCTTAATGGGTAGTACATTGCATGGCAAGTAATTCCATGAATTTTCCTGGGCATGTTTATGAAATATATCTTTATTTATGCCTATCTATCTATCTATCTATCTATCATCTACCTCTTTATCTATTATCTATCTATACATATATTTCTATTGACAGGCTTGATGGTGGTATCTTGACACCTGTACAATATTGAGGATTTGAATCTATTATGTTTTAACTGAAAAAAGTTTTGTCTAAACAGTGAACCTTTGTAGTTTGACACTCTTGTTACCATTTGTATACCTTTTCTTAGATAAGTAACCAAATCTTTATCTCTTTCATTTACTTAATATCCTCTCTCTTTTCAGGGATGGCATTTTTCTGAAATAGGTCACCACAATGCAATTTCTTATATTCTCTGTCAGAATTGCAGTCAAATGTGACTAAACTCTAGCACATACAAAGACGACTACATTCTTGCTAATAATCATGTCATCTCATGTATCTATTACAAAGGCTGACTCTGACCAAGTAAAAGTGACCTAGCTCCTTTTTATCTATGTTGTTTCTGGTTTTAAACTTTGTATGTCACTCTTCTCTTTTGAGAGGATAGGACCCCTTGTCCTATCTATCTATATATCTATCATCTATCTATCCATCAATCATGTATCTATTAAGAATTAATCTAGGGAGAAAGTCACGGGAATAAAATAAATTATTTTTAAGCTAAAAAATTTTGGAACTGTCTTTGACTTGTCTATTTACTTTTACATATACAAGCAAAAAATAAACTTGACATCATTTATTTGTACTATTTTATGTAACATATTACTATTTAAGTGTATTCATAGTCACAAAAGAAAAAAACAAATGGCAAAAATATACTAAAAGATATATTCAAGAATACTCTTTAAAATTTCTAAATAATGAAATTTTAATGTGTGGTTTTATTTTATGTATAAAATGCAAACACAAATGTTCAGTCACTAAATTTATTCCTTAAAAAATGTTCGATTAGAGAGTGTCCAATAGCGATTAGAAACAAAGACATTAGTGTCAGATTATTAGCTTAAAATCTTGGTCCTGATCTTGATTTGCTCTGTGGTCTAGTATAAGCTTCTGTGTATTCGCTCCATAACCTAGTTTTTTGCTGAATTACTAGAAGAATTAAGTGAATTAATGCACATTAAGTCTTCAGTATAAACACAAACTATTATGAGCTATTCTATAATAAAAACAACTAAAATAATATGAAATAGCAGTTGAAACAGATATTAGATGTACATAGTAATACACTGATAAATGAATGGGTTTAAGAATTTAAAAATCAGGTTTTCTGCACTAGAGTGGCATGTGAAACAAATATGATGTGGCATAATACATTAATCTGCCTTAGTATCAAAGTAAGTATTACTTTGCCATTTACTATCAATAAAGAACCACCACAAATTCCCTAGAAAGAGTGAAAATTCAAAACCTATCCAGATAAAAATTGCTTTTATATTGATGCTATCTCTAGGGATATGTTTGGAATTGAAATTCTTGTTTTTGATCACCCTGACATTATTGTTCATTGGAATGAACATGAGAAATTGCTCATCAATGACATATAAATTTTTTTAAAAGATTGGAATTTAAAACCCATCCCTGGAGCCTGCCTTAATATTGAAGCAATTTCATAGCCAGGGTTTGAATTAAAGTCCTCGTGGATTTTAAGTGAGAATTGTTTTCACATTGCTTACACAATAAAATGGGACCAAATATATTTATATAGTGATACAGAGACTCTGTGAAATTCAGATTTTTCAAAGGAAATAAAAAACAATATATTATGTATGTACTTTCATATTTTCCTGATAAACTTTATTTTTATTTTAATGTTCAAACTTATAATAAGAATTAATAATAGAATTAAAGATAAACATGTTTTATGAAATCTTAGATTTTTTAAAAAATGTTATATATCTAGTTTCTCATATATTCCATTCTCCAATCTTATTTTTGCTGCAAATTGCCCAATTTTAAGAAACTATATAAAAATCTGAGGGAGATCATTTAATCTAAAATGACATTTCATATCAATATTGCATAATTTACATACAGATTATATTTAAAATGAGCATAACAATAGTGAAAAAATGAAACTCTAATCTTTCTGCAGACATGAAAATGATGTTAAGGCAATATTTATGTGTTCCTTTTAAAAATTTTAAGTGGTCTATTTGATAGTGCACAATGCATTTATTTAGTAGCATAATATATTCATATGTAATGCATAACAACATATCATTACCAATATATTAAACTGATATATTTTCTCAGTTCACTGTCCTTAACACTAAATTAGTAAAAATGAATTTTAAAAAATCTCAAAAATACAGACTAGAAATAGCTATGAAAATGTTTCTTTTATTTATATATCTACAGGTTTTATAGTAGACAACATATGTTCAATGTGTATATCTAAGAAATAAGCTTGAGGCACTAATGCCTCAGGCCATTGAAATGGATTCAAGGTTAATAATCATTAACTCAATATATTTTTTTTTCCACATCCCAGACACACTTATTGTCACAGCTATTATAAATGAAACTAATACTCAAACAGATAACATAACACTATTTCTTAAAACATTTAGTGGTAAATATAAATAGAATAGAAAGAGATATAAGCAGTATTCAAGGAAGTACTTTTCAGGAAGAGATAGGGGCCACACACTGGCTAAAAAAGGAATAATTAAAAAAGTCAAACCAATGAGGTCTGTTTACACTGAAACACAGTATGAGAGAAAAAGAGGGTTCAGAAAGGATAATGTGGACAAGTTGTCATTATACAGAAAGGGTTATTACATTTACACTCAAAGTTCATGGTACTTTTGTACTGAAGTTACATGAGGAAGACATGAGGAAAGGTTTTAAGCAAGCACATTACTTGGTTTAACTTACATTTTAGAAAAATGTTTTGTAACTAATCTGTGTGCATAGTCTGTTAGGAGTTTATGGACTGAGGGAGGCCAGTTAAAAGGCTATTGTAGTGTCTAGAGGAGAAAGAAAGTAAAATCATGAAAAATATTTTTTTTCTATTACATTAGAACCCAATGGACAACCTTTTTGAGAAAATATAAACTTGGTAAGAGTAGAGCTAAGAATTGTGACACCAATTTCCAATACTCAACCCAAAAAGACATTTTTTCCTGTTATGCTGATAAATGCCTGTCTCTTGTTTTGTTTCTGATTCTGATTTCCTTCTGAATGACCAAAATAGTTGAATACATGGGCTTCTAAGAGAAACAGTTTCAAAATTCTAGAAGAGTTTTTAGGAAGATAGATCAATAATGAATCGCAAGTGTAATTTATCAGAATTCTCCCATGAAAGTGAAATAAAAAGGTCATCATGTTAATGTTTGTGAAGTCATTTCATATTTGTAAAATATCCAATTCTGACTGTATAAAGTGGTTATGATTTACTTACAGTTCTAGAATAAATCAAATAATGTTCAGGGTAGTACAGCACAATAAATAGAAAGGCACAATTCTTCAATTCAAATATTGACCTTACCATTGGGCAATTGCATTAAGTGGGGGGAGTCCTTGGGACAATTCAGCATCTCTTAGCTTCCATTTCCTTACCTATAAAATTGAGATAATAAGTGTTCTTTTTTTCAGCGGGTTATGGTGAGGACTCATCACAGAGTATCACACGCAGGAATGACAATAAGTACCAGCCATGTTCTTATTTACAGGTTTTATATCACCAATATTCCTGTTTTGTCATGAAAGTTAATGCATTTACAGCTTCTGGGAATTAAGATGTGGACATCTTCAGGGAGTCATTATAGTAAATTACTCATATCAATGTAGAGTGTTTTCACGATTCTGACAATGATAATCTCTCTTATGAGAGTTATGTCATTTAAAAACAATTTCAATTCTACTCTTCTTTTTGTTTCTTGAAAGACTGACAAATATTCTCAAGAAAAAAAGTATGTCATGAACATATGCACAGCACAGTTAACACCAAACGTTCATGGAAAATAAACTTAAAGTTTAACTTAAACCCAGTTCTTTCTGATACATGTTCATGATGTTACAATTAATGGGATTTGTTTTTCTTATTTACAGTAAATATAAATTATCTATTAATTTTCTCTTTTATTGGTAAGATGCAATAATTTTTTGAACAAAGATAACTAAAATAAAAGTGAAGAAAGACAAGTTTGTTTCCAGGGAACACATGATCACAGTTCAAATGCTGGGGGTTTATCTCAGTGGTAGAGCATTTGACTGCACAGTTCAAATGCCTATCTAGAATTTCCTACTCAGGATTTTCCCTAATTACTTTATCATTTTAGCACATTTAAAACAGAAATGTTGACCCCATTTTTGATACAGATTGGCTTACGTTCATATCTGTCCACGTTTTGGACTTCTCAAACAGGTGAATACAGACCCTAGTTAGTAGTCACTGGTTTGATGACTGAAAGTGGACAGAAGAAGAAAAAGGCAAAAGAAACTAATTTTCTTCCAATGTTAATTTTAGATAAAAGTTTGGCAAAAATCTCAATTTTATGTCAAAATTGAGAAGATATTTCATGAAATATGATGCAATATTTATTGGTTTTCATTATAAAGGATGTCTTCTGATAAGCACATGCTTGTAGTATGGCCAATAATGTTGTAATTCTGAGAACTATACATGGGTGAACATATGTTTTTCTTCACTACTGACAGGGTATCTTTAACAAGAAAAACTCAAAACCAAAACCAAATCGCAAACAAATTAGAGAAAGAGAAAATGCAAAATACAGAAATAAATTATTTATAGGTACAGAAATGGCTAACTCAAAAAAGGATGAAAAGGGTCAGGATTCTGGAGATAAAACATTAGAAGGGTGAGCTAATTATCTGCAATGTCATAGTACCTGTTGTTTTTTCAAATCCGTATGTTCATTAGAGGATTTTGAAACAGCAGAGCCTACTCCTATAGGAACAGAAGAAAATAAAAGACATTTTTGATGTCTTGCAGAGTGAAAATGCTTCCTTTTCACAACACTTTTTAACCTCTTTGCTGCACAAAGAGGTCTAAAAGCTAAGCTGAGTAGAATTTCGGCAGTCATGCTAAAATTCATGGCAGTCATGCCATGGCACTGCAGAGACAGAAACTAGAATTGCAGTCTCCCTGGGGGAAAAGGTCCAAGCGAATGTGCTGAGATCTCAGGAGGAAACTAATCAACCCTACCTTCACTCACTTTGGTCAATTATTAGCTTAAGGTAATGAGCTTTCAAATCATTCTACTTAGTAAAGGAAATAAAGAACCATCTTTAGAGAAAGATCACTTCATTTAGGACCTATACATTTATAAAAAGATACTGACACAAAATTTAAAAAAAATTACTCAACATTCAAACAGACAGGGCCATATGGCCAGAAATTGAGGACTATAAGAAAATAAACAATCAAAAAAAAAAACCACACAAACCAAATAAAAATTAAAAATAGACTCACACATGGTCCAGTTATGTAAGATAGCACTCAGGATTTAAAATACAGTTAGTGTGTTAAAGAAAATAGAGAACCCATCATTTTAAAAACTATTAAAAGTATGGAGAAAATTGAATATAGAAATGTTTGAAACATATCAAATGAAAATTCTGGATTTGAAAATGTGTATTTGAAAATCAGAATTCATGGAAGATGGTTAGGACATGAGAAAATAAAAATGGGATTTTTAAAACTGAAAATAGACAAATAGAAAATATCTACATTGAAAGAGACAAAGAAAAGAATGCTGATTTAAATAACAAACATGATATGTAGAAAATAGCAAAAGTAAAGTGCAGAGGGAGTGTTCTCAATGTATCAGGAAAAACGGTAATCCTGCGAGAAGAATATATTGGAAATTATCTTCATTGCTTTGGGTATATGCAAATGTTTATCAGGATAAGGGAAAGGTAAATAATTTTAATATGTAATGTTACACCATTCTTAACATTGTTTTCAATAATCAAAAATATATGAATTGAAAATTATGAATTAAGTTAAAATCTCACTTCTATTGACAAAATTTAAAGAGGTCCTATATTTTATATGCCAAATATCATAATAATTTTGTTCTGAATCTGTTAAAAGACTCAAGAATTCTGGAACATATTTGTTAAGTAATGCACAAGATGCAGACTGATATACCTTTATTGTATTTGAGATTCCAACTGACCATAAGTAGCATTATTGTTCGATGGCATGATTTTTTTCCAAAATAGTGAGATATTCTTGGTAAACATATTTTTAAAAACAATTTTCATGTTAGGTTTAACTCTGAAAATGCCAATGAATATTAAAACTATTCAAAATATGTTGTTTGGATCCAGGAACAAAGTTAAATTTTAGGTTCAGATAATTTGCTCAGGGGACACGACAATGCTCTTTTATGTGGAATTGTCCCAAACCCAGGACATCTAATGTTTCAAGGATAAACAGCCACCAGAATAAGTATCAGTTGGGCCCCTTCAATCAGTAGGACAACAAAATATCAACTTACAAATTTCCAAATGCTCCACAGGACATGGAAACTCCCTATCTTTCCAGACCCATACTGAGAATTACTCTCTTTAGGGATATTTTAGGTCAATTTTCAAGGGGCTGAAGTACCTTGATTTCTCAATCATCATCTTTTAATCTTCTCCTCTCAAGCTCATATTCAGTTATTTGGGAAAAAAAAATAGGTGTATATTGAAAACATGGCCTCATTCCAAATAATTATTAATCATCATCACCAGAATTTAGATCTTTCCACTTAGGCTACCAAAGTAACTACTGAATCCTTATTTCTTCTTTTCCCTAACTCCCCATTGGATCCCCAAATCAATTCTCTATGAAACAAGAGGAAACTTCTTTTTTTTTTCTTTAATTACATTATGTCCCTTCTTTAATCTCCTCTCTTCAAATTCTTTCCTTCCACTTAGTATAAAATTATAAATTCTTCATTTGTCTTGCAAGTGCCACAATACTTTGCTTCTATATACTTCTGTCAAACCTATGTTCTACTGTTCTTCCACTCATTACCCACAGATACATTGGCCTCCATATTCTCCATGCAAACATGAGGTTCAGAAATTCTGGGGTGCCCCCTTTCTTCCCAGATTCCTAAAATGTGCCTTCCTAAGTTATACACATGGGTCGGTGCCTTGTTTGAATCACATCAGGTCAAATAACATCTCTTCTGTCTAAACCAGAACTCAATCCACTTAGCAAGAATAATTTTCCTTCACAGAACCTATTATTAACTGACATTATATTATGTATTTATTTATTCATCTGTTATATTCTGTATTCTTCTCTAGATGCAATCTTCAAAAGGCAGAAAAATGATCTGATTGTAATCTGTTATATCCCTGATACCTAAAATACTACCAAGAAATGATATATATTTATTAAATGTTAAGTCCTGGTATAAATAAGCTACTAGTCTCTTTTCTCTAAACTTTGGGAAAAATAGTTTAATTCAATGAATATTAAAAGTATGAGATATTTTCTTTGAAATGATTTCCAATCTTTCTATTAAGAGAAAAGTTCTTTCTCTTTCTTTTCCCACTTGACTACACAATATATCATTTTATGAGATCATAAAATAATATATTTTTTTAGTCCCAAGAAGAATTTATCCATTCTGAAACCTTTAGTCTGATAGCTATTGTTTTAATATTTGCTAAAGCAAATCTTCTAAGCCTCTTCTATTGGAATGGTTTTTTTTTTAATGCTTTATTTGTATTCCTCTTTAAATGAGTAAAGGGAATAATCTGTCCACAAAAGACTTAGAGTAACTCTGATTCCAATGGGAAATTGAATATTTTTAATAAAATATTGAGGTATGTTATTTTACATTTCATGTTATGTGATCTGTAATATAAAAATTCCTGTCTGGGTATTAAGAAACAAGAACACCCTGAAAATATCCTTCGGGTCACAGACTGGTAATGCAAAGTCAATAAAATTGCTTCACTAATAATTTTGAGACTTCCCAAAGGTTTTGGCAGAGAGTTAAGTTTTTCATAAAATGAGAGAATATGTCCAATGCAGAGAAATTGAATCTATGAGTCAGAAGTGCATAGTTTCAGAAGCTTGTAGTATTCTAATCATGACTTCATCATTTCACTTAGTGGAATTGTCACAGATCTATAATAATTTAATCTTCCAATCATTGAGCTATCTTACCTCTAAATAATACAATTCTGCTTTTCCACAGAGATATAAATTAAAGAACAAGATCTTTTAAAATAGATAACAAAGAGAGAAAGAAATAGTGTAGATGATAACAATCTGTCAATCCATAAACTTTGAGTGGAGATGTCCATAATTCAATACTCATTCACCAATGAGGACATTTATTATTTTATTATTATTGTTACTCGGGACTGGAAAAGATATGTTTGCATGTGTACTTACATTAAAATAACTAGCTTGAAAAAGAAATTCTCTCAGTAATTTTAACATGTACTGCAGTGTAAGTTTTATTTTCTTTTCTGATTTTTACATAACTTCCCTGAAGATACTGACTTCCTTTTTTTTTTTTTTGATACTGACTTCCTTTATGGAAACTGAATAACTTCATTTACTTAAAGAGGGAACAACAGAAGAATGGCATTTTCAGATTTTCATAGTTTTTTATTGTTGGTTTACTACTTACAATTAGCATGTCTGTGCTCTGTGCCAAAAGTTGTTCATTCATTTGTTTGTTTGTATTTTTGTCAGTGAGTAGCTGAAAATTTCAGAAATACATACATAACATTTATTGTAATTCTGTTAAAAGTATGAGTCCAAACATTATAAACTATTATTTTCTCAAGAAATAAATACCTACAGTGAGCGCTCATATTTTATTCATGATATGTGTGTGTTTGCAGCATTACAAACTTTGAGTCATTTTCTTTTAAATTTTATGTCAAATAAAGTTGAGATTATGTAGCAAGTCATATTTTAATGTGCAATTTTAATGCATAATAAGAAAAATATTCCTTTTAAGATACACTCACCAACTAAATAGTAAATCAAGCATAGAATTTGTTATTATGCATGTATCATTAATTTACATAAGTTAATATGTTCTTATTATTTATATATTAATTATTATATCACTTATTTGTTAAAACTGCTCAGAGACTAAGACAAGTATGGATTTATTTTAATTGGATTATTTAATATAATTTAATAAATGTTTATGTTTTAATAAATGTTGCTTCAGTTTATAAATAAATTTTATTTGTAAATATTTTTTAAATTTTTATTTATTTATTTGAGACAGAGAAAGTACAATCAGGGAGGAGGGTCAGAGGGAGAGGGAGAAGAAGACTCCCTGCTGAGCACGAAGCCTGATAGTGGGCTTGATCCCAGGACCCTGAGATCATGACCTGAACTGAAGGTTGCCGCTTAAAGGACTGAGCCACCCAGGTGCCCCTATAAATTCATTTAAAAGCTTAATGTCTATAAAACCTTAGAAAGAGTTAACAGTGGGAAAAATCCATAATTTTTGTTTAGTATATTAGCTATGTATATTTTTGACTTCCTAGAAATTGACTCAATATCACAAATCCAAAGGTTTAAGGTATACCTACAAATATATTAACAAATTCAGGAAAGTAATATTTAGTCAGTTGTTCATACACCAAAAAATTTTGTCTTAATTATTTTTATGTTAGCTCATTTGCATTTGGTAATATTTACAATCTAAGTATTAAATATCTGGTATGTATTTAAATTATTACTGTGTACAATCTGTAATGAAGAATAATTATTAAGACTGGATATTGCCCTTCCAAAGATACTATTTAGTTAGTAAGACAGAATACACTCTTAAAACATTAATACATTAAAATTGTATGAAAAACACATTTAATTAGAAAATAGCATCTAAAAATGTTAACTCATTTTTAAGGGACTTTTAAAAACTTTCTTTGACAATGCAAGTTTCTGGATAGCAAGGATATTTGATAATTGCTTTATAATATTTCTCCTATAATGATGCTCAGCTTACAAGCACTTTGTCAATGATGAAGGCTTTGGTCAGCATTCCTGCCTCCCACTACACATTCTTTCACACAAAAAGAGAAAACTGAGAGTTTATATTTCAACATATCTCAAATCTGTTTCCACTGCTAAGATGATAAACTTCTAATTTTATTTCCCATTCAGGTTTAAAACTTCACTTAGTTTCTAAGTAGCAAGAAGTCTATATTTTATTGCCTGAAATATGCAATGAAGTGGTAAAATATCTAAACTTCTCCCTTATATACAAATGTAAGAAACAAAAAAATTGGTTAAGGGATGGAAAAATTTCAGCACAGGCAGGAATATAACACAGATGTGGATGAAGGGCTCAGCCTAAGAAAGGATCACACTCTATATCTGCCCTAGTCCTCTTTGTCACTGCTAATTCAGTATTGAACTTCTGTAGCTCTCTTATAAGAAATTATACTTAAATATTGTTTGAACTCTTTATGGAATTTTAAAGTTTTCAACAAGTGAAAATATAAATATATTTGCACCATATCATATATATGACTATATCCATTGATAATACATTATTGTAAGAAGATTTTTTCTTAAATTATTTAATTCTTTTATATCTGCATAAAGATATTTTGCCTGTACAATCCATCTATGTATAGGAGATTTTCTCAAATTATTATTTATTTGGTGTGATTTTTACATGGACAGTTATATTCTCAGACTGCCAAGCAAAATATTGTTTGGCAAGGTGACACCATTGAGAAATAAATGTTTTTAGTATTTAAAGAAGAAATTATTTAATCCTTTGCAAAATTTGTTAAATATTCTAGCTCAAAAATAAGCTTTGAATTTCCCCTCAATTTTGAAAAATTGAGAAGTGATTTTCTTGAAGTATAATTATAAATAACAAAATATGTAAGTAGAGTATAATTGAGAAGCTTGAAGACCCTTAATTATAGTGGTGCAAATGTGGCATTATAAAACTTGAATTGAAGCCTAATTATTACTTCTTTTTTTCATCTTAAGAAATTGCTGACAAATGGTTTATAGTTTTAACTTAAGAAACTAGAATAAAATTTAGAATTAAAGATATGGTGGCTCAAAAATCATGTTGATGTATACTATCTATTTGGCTCTGAAACACATTATGAAATTTAAAAAAGTACAGAATAAATTTGTACTTGAAGTGTGTATGTGAATCATAGTAAGGAAGAACACATTTTTATTCATTAAATAGGACACTTGTACATTCTGATTTTGCTTTCTATGGCATCTCTTTCTTATGAGTAATTGTATATGGTGTGTGTGTATAAATGTAAATTATGTTTATGCTATTTCTTTTTTTTAAGATTTTATTTATTTCTTTGACAGAGATCACAAGTAGGCAGAGGCAGGCAGAGAGACAGAGGAGGGGAGGCAGTCTCCCCACCGAGCAGAGAGACCTACGCAGGGCTCGATCCCAGGACCCTGAGATCATGACCCGAGCTGAAGGCAGAGGCCCAACCCACTGAGCCACCCAGGCGCCCCGTTTATGCAATTTCTTATAAATATATGTTATATACCTCTATATATTATCTATACATTTATTAACTACATATTATGAATGGCATTATATCAGATACACTTAGTACTATATAACAAAGTGGTTTATGCGGATAGAAATTCTAACACAATGTAATTTTTCACATGCTATTTATTGAAATAGGTATGCATGTACACACACACACATACACTGCACAAATATGGTCAGTTTTGTAAAGTATTGAACAATTTTCTCAATCAAAATATACAATCTTCTTATCACCCTCGAAAGTTCTTTCAACAAAAACGTTGCAGCTGTATGTTGTATGAATTAGATATCTGTCTTTGTGATTCTATATCAATTTTTCTGCATTGAAATAGTAGACTTCTGCATTTGTATAGATAGGCAGGTACTTTACTATCTACTCACATTTGGTAGTCCTTTACTGTTAATTTTCAGTAAAAGACTGATCAAACTTCTGGAGACGCTGAAAATTCTAGATATTTACTTTCCCAGTCTGCCCTGTATTTAGTGCATGCAGACTTGTGATCTAGGCCTAGATCATTAACAGCTTCAGTGCCAGACTTTAAATTGAGAGCTACTGTGGCAAAAAGGTACGGTAAAGAACCCATGCTGACAACTGTAGTGAAAGGACAAATCCATTTTCTAGAGACAGCAGTCCAGCCACCATGACTTAACTGCTGGTGGTACTGGTGGGCAATCAGGATAACTTTTACTCAGAAGTTTTCTGTCCTATGATTTTGCTTTAAGTTGGGCTTTGTGGCCTCCCTTCCTTCCTATTTCCCAACAGATTTCCTCTATTCTTCCGGATGATTCTCTAAGCTTACCAAAGTCTATGAAATACTTTTGATTCAAATCAGCCAGTCATTTTTGTTGTTTGCTTCTAAGGACACTGAGTAGTATAAATAAACATTTCTCTGTGGTAGCAGAAAAAGAGGCGGAGGGGAGTCAACACGTGTTTCAGGAAATATCTGGTCTGTAAAAGACAAACTACCCCGGAAGAAAAAGATTTGTTCTTCATATGCAAGTGATAAGGAGGCATAGGCAAAAGTGAAGGAGAGAAAGAAAGGAACAATAATTGATCGTACAACACAACTGAAGAGACAAAATAGATTACTTTCCCTGGGAAGAAATAATGAGGGCCAACATACTAGCTTCAAGACCAGTTGGAATCATGTGTGCCAGAAAGAGCCAACTAAAGAGACAAAATGCATTTCTTCAGTCTGACTTTGGGGGGAAAAAGTGCTCCTGGCTAGTCACATATTTTGGGCAGATGTGAGGCATCTGTTGCTTACACCTGAGAAAGCTAATTAGCTAATTAAATTCTTAGGAGGAGCAGGGAAACATGCCTTAGGTACAAGATTCGCCCCAGCTGAGTTGTATGCTGTAGTATCAGAATTAATGCGAATTTTAAGCTCTCTGACTAGGAGGAAGGAAAACAAGTGAGGATTTTATTTCAAGCCATAATTACAGAAGTTAAGTAAATAAAAGAAAAAAGGATACTCTATTAGCAACAAGGAAAACAGTGCACAATTCCAGAGTTTTCTATTAATCGGCTTTATTATTTTAAATAAACATATCTATTCATGGCAATGTTACTTTTTAATATTAGGCAAATGTTATTATGTATTAGATTTCATTTATTACATATAAATCACTATATATTGGACAACTTGATTATATAAAAATCTAAATGCATGCTCTTCAAGTATACCCATACATAAAAAATAAATTTGGCCTTGATTCCCTTACACTTACTAGACCACAAAATCAGCTGTTAATTCAGGCCACCGAGGTTAGCATCTTTATGTTGCCATGATTGGGTTTTGTCTAATGCCTCCACAGAAGGCACACTGACCTGAAACACATATTTTTCTCATAATTCACCTAATTGGAGTGAACTCAGAATGCTAAAATTGCCTAAGTTACAAAATACAATTCTACTTTACACTAAAGTTCTTGACTGAATCCCTTACTAATGGGATTTTCTCTTTGTACATTAAATGTAAAAACATGCCATTATAAACACTATGGAGACAACACTTAGCACTATGCAGAATGCACTGATTAGAGAAGACTGAACTGTAATTTGAATTACCTAAGTTTTGAAAAACAAACATGTGAAGATTAGTTCAATGTGTCAACTTGACGAGGCCACAGGATACCCAGATATCTACTTAAAAATTATTTCTAAATGTGTCTATGAGGGGGTTTCAGGAAGAAATTGACCTTTCAATATTTATGACTGAATAAAGCAGAGGGTCCTCCTCCAGGTGGGTGAGCATCATCCAATCCACTGAGGGCCTGAATAAAACCAGAAGGTAGACAAAGAGAGAATTCACCCTCCATGCCTGATTTCTGAGCTGGGAATGGGTCTTCTGCCTTTGAACAGGACTTAGGCCATCAGCTCTCAAGGTTCTCAGGCTTTCAAACTCAGACTGGAATACACCACCTGCTTTCCTGGGTCTCTGGCGTGTAGGTAGCAGATCATGGAACTTCTGAGCCTCCATAATTGTATAAGCCAGTTCCTCATAATCCATTGGTAAATAAATAAATAAATAAATGTGTATACATATATATACATATATGTATACATATGTGTATGTATATATACATATATATGTAATGATATGTATCATTACATTTATCATTACATATACATATAAATGTATATGTAATACATGTACATATGTGTATCCATCTATCATCTATTATCTATCTGTCTGTCTTCTATCCATATCTTAATATAAGGTTCTGTTTTTCTGGAGAAACTTGAATGATACAGAACATGTATAATTTTGTTTAAAAAAGATAATCTAACATTTAGAAGTGTTGTAAAGTACTAGCTCAACAAGTGAACCTTTAAAAAAGCGCATGTTAATACTTCAGTGTTTTGATCGCAATAGAAATGTTAGAACTGAAGCAAAGCACCTGTAACCAAGATGAAATTTAAAAATTCTATTTTATATTAGGTTATATTGACTCATTACAATTTGTGAGAGAGTGAGATAATCTCATTTGTAAGCTAAAACAAAAAAATACATTAAAGACACCTATACCTTAGGGGAAATCAATGTTTAATTACCTTATAAATAAAACTATGAAGTTTTTGTTGTTTTTTCTTCATTACCATATTTTTAAATTTTCACTTAATGTTTCTTGAAAGGGAAAATATCTATTCAATTTTTTTGTTTATAATAAACTGTCCTTTCATTCTAATTCTGATCATGAAATTTCCTGGAATCTTCATATAATAAAGGGAAAAGAATACTACTAAGTGAGGATGACTGCTTTTGTCATTAAAATAATATATTCTTATAAAATGTATTGTAAAATGACCCGCTGTGCCCTTTAAAATGCTTAGGCCTAATGCAGTATACAGAAGTGCATTTCATTTGCAAGGTCAAAAAAACTAGTTTAGAAAGATATTTTGTTTTTAGTAACCTCTTATATACCACATAAGCATTACATTGAAACATAACATTAAATAGCTGTAATTTTATGCAGTTTATAATTTTTCATAAAACACACACATTTAAAGACATATCATTTAAAGTGGGCCAGAATTATTATTTCTGTGTCTCCTTAATGGGTAGTAATTAAACAGTAATGTGAATATTCTTCAAACTTCAAATATGTTACAACAAGGAATACTTGAAAAAAACATAATGAAAGAGATAATTTGAAAAGTTTACATTTAATAATGTGAAAATAAAAAATGATATATTTATTTTTGATTTTTAACCTAATCTTAAAATCCAGATAAAATTTAAGTT
This sequence comes from Martes martes, assembly GCF_963455335.1. Lineage (NCBI taxonomy): Eukaryota > Metazoa > Chordata > Mammalia > Carnivora > Mustelidae > Martes > Martes martes. The sequence continues at coordinate 128,901,145 of NC_137889.1, read as the reverse complement.
TTAAAATGTAAATACTACAAATTGTATTAACAGATAGGGCAACCAAAATTGCAACGTAATTTACAAGATACACAATTTGCCTAAATATTGAAATGATCTTGCCCTGGCAAATGCCAGATAGATTACTTTTCTATGAAATTGGCAAGTTGAAGCTTGTTTGTCAGTAATGTGGTTAATAGCTCCCTTTTTTAGAGTTTGTATAAGCAGTGAAATAGATTCATTAGAGTACATCTGAGAGTTATAAGAAGAGGAGGTTCTCATTTTTTCCAATGAGTTCATGGTACAAATGGAAATGAGAAATTATAGGATATTTTCTACATATTAAAAACCTTGCCAAGCTGGCTCATTGTTGCACATAAACCTACATAATATTCGTTATCACTGATTGCCTAGATGCCACAAAATAGCTTATCTTTCTGTTGATTTTTAAAAATTGCAACCATTTGCAAATATCCAAATATATTATTACATTGAATTATTTTTTAAAATCTTTATTCTACACTTGGGATATGGATTCAGCTGTGTTTTCAAGTTAAAATGACCTTGGCAAGCCATTAACTTTCCAGGGTTCAATTTTCCTATTTCCAAGATGTGATAACAATACCTGCCTCTGTTTACTTTGAAGAGAGTGAAAATAACATAGATAAGGTAGATTCTCCCAGGGCCTAAAATAGCTGCTGATAGTAAATGAAATACTTTATAGAAGCGGAATTAACTTTTCCCAGCCACTAACTAAACTTCAACTAAGTTACTGTTTCAAAATTGTTATAGAAACGCAAAGAGCAAAAATACAAATACAAGCACAACATGAAAATTAAATTAAGCATTAAATTGCTTTCAAACTGAAGACCAAATCCTGTGCTATAAACATAAACCCAAGAAGAAAAAGGCAAGAAGGCAGGAAATGGTGCTAATGAAAATTTATTATTAAGTAATATACTAAAAGAGTGGTGTATAGTGTACACTGTCACATATTTAATGTAATTGGATTCTCCTAATAATCACCTGGAGAAGTGTCCTGTAACACGTTTGTAGCAGATATGTCATGTACCACCAGATGCTCCTTCAAGAAATCTGAGTCTTCCCATTGCCTACGTTGTAGCTAGCTTGGAACCTCCAGCTCTTTGTCAGCGTTGTCTCGACTTTTTTTTCCCAGCAACACCATTTATTTTCTTGTTTATTTTGAAATAATCTTAAATTCACATAAAATTTGCAATAGTACAAAAATCTCCCATATAAACTCTACTAAGCTTTTGCATTGTTAAAATTTTACCTCATTTGCCTTAGCATTTCTCTCACTTCTATTTCCCTTTTCTATATCACTAGAGAATAAGCTACAGACATAATGTCCTATTAACCTTTAATACTTTATATTTACAAAAAATTATCCTTCTAATGAAAATACAACTATCAAAATTAGAAAATTAACATTGACCCAATATTACCATTTTGTCAACCAACTGCATTCAAATTTTACCTATTGTCTCAGTAGTATTTATAACTTCAAGAAATGTGTGTCACCATGTCCCTTTAACTCCTCAATCTGAAATAGTGTCTGAATCTTTCCTTGTCTTTCATAATTTCGATATTTTTGAAGAATATTATATATATATATAATATTTTGTTATATATTGTATATGAATATGTGATATTTTGGTATAGTTGATATTTTGAAGAATACATAGATATATGGATTCATAGACATATAGACATATAGATATAGATAGATCTTCATTTTGATGAGAAGAACCCATTCAGGCTCTTTAGCATACTCCCATCATTCTCTAAGTTTTTTCTTACTTTCTGGTAAAAGTTCTTCTGAGCTTGTATATTATTTTTTATGACTCATATGGGGAGTCAACCATTTCTCCAAGGACCTTTAGTTTTTTTTGTTGTTTGTTTGTTTGTTTTGTTTTGTTTTGTTTTAAATTTCTAAGTAGAGAATACTGATTAGAAATCAAATACACAAATATGCATATTTCTATATTTATCTTTAAATCTATCCATCTGTCTGTATGTTTATCTATGTGTCCATCTATCTTCTAACTATCTTAAAGCCATAAATTCACCCCACTTCCTCTAACTGCAATTCCACACCACAGGATTTTCCCTCATACCAACTTTTCTGTATTTCTAGAGTGCTAAATCTGGCTTTAATCATCAAAGAAGTATTATTGTTTGCTCAGTCTCTCCTGTATTTGATCAATCTTTTGCCACATCACCGGAAAATTCAGCCCTGATCATGTTTCATAAACTCTACACTGGCACACCTTCCAAAACCATGATCCAGACAAGCCAAGGACATACTATTCTCCAGGTGACCCTCAGCCAATGCATAATGTGATGGTGATTATTGAGAACACTCTCTTCTTCATATGGCTCCCAGCCAATGACTAAGCAGAAAAATGCATAATGGCATACTTATTTCCATCTTGTTTGGCATACTTCTAATGTGCAGGTTTTGCTTTAGTCTCCCCACTAGGCTTGCGGTCTTATATCACAGTCATTTGTCTAACCCTGGCTAGTCCTCCTTCCTCCCTTTTCTTTGTGTAGGTGCTACTCCTAATAATATCTGTATGCCTAAATTCATGCCCTTCTCTCCTTTCCAGAGAACTGAAATTATGACAAGGGAGTGGGCAAACCTACCATGACTTTCATGGAATGTAAATAAATTCAGAATCATTGTGAAAAATCTTATAAGCCAAGAATTTGCAGGAAGTGAATGCCTCCCTAATTTCTAATTATTTCATAGAAAAGTTTGTATGTAGGCAAGGTAGAGTCTGAATTGTCATGCTATGGAAAGATTTTATTTTATTTATTTATTTTTTGGGGGGAAAGATTTTAGTATCGAGATGTCTTTGAAGCCCCATAAACCTCTAGAGAGAGAGAGCAAATACAGAACAAACACTGATAAGAAGTGGGATATATTTAGCTATAGAAAGAGGAAGAAATAAGTGTACACCCTCTTCAGAGTACTACCACACAGGTACAAAATCTAGATTGGCTTCCATCAAAGATAGAATAACTATGGAATAACTAGTAACAATAGCCTACCCCCAATAAACTACAAAGCCAGGTAAAATATATGAGGTAACTACTTTAAGGTAGTAACAAAAAAGAACACAAGACTGCTATATCTGAAAAAGAGAAGCAGACAAGTCAAGTCCCCTAATAATGTCAGCTCTATGCCTGCAAAAAATTTCCCACCAGCAATTCAGAGAACTGGATTACAAATATAAAAATTTTATATATATATGGGAGAAGCAGACATCCCGCCAAGCAAGGAGCCCAACACAGGACTGATCCCACCTGAGCCAAAGGCAGACGCTTAACTGTCTGAGCCACTCAGGCACCTAGAAAATTAAATTTAGTAACTCTTAATTCAAAGCTAAATGGGTTTCTCCCCCAACCTCTTCCCTACCAATCTGTCAATAATATATTATATTATCATATATTTATTATAATATGCTACTTTCTATATCATATTATATATATATATAATCTCAATAGATACTCAGACACAAAGACACAGTCAATTCTTGTTATCTGTCGTAATTGTGTTCTCTGAAGTCACCAGGAACACTGAATCAGAGTACACTGAGACGTTCTTAAGTGAAATAATAGAGTTAGGTCCTTGCGAGTCTCTAGTCTCCACATTTTCATCAACTGATCAATATATAATCTTGTTTTATGTGCATTTCTCCTTAAAGACACTTTATTTAATCCTTAATGCTGATTCATTAATATTGAATGCATGGCCAACAGCACTATAACTCATGTGCAAATAAAGTCAATCTAACCTATGTATTTTCTTTGTGCTTAGGAAAACTAGATAGAACTTTAGCACTACACTTGGGGAACATTTTAAACAAATCCCTGACAAAAGGTACAACAATCTAAAGGACATTAAATAGACCACAGAAAGAACACATTTATGGTGTGAAACCTGAAACAAGAAGTACAGCTGCAGATGGAAATGTGCATGCAATTCAAATTTTTCATCTCTTTGCATATTTCTGTGAGTGACCAAAAAATGCCAATGGAATATCAATTTGGGAGATAAAAATAAACTTTAGTGAGTTAAGAAAATTTACAAATATGGAATCCATGAATGATGATTGACTGTATAATATTTACATGTGTTAATGTGTACTTTAAAAAAAAAAGATTTTATGTATTTATTTGACAGAGAGAGAGATCACAAGTAGGCAGAGAGGCAGGCAGAGAGTGAGGGGGAAGCAGGCTCCCTGCTGAGCAGAGAGCCCAATGCAGGCCTCAATCCCAGGACCCTGAGATCATGACCTGAGCTGAAGGCAGAGGTTTAACCCACTGAGCCACCCAGGTGCCTATTGTGTATTTTTTTATTGAAGAATTGCAATTCCTTTACCAGTTTCTCTTTATGGGAGCAAATATCTTATATATAAAAATCAGTTACTGACGGGCCTCTATCTTTTCCTGAGAACCTGTTGGCCACCTTTCCTTCAGTGTTTGACAGAATATATACCTTAAATGGTTCCTATATTACCTTTAATAAGGTTCTGGGGCATACCAACTCCCTTCTCTTCATTTTACTCAACCTAGATCTGGAGATATCATGGAATTGGATGTATTCCTGTCTCCATAACGCTTTTGAATGACTCTAAACACTAAACTTTATAATTCGACAGTGTGAACTTCCTGTTTGGCTTCATCACTTAAAGAAAAAAAATAAACTTCAACATTCTATATGTATAAAATCATACATTAGGAGCTGCTGGGTTATTGTGTTGGTTAATTTTATGTATCACTTGGCATGCCATAGAACCCAATATTTATTCAAACACCAGATCAAATGTTGTTGTGAATGGATATTTAAAAGATTGACATTCATATAAGTAGACTTTTAGTGAACTAGATTACCCTCCATAATGTGAATGGATATCATCCAACCAGTTGAAGGCCTAAATAGAAAAAAGACTCAGATCCCCTAAGGAGAAGAAAATTCTGTCTCTAGATTGTCTTTGGTCTTGATTCACATCAACTCTTTCCCTGGGTCTAGAGCCTGCCCTGCAGATTTCAGACATGTCAACTCCCACAGTCACTGAACAAATTCCTTAAAATAAATTTCTCTATAAATACACACATCCTATTGGATATATTTTCCTCTGGACAACTCTGACAAATACAGTCATTATATTCTTATGTGATACAGGCATTAAAACAAGTTTGTGCAAATGGGATTTTGTAAACATTAATAATGTTTACATAGGCTTTTAGATAACACACATGTGCACACACACACACACACACACTATTCACTCTGGATTGCAGAAAAAAAAAAAAGGAGAGTTCTTATGTATACTGTCTTTTGTCATTAATTACATATATTGCTCTGAATATCCATATTATATTAATTAGAAAGTGTTACTTGCGAACCACTATAACTTATAAAATAAGAAACTCAATCTTTTCAGTAACCAACTTTGCATATTTGTTTGGTACTCCTACTCTTTTATTTCTTTTATGACTGCAATTTTTCATCTACCTATTCAATCTGGAATAAACAAATTGGTCACCTTTTAACTGTTACTTTTTTTTTTCAATTGGGCATGTATCAATCAAAATTTATTTAAAATGTGAATTTGAATTTAGCTTGACCAAAAATGTATTTTTTAAAGATTTTATTTACTTATTTATTTGAGAGAGAGAGAGAAAGGAGGAGGAAGAGAAGGTGAAGGACAAACAGACTTCACACAGAGCATGGAGCCAGATGGGGGGGGTTGATCTCATGACCCTGAGGTCACGGCCTGAGCTGAAATTAAGAGTAGGACACTCAACTGACTGAGCCACCCAGGTGCCCCAAAATGTATTTTTTAATACTATGAAGATTTCCATAAAACCAGTTCATCTAGTCAATATTTTTTCAAGGTCTATTTTGATGGTAAACACTTACTGAATGGCATTCCAGTGAAACCCAGAGTGAAATGATACCATGTATTTGTATAAAGTCATGTTTTTAAGCATCCGTTAAAATGATTAAAGAACATTTTTTGCTTTATCTTATTATTTTTTTTAAATTAATTTATTTATTTGAGAGAGAGAGAGAGAATATTAGGGGGAGCGGAGGGAAAGAAAATCTCAAGCAGACTCTCTGCTGAACATGGAGCTCATTGAGGGACTCAATCTCAGGGCACTGAGATCCTGACCTGAGCCTAAATCAAAGAGTCAGACACTTAACCAACTGATTCACACAGACACACCTGTTTTTCTCTAACTTAAACAATTTTAATGTGAATGTAAAGATTTGTAGAGTTCTTGTAAACATTATTTGACATAAAACATGTAAGTCACCTATCTCACTCCCCTGCAGATAATAAATATTTTAATGTTTTAGTGTTGTTTCTGGCATGGGTTGTTTTGAACTGAGACTGCTAGTAAAAAGAAAAATCAACTCTGAAATCTCAAGAGTATCAAAAAGTGTCTGTTTGATGGCATTAGAAAACCATCAAGCAATGAAGACTTGCAGGACCAAAATGAAAGGAATAGAAGAAGCCATAAAATGTCAGCCTGATATTTGGCACTGCTAGCTCCTTGAGGTGTTATTTGATTCAAAATGTGTAGCTAAAAGCCTGATGAACTGGTCAAATATCTGTTAGTGAGAAGAGGCTTTAAAGCTATATGGAGCTTTCAATAGTCTCACTAAGCAGGGGACTGCTTAGTATCTTCTAAAAAGTTTAGTATCTTCTAAAGTTTAGTATCTTCTAACAAGAAGAGACTATAAAAAATAAAGACTTAGAATGGAAAATAGGGAGTAAATCACTGTAGGACAGAAGTATATTAGACTGATAACAATACTTCACAGAGACTTAACCCAAGATGCAAAACTAGTTCAATGCCTGAATAGATCAAGGTAATATATTCCTACCATACTAATCTAAACTTAACCATCTTCTATATAACATTATCCCAAACCTCAAGTATTTTTACCTTTTAATATGAAATATTTGATAATCCAAAAACTAAGGTATGTAAATATATATGAATTGACACTAAACCAAGTGAGAAAATTAAATCAACCCAAAGGAGGATCCAGATATAAATTTATCAGATATACGATTTAAAATAATTTTATTAGTATGTTTCAGATAATAAATTACAAGGTAAAATTTTTCATCAGAGAAAGAGAAATTGTAGAGCAATAGTTAAACATAAATTCCAAAACTGAAGATAGAATAACTTAAATTCAAATTGTATGGGTTAGGTTTTACCACAGATTTTTGAAAGCCAAAGAATTAGTTGACTGGAAGATGTATCAGAAGAAAAAACACAATCTGAAGTTCAGAGAGACAATTATAAGGTTAATTTATTTATTATTTTATTTATGTATTTTATTTTATCTATTTTAGAGAGAGTGTGTGTGTGTGTGTGAGAGCAGGGAGAGGAGTAGAGAGAGAGGGGGACAAGCAGACTCCACACTGAGCACACAGCCCAACTGGGACTCCATCCTTGCACCCTGGATCACAACCTGAGCCAGAATTAAGAGTTGGGTGGCTAACCTACTCTGCCACTTAGGTGCCCCTATAAAATTAATTTAAAAACCAACATACATAATACATAAGATACAGTGAATTCAGCGTATGTGGTATTGGAGTCCCAGAGGAAATGAAAGAGATGAGAGAACACTAATTCAAGAAATGATGATGGATAATATACAGTACGCATGAAAAATTATATAGAGAATATTAATCCAGTCACAAGGGAATATATTTGCATGGTTTCCATTACAAGAATTTCCAAAGTGACCAAAATTAATCTATGACTCTATGCGTTAGAATTTAATTTACTTCTCAGGAGGAGGATTAAGGTAATAATTGTGGGGAGTAAAAAACAAAAAACAAAAAACAAAAAGCTTCTAATTTGATGGTAATGTCTTATTTTGTGAGTCTGTTGACTTTATTATAATTCATTTAGTGGTACACTTATGGTTTTATTTGCTTCATTATGTGTATGTTTTTACTGTGTTCAATTGTGATTGAAATCATTAGTAGCTTGTCTAAAGCTTATCTCTAGAGAACCCCAGTTAAGGAAACATAAATGGTGAAAAACTATTTCCGATTTATTTATTGTCCATAACTTGTTAGCCCTCTTTCTAGGTAAAGTTTAGTATTAATTTAGCAGAAGCTACTTTTAATTTATTCTCACTGAGTGCCCTTATGCTTGAGAGTACATAAGGAGAAAGCATCTAAAACTAAATGAAATTTCAGAGAATCTCATATAGGTTGAGAATTAAATCCCCTCCAAACTTCTTACCTTCCATTTCCACCAACCACTAGTTTTCCCTTCATTTCCATTCATTTCATCCTCATGTGGCAAGAAAATTTACATGGATAATCTTGCATCTCTCTGAAATACAATGATGCATACTGAAAAATACATTCACTGGTATCAAGAAGTTAAATTTTAGTGAACATAACATAATTTCTTAAGATTTCATGTCATAATCAAGTTTATAAATTTGACGAGTTTACTGGATAATCTCAACCATAAATACACAAACTTAATTTTCACTGAAGCTTCGAAATCAAATCTTGACCCTGAGCATTCAAAACAAAATCAGAGGTTGAGCCAATTAACATGTATCAGTTGTATGTTACAAAACAAATCAGAATAAGGACAAAATTCATGATAACTTTGTATCTTAGCTTACTTTATATCATTTTCTATCTGTAATCTTCCATGCATTTTTACATATTAATGTAATAAATAGTGACTAAATGTAAAAGGACAAAAGGTATTTTTTTCTTGTTATTCTCTGTACTCAGGAAGATGGGATGTTTAAGTGACAAATCAGTTTTCCAGGTGCGGTCAGCTTGGATATCCAAAGAATCTTTTTTGATTCATGCAGAGTCATGTATTAACCACTTGAGATTTGGATAAAAATGGATTTAAAATTCCTCCTTTCTCATTTAGAGATAATTGCTTTAATAACTTACTCTCCAGCTTCTCTTCAGAAAATCATCTTTCTAAATTAGTTGGCTATCGAAGGTCCTCAGGTGCACACATGTCAAATTTAGTATTAACTGAAGTGTATTCTCTATTAGAAGAAGAAATTCCATCTGTGCTTATATTCAATGTCTGGCTGCTGAAATATATTTAGTCTCAGTATCTGAATTACTTTCACAGGGAACCAAACTTACAGAATGACAAGTTAAAAATTGTTTCCTTTTTGCCATCAAAAGGAGGTATAAACCTCCAATAAATACTTGGCCAACATTTACAGCATGCAAAATTATGACTTTATAATGAAATATGTAAATAACAGCTATATGAACATATTCAAAAAACAGGATCTTTATGCATTCTTTTAGTTATTTCCCAGGGAATATGACCTGGGCCAATATTATGCAATCTACTTCATAAAATACTTGATTTTATTTAAAATATGTTGCAACATGAAACCTGTAATTGTTGTAGTGGAGATTTCTCCTCAAGACTCCAACTTATGACTGCTGCCCCAATATAGTCAGAATTTAATAGGTGAATAAAGTTGGCTGCTTTAGAATTGATAGCTCCTAAATGCATTTATAGAATCTCACTCTTCTCATCTGCATTGAATGTTGATGTTTTTCGTTTCATAGCTATACATCCAGAAAAGACAGACTGACCCTGTGCCTATCTTTCCAGGCATTGCATTCTTGGTTTTTCTATCTCTCACTTGTATACCAAAGCCTCTCTTCCTTCTAATTTTTATTTTAATAGCAGATAATAATTCATTCTGCTTTCACAATGTTTAACAGTTTACTATAATTCTTATTGAAAGTTGAAAATATATTGATATAAAATAGGTATCATTCTTCAAATAAGTGATAATAGCTCCTCAGATATGAGGTACAGAGCTAGTCTTCATTTATTATCATATTTTTATAATCCCTTCAACTTAATGCATAAAAAGCACCTGTTATGATGGGCAAACATATTGATTTATCTAAGCATATGACTTATGGAAATAAACAATTCATGTAATCTTATACACAATTTGACTACCAAAGCACATTAGGCATCTAATAAAATATTTATATTTACACATTTTAGATTTTTTCCCTGTAAAATTGCAAAGATATTAATCTGAAAAAGTGACACTATCATTTCAATAATCCAAAATGCTTTTAAATATAAAATAAACTATCAAAATCACATTTGTAGAAACCCAAATGATACAATTTCTTTCATTTATGGCTCTTTCACTAAAGAAAAAAAATGATTTTACTTCTCTTAACATTATGATGCTATCTGTCTTGCATATAACTAGTTCTCAATTAATTTATTTTGCTTTTAGCATTAGGATTTAAATAGTGTTTAGCTAAATAAAAATAGGAGTTACTGAATTCTAAATCTTTTGTATACTAAAAAGGAATATTAAAAAAATTTTATGTTTCAAGTTTTTAAAAATTATGGTTGGTTAACATATAGTGTAATATTAGTTTTAAGAGTAGAATTTAGTGACTCATCACTTACATAAAACACCCAGTGCTCATCGCAACACATTCCCTCCTTAATGCCCATCACCCATTTAGCCCATTCCCTGCCCACATCCCTTCCAGCAACCCTGTTTGTTCTTTATAATTAAGTGTCTTTTATGGTTTGCTTCCTTCTCTTTCTTTCTTTCTTTCTTTCTTTCTTTCTTTCTTTCTTTCTTCTTTTTTCTTTTATGTCCCCTATGTCCATCTGTTTTTTTTTTCTTTTTTCTTAAATCACATATAAGTGAAATCATATGGCATTTGCCTTTCTCTGACTGACTTATTTTGCTTAGCATAATGCTCTAGCTCCATCCATGTCATTGCAACTGACAGTATTTTATTCTTTCTTATGGTTGAGTATTATTGCATATCTTCTTTACCCATTCATCAGTCGATGGACATTTGTGATTTTCCCATAATTTGGTTATTGTTGATAATGTTGTTATAAATATCAGGGTGCCTATGCCCCTTTGAATCACTATTTTTTTTTTTTTTTATCCTTTAGGTAAATACCTAGTAGTGCAATTGCAAGGTCATAAGGTCTATTTTTAATTTTTTAAGCAACCTCCATACTGTTTTCCCGGGGGCTGAACCAGCTTACATTCTCACCAACAGTGTAAGAGGGCTTCTCTTTGTCTGCATCCTTGCCAACATCTGTTGTTTCCTATGTTGTTAATTTTAGTCATTTTGACAGGTATGGAGTGGTATCTCATTTGTCCAGTATTCCCAACACTATTTGTTAAAGACACTGTTTTTTTTCTGTTCAGTATTTTTTCCTACTCTGTCAAATATTAGTTAACCAATAGTTGTGGGTCCATTTCTGGGATTTCTATTCTGTTCCATTGATTTATGTGTTTGTTTTTATGCCAATACCATACTGTTTGATTATTACAGCTTTGTAATATAGCTTGAAATCTGGAATTGTGAGGCACCAAACTTTGCTTTTCTTTTTCAATATTGCTTTGTTTAGTTGGGATCTTTGGAGGTTCTGTACAAATTTTAGAATTGCTTATTCTAGCTCTGTGAAAAATGCTCATGGCATTTTCATAGACACACAGCAAGTAACCTTAATGGAAAGAAGCTGACAGCCTTCTCTTTGAGATCAGGAACATGACAAGGATGCCCATTTTCACCACTGTTGTTCAACATAGTACTATAACTCCTAGCAACAGCAATCAGACAAGAAAAAGAAATAAAAGATATTCAGATTGACAATAAAGAAGTTAAACTATTTCTCTTTGCAGATGACATGATACTTTAAATGGAAAACCCAAAAGACTCCACCCCCAAACTACTAGAACTCATACAGCAATTCAGTAATGTGGCAGGATACAAAATCAATGTACATAAATCAGTTGCTTTCTTATACACTAACAATAAAGAACAAACATTGTCAGTACACTGACAGTGACTATATACCTTAGTGGAATATGGAAAAGAAAAGGGAATACTAAAATTTACCTAAAATTTTACTAAAATTTAAAAGGGAATACTAAAATATATTATTTTTGATCCATGTTTGAAACTATTTTCCACAACACTTTGAAGAAGGTCTTTCTTACCCCACTTGCGTCCGAACACTCTGCTCCAGAACACATTCTTGGTATATATCTTCCTCATACTGTCTGTGTGCTGACAGTCTGTGTGACTCTGCTCCGGAACACATTCTTGGTATATATCTTCCTCATACTGTCTGTGTGCAGATCTCCTCTGCATGAGAGCTCCCCCTCTTCACCACACTGAAACTCCCAACAGCCGTGTAGGTTTGTCTTTTTGTGCACGTGGCCACATTTCTTCTGTGGCACATGAATTTCTTTTTTTTTTTTTAATTTCTTTTTCTTAAATTTTAATTTTGTTTTTTAATTTCTTCTCAGTATAACAGAATTCATTGTTTTTGCCCCACAACCAGTGCTCCATGCAGATATTAGCTGTGGTTTTTTCATATGTGGCTTTTATTATGTTGAGGTATGTTCCCTCTAACACTATGTTGCTTAGGGTTCTGATCATGGATGGGTGTTGTACATTGTCATATGATTTTTTCTGCATCTATTTAAATGATTTGTGTTGATTCTCTTGCGCCTATCGAACCACACTTGCAGCCCAGTAATAAATCACACTTAATCATGATGAATGATTCTTGTTTTTTAGGGGGGGTGGCATGAGTGAAGATCTGTTTTTTTTTTTTTTTTAATTTCTTTTCAGTGTAACAGTATTCATTGTTTTTGCACCATACCCAGTGCTCCATGCAATACGTGCCCTCCTCAATACCCACCACCTGGCTCCCTCAACCTCCCACCCCCCACCCCTTCACAACACTCAGATTGTTTTTCAGAGTCCACAGTCTCTCATGGTTCACCTCCCCCCTCCAATTTCCCTCAACTCCCTTCTCCTCTCCATCTTCCTATGTCCTCCATGTTATTTGTTATGCTCCACAAATAAGTGAAACCATATGATAATTGACTCTCTCTGCTTGACTTATTTCACTCAGCATAATCTCTTCCAGTCCTGTCCATGTTGCTACAAAAGTTGGGTATTCATCCTTTCTGATGAGGCATAATACTCCATAGTGTATATGGACCACATCTTCCTTATCCATTCATCCGTTGAAGGGCATCTTGGTTCTTTCCACAGTTTGGCGACTGTGGCCATTGCTGCTATAAACATTGGGGTACAGATGGCCCTTCTTTTCACTACATCTGTATCTTTGGAATACATACCCAGTAGGACATGAATTTCTTCACCTTTTCTCTCTAAACTCATCTAGATTAGTGGTAATGAGAACTATTCCTAGATAACAAATAGTCAGAGTTGTAGATGCCCCAGGTTAAAACAACTAGATAATTAAATACAGTTATTATTTAAAAGATGGTAGAAAAGCCTGAATATTATACTATAATTATTATATGATTTTCATGCATAAGGAAAGAACAAGGAAGAAATATCCTTGTGTAATCTCTCATCTTGATATGTAACATTTCCCAATCCTCCCCTACCTTTTTTGATTGTTCTTAAGTGAATAACAATATGTTTTTCAGAATGAGTAACAGGTGAATTTGTATTCACCTGAAAAAAAAATACACACACACACACGTGTATATACACATATTTAATATACATATACATATTATATATGCATACATATACACATATATACATATACATATTATATATACATATATATGTATATATGTGTAAAAGAAATATACAAGATATATATTATGATATATATGTAACCATTGTTAAGCAGAATTTTTTTAAAATATTTTATTTATTTATTTGACAGAGATCACAAGTAGGCAGAGAGGCAGGTAGAGAGAGAGGGGAGGAAGCAGGATCCCTCCCGAGCAGAGATCCTGATGCGGGGCTCAATCCCAGGACTCTGGGATCATGACCTGAGCTGAAGGCAGAGGCTTTAACCCACTGAGCCACCCAGGCGCCCCTGTTAAGCAGAATTTGTTGAATCAGATCTCTTCAAATGAGAAATAAACGTGCTTATTAAGTAATGTCTTATACTGACTATGATTTTCTTTCTAAGAAACTTGAGATGTGTTTGTTTCCTTCATAAATTTTGTTAAGAATTCTATAAATGGAATAATAAGTTCAATGTTTCTTGAGATTAATGAGTTATTTAAGTATAGAGTTAGAAGATAAGGTATGATAATTATATATATATATATATATATACACACACACACACACACACATATATATGTATGTAATGTCCTCATTTGTTACAGATGTTTTTGAATTACAGTTAAGAAAATGGGTTGCATACAAATACTAATTTGAATTATCCCTATTTATATAATTGACAGCTGGTAATTTATTGAGATCTATGTGTCAGGAACTGTTTCAGAGTTACAGTTGGATTGTTTAATTTGATCCTCACTACCATTCCAGTGAATGATTACTTTTTCATTTTTATGTATGAGAAAACTTAGAAAATTACTTACCCAAGGCCTCACAACTACAAAAGTTAATGCTAAGAGGAGACAGTAATATGTTCTCAGAAATTTTTAGCAACCACATTATACTCTCTCAACATCATTTCTTCAGTCCCATATGTGTTTATAAATTTATTTCAGAATCAATCTAATATTTATTTGTACTTATTCAAATTATTTATACCAAATTGTAATAAAATAATTATTTATATTTTTTATCAAAATATATGACTGTCTAAATTTTTAGATCATTACTTTTACATATCTGTGTCTCATATAAGAAAATAAAACTATGCATCTCTCACACTCTATGTATAACTTTAGAGGTCTCAATAGACCACAATTTTCTTTCCTACAAAATAAATAATATTAAATTGATTCTGTAATTAATTCACATCATGATTTGCTTATGTAACTTACAAAATGAGTACCTATAAAAAGGAACTATAAAGAAAACCAGAGGTAGAGATTAGAAGTTGACACACTGGTTTATTAAAGAGAAGTAGGTGGTTATGTTGTCTCTTAGTTGATGATAATGATAGACTGATGATAATAGATAGATGGTAGATAATAAATGATAGATAAGTGATAGATGATAGATAGATAGATAGAAGAGCATAGATATAGATAAAAATACTCTCAGTCCATGGAAGTGCTTAAGTATGCCAACCATGTTTTCCATTACAGGGATACAACCAATTTCAGTTATTTGATTAGTATCAGAAATCAAATAAAAGAGCTAAGATGGAAATAGATTTCTTAAATGATAGAACAGCCACTCTGTTTGAAGTTGTCTGAAACTTGAATAGTGAAACTTACCATGCTGTTAAATAACTACCATAATAAACAATGCAAATCAAAAAGCATTCTGCTTACAAAAGATAACATACAAAATATATAGGCAATAATTGTAAATTAGATACTGTAAGCAAAATGAAGGCATGCAAAAATATTTTTTAGAAAGGGGACATCAGGCTTAAGCAAAGGTAACAAATCAAGTCCCTTCACACAGCATGAAGGTACAAAAACAACATTCAACTCTGTCTTTCTACATCAGACTTTATTTATTTATTTTTCTTCCCAAGGTCTGAACCTTAATAAGAATTGGGGGAAAAAATCCTAGGAATGCATATTTTACTGAACAAATATTAATTGAACAAATAGAAAAAAAATCTGAATTATTTCCCCCCTACAACACTTTCTCTAGATGAAGTGCCCCCTTTCAAAAGTTACTAGATAATGAGCTTTGATGTGCTCATTTTAAATTTGTCAGTTGGAAATTAATTGCACATAAGATTTTATGTAGCATTAAATGCAAATGATGCTATATTTCCAATTATCTCACCAACTAGATGTAAATTAGAAAAAGCTCTTCTAACTTAAGGAAAATTTTGTGTTAAAAAAGTTACATTGTTTGGTATTTTGCACCTAAAACCTTAGTATAAAAATAACTCAAATACTATAAATCAGGAGGAGATAATTTTATAATATTAGAATTTCCAGATGTAAATTATCCTCCCAAATTTTTTTCTCACAATAAATCCAGTATTTTTTTTAACAAAAATGACTGTAGTGAGAGGCTACATGAATTAAAATTATGAACAGAACATCAATAACCAAATCAGCTACAGTAAATATGCATTCTTAGCATTTGTGATTGCAATAATTATCCTTACCCAGCATAAAATAAAAAGTTAGGCAGTCACAGAGTTTCTGTTAATCAAAAAAAAAAAAAAGGAAAGTCAACACTTTGAGTATTCTTTTTCTTTTTTAATACTTCCATTAAGGATGATTTTATTAAAAACAGTATTTCTACACTTTTTTAGTATTTCTATACTTTTAAAACTTCTCAATTCAGATGATTAATCAAAGATGGGATTTGTGCACACCAAATTTTCTGCATTTTGAATTTTAAAAAGCACTCTATCAACCTTATTTTTTTAAAACATTTACCTTTATACTATTGTCAGAAGTCACCATAAAACTTTCATTTAGTGTATTTCATAAAAATAAACGCAAGAATAAAAGCTTTTCAAGTTGATTTGTAAAACACATTTTAAATACTATTACAACTTTACATAGTGCATTGACTTGAATTCACAATTACACATTCAGATAATATTTGTGACAATTTTATTAGAGATCACTTGATTTGTATTATTGTAGAAAAACACAATTGTGCATGCTGTATTTCAACAATGATCCTTCAACCTTCACAAAGAAATACAAAGAGCATACTTGAAAATGAAGTAGCAAAATATTCTTTTTTCATGTGTCTATGTCAGGTTTTCTGGAGGAAAAAAACTGTATAATCATGCACACAAAAACCACCCATCAGAAGTTAGTTTTGTGACTATTTCTATATGTTATGTTTCAGCAAAGTTACTTACTAATATATAAATTTTGTGACTATTGACCACCTAACGTGGTTGAAAAATCACTATGCCCTCATTTGTTTGTTTTATTTTGCTCATAAACATAGAAAGGATAAGAAAACAGTTTTAGAAAAGTCGTATTTTTATTTTGTTTTGTTTTGATGAAACAATGTCCAGCAATAATAAATATAATGTTGATTTAAAGGCTTAGACATGGGATTTGTGTCGAAGATGACAGAGGAGTAGCAGGCTGAGATGACTTCAGGTAGCAGGAGATCAGCTAAATAGTTTATCAAACCATTCCGAACACCTACAAATCCAACAGAGGATCGAAGAGAAGAAGAGCAGCAATTCTAGAAACAGAAAATCAACCACTTTATGAAAGGTAAGATCTGAATCCAAAGGGATGAGAAGTGAATCCAAAGGGACAGGAAGATAGATCCTGGAGGGAGAGGCCACTCCCAGCAAGCAACAGAGCAATGGAGCACAAAATCAGAACTTTTAAAAGTCTGCTTTTAAAAGTCTGAGGGATATTGCTCCAGAGGCTAAGTGGGGGGTGGAGCTCTCGAAGGAAAAGTGTGCTCACAGGTCCAATGGGGTCACTGAAAGGATCAGGGCTTTCTGAGTATCACAGAGCTTGCAGGTATTAGAACAGGGAGGCCAGCTACAGAGATGGAGCTGAGGAGTGAGCTCTCAGCTCAGGGTTACCTTAAACTGTGACCCATGGCACAGTCAGACCACTGCTCTTTGAGCAGGGACCCCACAAGTGGCAGATCCAGGGAGACCTCTCTAGAAGAGCAGCAGTGATCTGCTGGGTTTGGAGACTCCAGGTGGGGTTGTGTACACAAACATTGTACTCTAGCTGGTAAATTCATATCTCAGAAGTATATAGGTTAGGCATTTTAAAACTACTTTAAATGTATACTAAGATTGAACAAATAAGTAAATATAGATAAGGAGGGGCAGGTTTCTCACTATTAGAAAGGCTACAATGAATTCTGTGGTGCTGAATTAGAGTTAGAACTATAGTTTGAACTCTTGTTTATTTTTATATACATATATATGTACATATATATGTATATATATGTACATATATGTATATATATGTACATATATATGTATATATATATGAATAGGTACAGAAATAAACATAGATATGTGTATACATAGGCTAGCAGACATATATTTCTTAGCTCTGTCCACTAGAGGGTCTAGAAGAATTGAAACCCTAGAAGCAATGAACACACTTAGCACCCAGGTCTAGGTTTCTAAATATCATTGTCAGTAGAAGGAACCAGAGCTCCTTGAAGAAATAGCCTATTCTAGGGATGGGGTAAGAAAAACACAGGGACTGGGGGCTTGACCATCTTGTATATTAAAAAAAAAAATGCGTGCATCAAAAGACGCACAGTCACAGGCTGGGTGAGTTCAGTGAACAGCCAGAGGCCAGGGAGACGGGAGTGATTGAGTGCTTTTCTCTGAGGGCCCACTGAAGAGTGGAGCCCTGAGCTCTCCACTCCTCCTGGCCAGAGATTGGGAGGCTGTCATTTTCATTCCCGTCCTCCATAATTCTATGGAAAGCATTCAGGGAAAAAAAGCTCCCAAGAGCAAACTGGAGCAGATTACTTAGTCTGGCCCCGGGAAAGGGCAGTGTGAATCTGCCTCAGGCAAAGACACTTGAGAATCACTACAACAGGCCCCTCCCCCCAGAAAATTAGGAAGAAATCCAGCCAAGACCAAGCTCACTTATCAAGGAGAACAGTGGAATTCCAGAGGAGGAGAAAGCAAAGCATGGAATTCATGGCTTTCTCCCCATGAGTCTCTAGTCTGGCAAAGTTAATTAATTTTTTTTAATTTTATTTTTTTCTTATTCTATTTTTTTAAACTTTTACTCTTTCCTCTTTTAACATTTTTTAACTAGTTTACCTTAACAATACCTTTCATAAAAAATCTTTTTGAACATTTGTTATTATAGTCATATTTTATCCTTCATTGTATCTAACTTTATTTTTTGTATACACATAGGGTTTTTTCTTCTAAAAAATTTTGGGATACAACTTCTTCTAATAGATTAAAATATACCCTAAATCTAGTACAGGGCTTTGTTCTAGTCTCCAGCCTGAACAAATTTTCTCTACTTTCTTTTTCTTTCTTTTCCCAACCATCTTATCAACACCTTTTTTAGAATTTTTTTAAAATTTTCATCTTTACATTCCTATTCCATCATTTCATTGTGTTTACCCTTATTTTTGTGTATATCTATCTATCTATCTATAGACAGATATACACATTTTTGTTTCTTTAAAATTTTGGGAGGTAGTTTCTTCTAAGAGACCAAAGTACTCCCAAAATTAAGTGGGTGGCTCTGTTCTATTCACCAGTCTAATATCTATATTTTCTTTTTTCTATTTTTAAATTTTTTAAAATTATTTTTACCCCCTTACTCCCCCCCCATGATTTGGGATCTCTTCTCATTTGGCTAACATACATTTTTCTGGGGTCTTTGACACTCTTTTAGTATTTTATTCTCTCCTTCATATATCTATCGATCTATCTATCTATACACACACATATTTATGTGTATATATATATATATATACATATGCATATATATATATATATTATTTATTTACTTAGCAGACAGAGATCACAAGTAGGCAGAGAGGCAGGCAGAGAGAGAGGAAGGGAAGCAGGCTCTCTGCTAAGGAGAAAGCCCAATGCAGGGCTTGATCCCAGGACCCTGGGATCATGACCTGAGCTGAAGGCAGAAGCTTTAATCCACTGAGCCACCCAGGCGCCTCTCCTTCATATATTTGTATCTTGATAAAATGACAAGGCAGGGAAAACTCACCAACAAAACAAAACAAAACAAAACAAAAAATCATGAGCCAGTACCAAAGGCTAGGGACCTAATCAATATGGACATTGGTAATATGTTAGATCCAGAATTCAGAATGATGATTCTCAAGGTTCTAGCTGGGCTCAAAAAAGGCATGGAAGATATGAGAGACCCTATCTGGAGAAATAAAAGCCCTTTCTGGAGAAATAAAAAAAAAAACTAAAATCTAGCCAAATCCAAATCATAAGTCTATTAATGAGGTGCAATAAAAAATGGAGGCTCTTATTGCTAGGATAAATGAGGCAGAAGAGAGAATTAGTGATTTAGAAGACCAAATGATGGAGAACAAAGAAGCTGAGCAAAGGAGAGACAAACAACTACTAGACCACGAGGGGAGAATTCAAGAGATAAGAGATACCATATTATGAAACAACATTAGAATAATTGTGATTCCAAAAGAAGAAGAAAGTGAGAGGGGAGCAGAAGGTATATTGGAGCAAATTATTGTGGACAATTTCCCTAATATGGGAAAAGGAACAAGCATCAAAATCCAGGAGGTGCAGAGAACCCCTCTCAAAATCAATAAGAAAGGTCCACACCCCATCATCTAATAGTAAAACTTACAAGTCTTAGCGACAAAGAGAAAATCCTGAAAGCAGCCCGGGACAAGAAGTTTATAACATACAAAGGTAAAAATATTAGATTGGCAGCAGACTTATCCACAGAGACCTGGCAGGCCAGAAAGAACTGGCATGATATATTTAGAGCACTAAATGAGAAAAACATGCAGCCAAGAATACTATATCCAGCTGGGCTATCATTGAACATAGAAGGAGAGAGAAAAAGCTTCCAGGACAAACAAAAACTGAAAGAATTTGCAAACACCAAGCCAGCTCTACAGGAAATATTGAAAGGGCTCCTCTAAGCAAAGAGAGAGGCTAAAAGTAGTAGACCAGAAAGGAACAGAGACAATATACAGTAATAGTCACCTTACAGTCAATACAATGGCACTAAATTCATATCTCTCAATAGTTATCCTGAATGTAAATGGGCTAAATGCCCCAATCAAAAGACACAGGGTATCAGAATGGATTAAAAAAAAAATCAATATGCTGTCTGCAAGAAACTCATTTTGAACCAAAGACACCTCCAGATTTAAAGTGAGGGGGTGGAAAACAATGTACCATGCTAATGCACATCAGAAGAAAGCTGGGGTGGCAATCCTTATATCAGATCAATTAGGTTTTAAGCCAAAGACTATAATAAGAGATGAGGAAGGACACTATATCATACTCAAAGGCTCTGTCCAACAAGATATAACAATTTTAAATATCTATGTCCCTAACACGGAAACAGCCAACTATATAAACCAATTAATAACAAAATCAAAGAAACACATTGACACTAATACAATAATAGTAGGGGAAGTTAACATCCTCTCACTGAAATGGACAGTGAGAGGATCTTTTGCTTGGATGCAAGCAAAAGATTGACAAGGAAATAAAGGCCTTAAATGACACACTGGACCAGATGGACATCACAGATATATTCAGAACATTCCATTCCAAAGCAACAGAATACACATTCCTCTCTAGTGTGCATGGAACATTCTCCAGAATAGATCACATCCTGGGTCACAAATCAGGTCTCAACTGGTAACCAAAGATTGGGATCATTCCCTGCATATTTTCAGACAACAATGCTCTGAAACTAGAATTCAATCACAAGAGGAAAGTTGGAAAGAACCCAAATACATGGACACTAAAGAGCATCCTTCTAATGAATGAATGGGTCAACCAGGAAATTAAAGAAGAACTGAAAAAAAAAAAAATTCATGGAAACAAATGATAATGAAAACACAATGGTTTAAAATCTGTGGGACACAGCAAAGGCAGTTCTGAGAGGAAAATATATAGTGATACCAGCCTTTCTCAAGAAATAAGAAAGTTCTCAAATATACACAACCTAATCCTACACCTAAAGCCTAAACCCAGCAGGAGAAGAGAAATAATAAAGATCAGAGCAGAAATCAATGAAATAGAAACACAAAACACTAAAAACAAAACAAAACAAACAAACAAAAATACAGTAGAGCAAATCAACAAAACTAGGAGCTGGTTCTTTGAAAGAACTAATAAGATTGGTAACCCCTAGCCAGACTTATCCTGAAGAAAAGAGGAAAGAGCCAAATAAATAAAATCATGAATATAACAGGAGAGATCACTACCAACACCAAAGAAATACAAACAGTTGTAAGAACATATTATGAGCAACTATACACCAGCAATTTTGACAATCTGGAAAAAAAAAAAAAATGGATGCATTCCTAGAGACATATAAACTACCACAACTGAACTGGAAGAAATAGAAAACCTGAACAGATCCATAACCAGGAAGCAGATTGAAGCAGTCATAAAAATCTCCCAACAAACTAGAGCCCAGGACCAGATGCTTCCCAGGGGAATTCTACCAAACATTTAAAGAAGAATTAATTCCTATTCTCCTGAAACTGTCCCAAAAAATAGAAATGGAAGGAAAACTTCCAAACTCATTTTATGAGGTCAGCATTACCTTGATCCCAAAACCAGACAAAGATCCCATCAAAAAAGAGAATTACAAACCAATATCCTTGATGAACACAGATGCGAAAATTCTCACCAAAATACTGGCCAATAGGATCCAACAGTACATTAAAAGGATTATTCACCATGACCTAGTGGGTTTTATTTCAGGGCTGCAAGGTTGGTTCAACATCCATAAATCAATCATTGTGATACAATCCATTAATAAAAGAAATAAGAACCACATGATACTCTCAATAGATGCTGAAAAAACATTTGACAAAGTATAGCATCCTTTCATGATCAAAACTCTTCAAAGTGTAGGGATGGAGAGTACATACCACAATATCATCAAAGCCATCTATGAAAAACCCACAGCGAATATCATTCTCAATGGAGAAAAACTAAGAGCTTTTGTGCTAATGTCAGGAACATGGCAAGGATGTCCACTATTACCACTGCTATTCAACATAGTACTAGAAGTCCTAGCCTCAGCAATCAGACAACAAAAAGAAATTAAAAGCATCCAAATTGGCAAAGAAGAAGTCAAACTATCACTCTTTGCAGATGATATGATACTTTATGTGGAATACCTAAAAGACTCCACTCCAAATCTGCTAGAACTTGTATAGGAATTCAGTAAAGTGTCAGGATATAAAATCAAGGCACAGAAGTCAGTTGCATTTCTATACAGCAACAACAAGACAGAAGAAAGAGACATTAAGGAGTCAATCCCATTTACAATTGCACCCAAAGCCATAAGATACCTAGGAATAAACCTAACCAAAGAGGCAAAGAATCTATACTCAGAAAACTATAAAGTACTCATGAAAGAAATTGAGGAGGACACAAAGAAATGGAAAAATGTTCCATGCTCATGAATTGGAAGAACAAATATTGTGAAAATGTCTATGCTACCTAAAGCAATCTAAACATTTAACGCAATTCCTATCAAAATACCATCCTTTTTTTTTTAAAGACATGAATTAAATAATCCTAAAATTTATATGGAACCAGCAAAGACCCCGAACAGCCAGAGGAATGTTGAAAAAGGAAGCCAAAGTTGGTGGCATCCCAATTCCAGACTTCAAGCTCTATTCCAAAGCTGTCATCATCAAGACAGTATGGTGCTGGCACAAAAACAGACACATAGATCAATGGAATAGAATAGAGAGCCCAGAAATAGACCCTCAACTCTATGGTCAACTAATCTTCGACAAAGCAGGAAAGAATGTCCAATGGAAAAAAGAGTCTCTTCAACAAATGGTGTTGGGAAAATTGGACAGCCATACACAGAAAAATGAAACTGGACCATTTCCTTACACCACACACAAAGATAGACTCAAATTGGATGAAGGACCTCAATGTGAGGAAGGAATCCATCCAAATCCTTGAAAAGAACACAGGCAGCAACCTCTTCAACCTCAGCTGCAGCAACTTCTTCCTAGGAACATCGCCAAAGGCGAGGGAAGCAAGGGCAAAAATGAACTATTGGGACTTCAACAAGATCAAAAGCTTTTGCACAGCAAAGGAAACAGTTAACAAAACCAAAAGACAACTGACAGAATGGGAGAAGATATTTGCAAATGACATATCAGATAAAGGGCTAGTATCCAAAATCTATAAAGAACTTATCAAACTCAACACCCAAGAAACAAATAATCCATTCAAGAAATGGGCAGAGGACATGAACAGACATTCCTGCAAAGAAGACATCCAAAAGGCTAACAAACACAGGAAAAAGTGCCCCACATCACTCGGCATCAGGAAATACAAATTAAAACCACAGTGAGATATCACCTCACACAAGTCAGAATGGCTAAAATTAACAAGTCAGGAATGACAGATGCTGGCCAGGTATCAGAGAAAGGGGAACCCTCCTACACTGTTGGTGGGAATGCAAGCTGGTACAGCCACTCTGGAAAACAGCATGGAGGCTCCTCAAAAAGTTCAAAATAGAGCTACCCTATGATGCAGCAATGGCACTATTGAGTATTTACCCTAAAGGTACAAATGTAATGATCTGAAGGGGCATGTGCAACTGAATGTTTATAGCAGCAATGTCCACAGTAGCCAAACTATGGAAAGAACCTAGATGTCCATCAACAGATGAATGGATAAAGAAGAGGTGGTATATATACACAATGGAATACTATGCAGCCATCAAGAGAAATGAAATCTTGCAATTTGCAACAATGTGGATGGAACTAGCGGGTATTATGCTAGCGAAATATGTCAATCAGAGAAAGACAATTATCATATTATCTTCCTGATATAAGGAAGTTGAGAGGCAAAGTGGGGGGTTTGGGGGGTTAGGAAAGGAATAAATGAAACAAGATAGGATTGGGAGTGAGAGAAACCATAAGAGACTCTTTATCTCACGAAACAAACTGAGGGTTGCTGAGGGAGTGGGTAGGGAGAGGGCGGTTGGGTTATGGACATTGGGGAAGGTACGTTCTATGGTTTGTGCTTTGAAGTGTGTAAACCTGGTGAATCACAGACCTGTACCCCTGGGGCTAATAATACATTATATGTTAATGAAAAAAATTTTAAAATATTTTAAAAAAAGGCTTAAACATTATTTACTCTAAACAAATACATCATGTTTTTGATTGCATTACACCAAGCCTGATTTTAGTTTTATATGTACCCCCCAAAATATGCATTAAAAACAACTTCTAAACATTTTCTTCAGGTATTTTCATCTAAATTGTAAATTCCATTTTTTCTATACCTACTAAGTGCACACTCACAGAAATTACAAGTCCTGGGCACCTGGGTGTCTCAGTCATTAACTGTCTGCCTTTGGCTCATGTCATGATATCAGGGTCCTGGGATTGAGTCCTGCCTAGGGTTCCTTGCTCAGCAGGAATCCTGCTTCTCCCTCTGGTTGCCACTCCCCTTGCTTGTTCTCTCTCTTTCTTTCTCTCTGATAAATAAATAAATAAAATTTCTAAAAAAATAAATTACAGACACAAAACTCATTCAGAATACAAACATCTGACTTTGTACCATACGAACTTTCCATTCTTATATACTGCAGAATGCTCTTGAAAGAGGTTGTGCTAAATTATGCTCCCTTGGATGAGCCTGGTGTTGGGTGTAATGGAGGACACATATTCCATGGAGTACTGAGTGTGGTGCTTAAACAATGAATTCTGGAACACTGAAAAGAAATTTAAAAAAAATAAATAAATTATACTCCCATTATTTTTCATACTTCTCATTTGTATTTACTATAATATTTTAAAGAAAATAATGAAAATTTTTGCTTGAAGTATCAGCTTTTACAAGATATGTTGAATTTCCCCTTGGTTGTCTCTATTTTGTCAAATTTTGTCCAACAAACTGGAACACTTTTGTTATTTACACTCTGGGTTATTATATAGTCTTTTTTTTTTTTTCAAATGTCCCTATCAGTAGCTTTTATGCTTTTCAACTGACATTCTATTTTTTTCAGAAGCCTGAAATTTACATTGATATATCTTATGACTCTAATTTTGCTTGATATCTTTTAGATTTTTGAGTATTTTCTTTCCTTTTTAATTTTTTTAAAAATTTCATTGTAAATAATTTTAAGATAACAATATCTCCTTATAATTTTTCAAAGTTTAGATGCTAACATTGGACTGTAACTTTTTAAATTAGGTATTAAAATTTAATTTTTATATCAGAGAATTTTTTAGAATATACTGAATTCTGTGGATCCACTTCTGGGAGGGAATTTCATAAGCTTTCAGACACATATAACTTAAAATACTTGTTTATTATGCTTACATACCCTTGAACCTCTGGTTCATTATTAAATTCTAAAAGAACATGCTACTAATAATCTCCATGTAGACAATACAATTCAACAACATCACACTTAGTAAAAAAAGAAAACAAAACTTACAATTCATAATAATCTGTGCACATAAATGAATATTACAATGATTTTTTTTCATAATCTAAATTCAGTGAGATCACTATCACAAAATTTGATATGTATTACAACAAAAAAAGTTCACATTTGTAACTCCAGCTTATGTCACAAATTTTATCTATATATAGAAATAATCTTGTCTATGTTATTAGTTGTCTTGGGGGAGTCAAAAGTTATACATGGATTTTACACATATATAGATTTTTCAGCTGAGTGGGGTGTCAACATTCCTAAACCCCACATTGTTCATGGGTCAACAGTAATGTTGTATGCCAATTATACTTAAAAAGAAAAACAAACAAACAAACTCCTTTACCTGCCTTCCATCCACTAGTTTTCTATACAACAAATGTCATTGGTTTACTAGTGTTCAGATTTAATAAATCACATTGGAACACTTAAAAGTACGTGATAACCATTGCTCCAGAAGATGTTCATTCTCTAGTAATGATAGACTCTTGTGTAAGTAATTTGATTTCTGGGGCCCAATTTCCTAAAATGCATAATAAAAGGGTCTTGGCAATCTTAAAAAAAAAAAAAAAAAGAACTAATGTCTAGAAACTTCATTGAATACTCACCTATCCTTACTCTCTCTCTCAATATTTTTTTTATAATTCTCTCCAAATTTTAATCTATTATATTATCATTTCTCCATTTAGAATCTTTATTATGTTCAGTTAGACAGCATATAATACATCACTAGTTTTTGATGTAGTATTTAACGATTCATTAGCTGCATATAACACCTTCATAGATGTGTTAGAAATGGAAAAACATTCCATGCTTATGGATTGGAAGAACAAATATTGTTAAAATGTCTATGTTATCCAGAGCAAGCTACACATTCAATGCAACCCCTATTAAAATACAATCAATATTTTTAATAGAGTTGGAACAAATCATCCTAAAATTTGTATGGAACCAGAAAAAGACCCTGAATAGCCAAGGAAATATTGAAAAGAAAACCAAAGCTGATGGCATCACAATTCCAGACTTTGAGCTCTATTACAAAACTGTAATCATCAAGGCAGTATGATACTGGCACAAAAACAGACACATACATCAATGGAACACAATGCAGAACCCAGTAATCGATCCTCAATTCCACTGTCAATTGATCTTTGACAAAGCAGGAAAGAATATCCAATGTAAAAAAGACAGTCTCTTTAACAAATGGTGTTGGGAAAATTGGACAGCCACAAGTAGAAACTGAACCATTTTCTTATACCATAAACAAAGATAAATTCAAAATTGATGAAAGACCTAAATGTGAGACAGGAATCCATCAAAATCTTAGAGGAGAACACAGGCAGTAAGCTCTTTGACCTCAGCCACAGAAACTTCTTGCTAGACATGTCTCCAGAGGCAAGGGAAATAAAAGCAAAAATGAACTATGGAGACTTCATGAATATAGAAAGCTTTTGCACAGCAAAGGAAACAGTAGACAAAACCAAAACACAACCTACAGAATGGGAGAAGATATTTGCAAATGTCTTTTCAGATAAAAGGCTAGTATCAAAAATCTATAACATACTTATCAAAATCAACACCCAACGAACACATAATCCAGTCAAAAAATGGGCAGAATACATGAATAGTCATTTCTGCAAAGAAGACATATAAATCGTCAACAGACACATGAAAAGGTGCTCAGCATCATTTGGCATCAGGGAAATACAAATCAAAGTTATAATAAGATATCAACTCACAAAAAGAAAAAAAAAAGATATCAACTCACACCAGTCAAAATGGCTAAAATTAACAAGTCAGGAAATGACAGGTGTTGGCAAGGATGCAGAAAAATGGGGAACCCTTTTACACTGCTGGTGGGAATGCAAGTTGGTGCACACTCTGGCAAGTATGGAGGTTCCTCAAAAAATTGAAAACAGAGCTATCTGATGACCCAGCAATTTCACTACTATGTATTTATCACAAAGATATAAATGTAGTGATATAGAGGGGCACATGCACCCAATGTTTATACCAGCAATGTCTACAATAGCCAAACTATAGAAAGAGCCCAGATGTCCATCAACAAATGAATGGATAAAGAACATGTGGTGTATAAATACAAAGGATTACTACTTTGCCATCAAAAAATGAAATCTTACCATTTGCAACAATATGGATGGAAATGGAGGGTATTATGCTAAGTGAAATAAATCAATCAGAGAAATAATTATATGATTTCACTCATATGTGGAATTTAAGAAATAAAACAGGATCATAGGGAAAGGGAGGTAAAAATAAAATTAGATGAAATCTGAAAGGGAGACAAACCAAAGAGACTCTTAATCATAGGAAGCAAACTGAAGGTTGCTGAAGGGGAGGTAAGAGGGTAAATGGGCAATGGGCATGAAGGAGGGCACATGATGTGATGAGCACTGGCTGTTATATGCAACTGATGAATCACTGAACTCTACCTCTAAAACTAATAATGCACTATATGCTAATTAATTTAGTCAAAAAAAGCTATCATCTTTACCCTTTTTTACTCAAGCATATTTGTTAATATAAAAAATTTATAATGACTTTATTTTGTTCTTATCTGACAATCTTATTTTTCCATTCTAAAATAGGAAAGGGGTGCCTGGGTGGCTCGGTGGGTTAAGCCTCTGCCTTCGGCTCAGGTCATGATCTCAGGGTCCTGGGATCGAGCCCCGCATCGGGCTCTCTGGTTGGCAGGGAGCCTGCTTCCTCCTCTCTACCTGCCTCTCTGTCTACTTGTGATCTCTCTCTCTGTCAGATAAAAAAAGAAAATCTTAAAAAAATAATAATAATAAAATAGGAAAAAAAATGGAATACCTGCATAACTTGATTATCTCAAATTAGCATTCTCCCAAGGGAATGGAAATCCCACATCTTTTAGTTTACCATTCTCCTTTTTATGTCATATTTTTTTCAGCTTACAAAACTTTGAACCTTGTAAGTAAAAACTGCATAATTCTGAATCTATATTTTCTGAAGAACTCTGTAAACCATTTGGTATTCTTGAGAGGAACAAGAAGAATCTTCTCATGGAAGAGGTAAACAACAACAGCGATTGTAAATCAGGAGTCACAAATGTTATTTGTATCAAAGGTGAAGGAGTATATCATAATATCAGGCAGGGGGGTATTAGTGGAAAATACAATGATGACTGAAAGCAGAAGAGAAATTAACCAAGATACATTAATTTTAAAAAAAGAACAGAAGTTTGTCTAAATCTGATGAGTAGTAGAGAGTAAATCAGTTTAACAATATAGGATTTATTGGGGTGCCTGGGTGGCTCAGTCATTAAGTGGCTACTTTCGGCTCAAGTCATGATCACAGGGTTCCTGGATTGAACCCCACCCTGGGCTCCCTGCTCAGTGAGGAGTCTGCTTCTCCTTCACCCTCTGCCTCTCCCCCTGGCTCACGAACTCTTTCTCTCTTTCTCTGTCACATAAATAAATAAAATGTTGAAAAACAACAGCAATAACAACAAAAAATATAGGATGTATATTATTGACCTGATACAGTGGATTCATCCTTCCTTATAAACACAATTCAAACAGCCAGTGACTAAGAGCAAAGTTGATACAGAAATAGATACTGAGCAGTCTGGTTTCTACCCTGTTCCCTGAAAATAACATTACTTTAGCGGTTGACATGTCATATAAACATTTAGGTTAATCCTAACCTCTTAGTTGTGTGTGTATATGTATGTTTATACACACATTTTCATTAAAGTGTTGCTTCTATTAAACTATTTTCAGAGGACAAGAATCATGAATATTTCACTTCCTTTATTCAGCTTCCTTGAGAGTGCTATGAGATAAGCACTTATTAAATGCCATTGTTATTATCTTGCTTAATAATGATGATGAAAAGGGAATATAAACAGCAGACACTTGCTAGAGGAAAACATGCTTCCTGTACGTTGGAATATTCTGCTTAGTTCAGTATTCTGCTAACTAAAATAAGAGACATTCTCTTTGATAGTAGTCTTTCATGAAAGCTTTTATGGAAGTGTATTTTGAAACTTAAATTATTGAACATGACTAAAGTTCGCTCTAATAAAAATCAAAACACAGTCAGAATACCTCACTTAACAATGCTGATATCTTTTTACAATTATGACAGACATTACATTTTACATGTTTAATGAAAAAAATTAAGAATAGAATTTGACATGATAAATTGAAATGATTAGTAGAAATTTATTCTATTACCAAAAGAAAAAGGGAGATTGAAATCTTAAACAAAGGTAATCCATCTTTGAGATTCCTTTGACAAATAATCTTATCTCTACCTTAATCATCTTTTTTGTAATTTTGCAGAATTCTTCTCATTTGAATTATTGCTTGTCCGACAGTTTTGTTAGCCTATTTTTATATTATTGCATGTAAATATATAAGAATGTGTTAAACTGAAGAGCTATAAATCCTTTTAATATAGAGAACAAATAAATCTATTTAAACTTAAATACTTAGAATGTGCTTAGTCATATTTACATGGCACAATTCATACTGTCATAAAATCTACAATATTAAACTATTTCAGAAATTATTTCCACTACTTCTCACATTTTGTAATATTTTTGGAAGCGCCATAACAGTTTTTTTTTTAAATTTTATAAACAAAAACACTGAAGCGTATTTATTTCAACTTTGTAAACTCTTTTGGAAGTTTCATGTGTTTTTGTGGAAAGAAAGAATCCTTTGTCAATCACATAAATACTCTTTCTGGCTTTTAAACATTTTCTATAAACAATGCTACTCCTTTTATTTTACAACCTATTAGCATGAGAAAATCATGCAAATGTCCTTGTGACTAAAATGTAAAGCTCAGAATACAGAGAAACTAAAATTTATTCTATTTATGGAAAAGCTTATTTTCCCCTCCAAAATTCACATAATAGTTTTTCAAAATAGATATGCTTCATCTTGTTTTTCTGTCATTCAGAACAGTAATACATATGGTTCTTAAAAATAAAGTGTTAACGTTGACATTTTATTTTTATTTTTTTTTTAAAGATTTTATTTATTTATTTGACAGAGAGGACAGAGAGAGATCACAAGTAGGCAGAGAGGCAGGCAGGCAGAGAGAGAGAGGGAAGCAGGCTCCCCACTGAGCAGAGAGCCCAATGCGGGACTCGATCCCAGGACCCTGAGATCATGACCTGAGCCGAAGGCAGCGGCTTAACCCACTGAGCCACCCAGGTGCCCTTAACGTTGACATTTTAGAAAACAAACGCGTTTTGGGCGCCTGGGTGGCTCAGTTGGTTGAGCGACTGCCTTCAGCTCAGGTCATGATCCTGGAATCCTGGGATGGAGTCCTGCACCGGGCTCCCAGCTCTGAGGGTAGTCTGCTTTTCTCTCTGACCTTCTCCTCACTCATACTCTCTCTCACTGTCTCTCTCTCAAATAAATAAATAAAATATTTTTTAAAAAAGGAAACAAACACATTTCATTCATGCATTTAAGAATTCTTTACAGAAATTCAAACTCTACAGATACCTGCAGTAGTGTCTTATTTCAAAGGCTTATTGTGGTAACTTTATAGAACTTAATGCTATAAAAAATTAGTATCAGTGAGATCATTCCCATCTTTTTTATACTGTGAAAACTGAGTCTTTAAATGTATACTGAGTCTTAAAATTATTCATTGTAATGCTAACTCAGTTTTGTTATCCTCCAACACCTTTCAAAGTGGAGATGAGCATAGGGAATGTCCCTTTGAAAAGAGTCAGCTGGCAATGAGTTAGAAAGGGACATACTTGAGAGATCAATCAAAATAAATGAAATCAATCCAGTAAAAACTTTTTTTTTTTTTACATTGCTAAAGCAACAAAAACTCTTTAGTACAAAAAAATGCCATCTGAATCAAAGTGACTTATAAAGTCAAAACCAAAACCAAACAAACAGAAACAACAAAATAAACGTATAATTGTTCTCTGCCCATTTAAAACGATTAGTGTAAAAGTAACTATACAGGGAGGTTGGGTGTCTCAATTGGTTAAGCAACTGCCTTCAGCTCAGGTCCTGATCCTGGAGTCCTGGGATCCGAGTCTAGCCTCTGGTTCTCCCTCTGACCCTGCCCCTTCTCATGCTCTCTCTCTCTCTCAAATAAATAAAATCTTAAAAAGATATATATTAAACAAAAGCAACTATACAATTTCTGATTAAGTTCAGTTTTAACAGTTATTGGATAATTATAACAATGTTTATGTATACTCAATACCAAACACAAATGGCTAAGCACCATTTGATACATAATTAAAAGTTCTCAACATCCATATAAAATAAAAAATTATTAGGTATATTATTTTACAGATGTGTAAAATGAGGCTGAGACACATTAAGTAATTGGAAAAGAGCTTAAATCTTAATGTGTCTCACAAGGTTTATAGCTATTATTTTATCTACTTAACAGTTATCATAGATAATATCCAGCTTAATTTAAAAAAATTTTCAAATGACAATTCCAAATTAAAATTGACAGCTGATGTTTAATCTGATTCACATAGCTATGATTTAACTACGCACATTCACAGTATACTTAACCAATGATAAATTTTGACACAAAGAATTATTTGAACTATTAAAAATAGTTATTTGAAAAGTACTTTCAATTATCAAAATATCTCGCCTTCTTTCAATTCCAGACATAAGTTGGTCATGACACTTTCTTTTCCTGATACTACATAACATTTTAGAGTGTTTAGTTGTATGAACAAAATTTTAAGTTATTCATGGGCTTTTCACTGTATACTTTCTCTTCTGCATTCTGTATGATGCCAGGAACTCTGTGGGTGTTTAATAAGGATTAATCGGTGTCAATGGCAAAAATGACTTCTATTATCTCCTTAAGTATTGATACCATTAAGAGGGTGATGGTTAAAAGGATCTAACTTTATAATTTCTAACAATGACCAGTGATTTAATATGAAACAGAATTTTCAAGTGAATAAAAGTAGAAAATTAGCATAGAATAAAGTAATTACCAACTGTATCATAGTCTTAATAAATTGAAGTTACAATTACCCAGACCTATGCTTGGTGAAGGATATTTAGTAGGCATTTACAGATACCCATTAAGTAAATCTATTTATGAAAGGTGTAATCACATAGAAGAAAATCAGTATGGTAAAAAGAACACCGGATTTGGAACCAAACTGACTGTGAGTAACAGCTCCATTATTTGTAATGGAAACATCTTGATCATATTATTTAGGCTTTAGCCATATTTATTTACTTATCAATAATGTAAATAATCACACCTAACCTCACAAGCTTATCTTTATGTCTCAATAAATAACAGATTACCAAATGAATAAAAATATCCAGCTACATTAAAATATAGCTGGAGGCCCAGTTATATTTTAATATAATATATTATATTAAATATGTACTTAATAAAATATATAATCCAGTTATATTTTATATATTATATATGCTTCCAGTTTATATATATATATATATATGGAGATTTTATTAGGATTCTAAAGAAAAGCAAAAAGGTGTCTGAGGGTGAAGAGGGTGAGGGCTTGAAATTGGCAGGTAAGGTAAAGAATCTTTGAGAAAAAATTTACAAATATTCTAAGAATTGAAGGGTAAATAAAATCAGTCAATCATATAAAAAAACCTGCATGTGCGCTTTCCAAGCAACATAAACATCCAGCACAATGGACAAAGGGAGGAAGGGCTTTACTTAATTCAGGAACAGAGTATGAAGGGTACTAGGGTAAGAGCTTAAAGAGGTAGGACAGGGAAATCCTAGAAGGACTTTTCAGAGAAGATAAGGCAAACAAGATTGAGATGGTGTGAATGATAAGCTAGGAAAAAAACTTAAAAATTAGACCAAGAGATTAAATGAGACAAGACAAACATTTCTTTGAAGATGTTGCTATGAAGATCAATAGTGGCATTAATAAAAACAGCTCAGGAGGAGTATTGCAGAGAGATGGCACATTTCAGTTATTTAAATACTGAATGTGGTCTATTTCTTCTGAAATATGCAGAAAAGACTAAATATACAATAAATAGAGGTTGCAATTAAAACACAACAAAATTCTATTAAATGCATAGCTGATGGGAAATGTATCATTGCAAGAAAGTAAGGAATATCTCAGAACTACTAACTGGAAATTGGTGTTTGAGTCAGTTAGGGATAGACTTGGAGATTGAATTTGGCTTTTTTTGGCAGTCAAGAGACCTGGAAGTTTGCAGCGGTTTTGTCAAACAGATGAAATGAATCAAGGCAGGAGGTGGGAACTAAGATTACAAAATAAAAACTCAATTTTCCAAGGTCTCACTGATTACTGACCAGAGACAGGAAAAGAGCAGAGATTTTGTTATCTATCTTTGAGGCCTTCAGAACATATAAAAATTGTTATCACCTGTACATGAGCACTATTTTAATACTGTGGGTGGGATGGAAAGAGGTCAGATGCAGATCAAGAGAGAGAAAGCAGAACAAATGTTATCATTTTGTTCCTCAGAGTATTCCAGGGAGAAGACAGAACACAAGACAGGACCAGTTAAGGGGAAGTCCTGAAACGGATCACAAAGCAGAGCAAGAAAGAACTGTGAGCACATGTCTTTACTGTGGTTTCCATAAGAAAGGAGGGGCTAGGCAGGGTAAGTCCATTTAACATAGGCTACTTTGAATTATTTTGGGGCACACTGGGGCTTAGAGGCTCCCTTCTTGTCTGTTACTTGAGCCGAGGGCAATGGGGGCAAGAGTATAGTGGCTAGAGTGTGAGAATACAATAAGGGAAGTGGTTAGGAGTGTGGATTTAATTAGCTGATCAACTTAAAGATTGTACTGGCCTCTAGCTAGGGCCTCAAAACTGAGTCAAGGCAGTATCAAAAACAAAAACAAAAACAAACAAACAAATTATATATATATATTTTTTTTAATTATTTTTTTAAAGATTTTATTTATTTATTTGACAGAGAGAGATCACAAGTAGGCAGAAAAGCAGGCAGAGAGAGAAGGAAGGAGGCTCCCTGCTGAGCAGAGAGCCCAATGCAGGGCTCAATCCCAGGACCCTGGGATCATGACCTGAGCCGAAGGCAGAGGCTTTAACCCACTGAGCCACCCAGGCGCCCCAAACAAACAAACTATATTATAAGCACATAGTACAAATAATAAGAGTTCATTATTATATTAAGAAATTGCAGAACACCAAGGACAAAAACAAAATCTCATATGTACCCAGAGAAGAAACAAGAAGAAATTGCCAGAATAATATTTATATTATTCGATACTTTGCAATGGCAATATTATTAGCTGGAAGAAAATGAAACTGTATCTCTAAAGTACTAAGAAAGAATAACCCTTTTTTCTGGATTCAGTGTGCAATTAAACTAAATTACAAAGCAAACAAATATATGAGTTTATAAGAACTGATGCTTATATGTCAGAAATTTTGTTTTAAAATATTACATACAGGACGCCTGGGTGGCTCAGTGGGTTAAAGCCTCTGCCTTCAGCTCAGGTCATGATCCCAGGGTCCTGGATTGAGCCCAGAATCAGGCTCTCTGCTCAGCAGGGAGCCTGCTTCCCTTCCTCTCTCTCTGCCTGCCTCTCTGCCTACTTGTGATCTCTGTCTGTCAAATAAATAAATAAAATCTTTAAAAAAAATAAAATAAAAATAAAAATTAACTCTGGGAAAAGAAAGACAAAATTCTCCCCAATGTTTTTTCCTGATGCTGTAAAACTTTGAAACCAAAACCAGATAAGAAAGTGTGAAATAGAAAAGTTAAGCTAATCTCTTGGATGATTATCTATTTCTATATTTATACACATTGCGAAGCAATTCAGAAAAGGTATGCCATCTATTTATGAAAGACTTCTAGCAAACTAGAAGAAAATTCCATAATTTGATGAATCTTTCTGCATTTTGTCCAAGCAACAAAGAACTGTTACATAAAATATGTATTAAAAATTCCTGTGGGGGGGGAATTCTTGTGAGTCAAAAATCAGCAGAAGAGGAAATCCAGGTGGTCAGTACATATAACAATCAGGTAAATACAAATTTCAATTATGATGAAATATAATTTATGCACATCCAGTTGAACAAAAAAGTTGAAAATCTGACAAATCATTTTCACTCCAAGGGATGTATTCACATTTTTACAAGAAAAAATATCATATGTACATTTATTAAAACTTTCTCTTTTTTAGAGCAAACAAGAAAATAATCAAGTAAAAAATAGATTTATCGTTCTATAAAAGAATGAAACACTATATAAGAATGAAAACAAATGAAGCAGCTATATGTATCAAGGAAGATATACAGGTCTGTATGCCATTGGAACATGAATTTTTCTTTTTATAAAATAAATTATAATAATTAATAAAAAGCAATCTCTGATATTGTTTATTTAACAAAAATTAATGTCTGATAAATCAAATATTAAGACAAAACAATTTCATTCTGAAATACTTAATAATTATACTCCCTTCAACACAAGTAATTTTTTTTTCAAGAAAAGGATGTAATGGTAGAATTCATCTTTCAAATTGAAAATATGATATAATTTTTCTTTAGTTTCTCTAGGTCAAAAATGTATTTGTATTCATCTCTAAGCTGGTCACTGAAGTAAACAAATGTCTCAATTATTAAAATTTTCTACTTAGGAAAGAAACGAGCTATCAGGTCAATGAAATATCATGAGGCAACTTCTATGCATATTTACACATGAAAAAAACCAAACCACAAAGCTATATACTATATTATATCATATATAGAGCATTTTAGAAAAGGCAAAACCATAGAAAGAGTAAAAAAAAAAAAAAATCTCTTAACAGGAGTTCCTGGGCAGTTGGGGCAAGATGAATAGGATGGACAGGGGTTTTTAGGGCAGTGAGACTATTCTGTATGGATAGAATTATGGATTCTATATGGTGGATACATTATGTAGTGGTAGAACCTATACAAGTTACAGTACAAAGAGAGAATCCTAATGTAAACTATGGACTTGAGTTAATAATGTACCAATTTTGTTCATCAGTTGTAACAAGTGTATCACACTAATACAAGAGATTAGGGAAAAGGGAAACCATACTTGAAGATATATATGGGAATTTTGCACTTCTTGCTCAATTTTCTATAAACCTAAAGCCATTCTGAAGAAGTCTATTAATTTAAAAACATAACAAACATATTCTAAAAGTAGATAAATGAACTATTGTTATATAATACAATCACATGGAAGAGATAAAAATACACTCCCTAGGGCAAATAACTCATTTTTATCATGTCATTAACCAATGTGAGTAAATAATATGTGTTGTGATGAATATTAGGGGTATCCTTTGAACTATTTTTTCAGTTGGAATGTATTTGAAGATAATGTGAAATAAAATCTTCAATTTCAACATTTGATATGCCTAAGCTTTATGTGAAGAATGAACCTACACACATTACATATGCACACCTTAAAGTAAAAAAAAAAAAAAGGAGGCAGATACTGCAGATATTTTTAGGCATGTGCAGATGGCATTCACATTCATTTTAAGTTCATTTAATTCAGTGTGATCACTTTCTATTTTGTACTGCTGAGAGTTGTTAGACCTCCTTTGTTTGTCCTAAGCATCTCTGTCCATTTCTGCACAACAGAGCTCTTCCTTTATCAACTTTCCAGGTGAACTAATTTTGTGTATATATATATATCTATATATATATACACACACACAGACACACACACACACACACATACATATATATGTGTGTGTGTGTGCGCGTGCGCACATGTGCAGACCGAATATATACTATATATATGTATGCATGTGTATATATATTTACATATATATAAATTTATATTTATGTTATATATTTATATATTTATACACTTGTGCATATATGTATATTTTGTCTGGAGGACTACTTTCTGACTCCTCTCTTCATTCATTCTAAAACTCTGGGTTTTCATACTTTTTAAAAACACATCAGTGGTGAGAATTTTCAAAGGCTCTGCCATTATCCTCTTCCATGTTATATTGTTATCAATTTTTTTATGTTTTATGAACCTTTGTATTTCTTTCCACCTACGTGCAGTATATTTCTAGTTGTTCTCAGAACATGTTCTAAAAATCATTTTCTGTAATTACTTACTCAATATGTTGATCAGTTGTGTTCCATATGTATTCTTTATTTGCTTCTCACCAGTCATCTCAAAGTCCTTATTGGCCTTTCATTGTAGACTGCTTTTAAATTTGAATAGAAGGAACATAATTTTTTATTTTCCTGCCTTCCAATAGCACAAGTTTTGATTTAACTAATAGTATGAAATTGGTAAATATTTTATTTCCTTGATCGTCATTACTTCAGCTTTTCCTGAAAAAAATCTTTCCTAAACTACTTTTTACACTGAGCAAATAATTAAGTGACTCCATTTTTTACCCAATTATTGTACTTGGATACAAGGGGGCAGTAGTATATGGTTCAGAATGACAGCAATAAAGCCAAAGCGTTGAAGTGAAAGTGTATCTCTGTTGTTCTCTAGTGATTCCTCAGGAAAATTACTTGCCTTCCTGTGCTTCAGTTTCATATGAAAGGGAATAATATCAGCATTTACCTTTTAAAGTAGAAAAGAAAAATAAAATATGGGTTTATATAATTGATATGTTTGGCATATTATCTAGTATCTAAAATTGTTCAATAGCTGTGGTCTACTTATAAGGCTATAGCCATGATTATTTTAAATGTATATTTTATGTAATCTGGAATACTGTTTTCTATAATATATAATATTCTCATATTCTTGGCAACATACAGTCCAGGAGATTAGATTTCTGTGTCCCTCTTTAAACCATCTGTACTTTGAAGATCACTAGTGGATACATGCTGAGAATTAACTACTCAAGAATTTTGACTTCTAGGCAAGTGGTTTGGTCTTCATTATGGAATGTGAAACAACTAGTAATGAGACTGGAAGTCATATTTTTGGGGCATCTGCAAAGTTCTAAAGATTGTAAAGCTTATCTAATTTAATCTTCATAAGCAATGTATGAATTTCGTGTCATTAGCTCTTCATTACCAGAAAGAAAATGGATCTTTTGGTGAAGAAGCCAGATTGGAGTTTTGGAGCCTTGATTTTTGATCCCATGTGCTGTCTGCCTCACTACTGTAAAAATAGTCACACAAAGTTCTAAACCCCTGCACTATAGTCCTTTAGAAAGAGCCACTTAGTCTATATTTTATTTTACTTTATAAAATGTTTATATTTTATTGACTTAACCATTAAACATTTCACTTTGAGTTTTCACTAAGAAACAAAGTAGTAACATGTCTCCACTCCTGGTCTAATTTAGAAGTGCATCACCAATCTCTACTGAACAACAGGTTAATGATTATCTACAAGGCCAGCCTTTCTAGGTATTCTGCTCTGTAGTAGGTCTATGTATCCAAATGATGTGAATAATAGTGTTTTCAAAAATGTATTATATTTTCTTTTCATGTTATTCTATTAAATTATATTCACAATATTGATCTATATTAATAGTTGAAGTTTTTTGGTTTTTTTTTTGGATACAGTACTTTATTTTTATTTATTTTTTTATTAACATATAATGTGTTATTTCTTTCAGAGGGACAGGTCTGTGAATCATCAGTCTTACACAATTCACAGGACTTCCCATAGCACATACCCTCCCCAAGGTCCACCACCCAGCCATCCCATCCCTCCCACCCATCTCCCCTTCAGCAACCCTTGGTTTTTTCCTAAGATTAAGAGTCTCTTACAATTTATCTCTCTCCCTGGTCCCATCTTCTTTCATTTTTCTATACGAATAGTTGAAGTTTTAAAGTCACTTGTTTCTGTCACAAGTCTGTACTTCCATTGCTTTTTGTTCCTCCTTTTGTGGTTTCTGTTTCTTTAATGACAGCACTATTATTTAATTAGTCCAGTAATTTTTTTTAAAATTTTTTATTTACTTATTTTAGAGACAGAGCATGAGCGGGGTAAGGGGTAGAGGGAGAAACAGATTCCCTATGGAGCAGAGAGTACTATTTGAGGCTCAGTTCAGGGACTCTGGGATCATAACCTGAGCCGAAGGCAGATGCTTAACCAACTAAGCCACTTAGGTGCCCCAGAAAATTTTGAATCATCTTTTACTTCTCTTAAATTAACTGCAAAACTAACTAAGGTACTTACAAAACCCCTGTGTCTGCCATTTCCACTGGGCTGTGTCTCTGAAACAAGTTCCCCACCTTTATGCTCTTCCAATAGGACTTTTGATTCCCATCTACTTGTGTGCACATCCTTCTTCCTTGTCACCAAAAGAATGCCACTGTGAAAACACACTGGTGGCTGATATGCTAAAAGAATTGTTTCATTGGTTTGGAAG
This sequence comes from Martes martes, assembly GCF_963455335.1. NCBI lineage: Eukaryota > Metazoa > Chordata > Mammalia > Carnivora > Mustelidae > Martes > Martes martes. The sequence goes on along the minus strand of NC_137889.1, from coordinate 128,860,683 downwards.
AACTCTCATATTATTAACATTTCACCCATTTTCGTTTTATGTACTTGCCTTCAACCACTTTTTCAACAACATTTTTTTTAAAGATTTTATTTATTTATTTCACAGACAGAGATCACAAGTAAGCAGAGAGGCAAGCAGGCTCCCTGCCGAGCAGAGAGCCTGATTCTGGGCTCAATCCCAGGACCCTGGGATCGTGACCTGAGCCGCAAACAGAGGCCTTAACCCACTGAGCCACCCAGGCGCCCCTCAACAACATTTTTGCTGACATTACTAGACTAATAAAATCTCCATTCAGTGTTTATAGCCAAAGTCATTTACATGTCCAATCCCAAAGTCAAATCAGTGGTAAAGAGTATCTCACCCATGCTAAGAAAAAGAGTCAAGGATGTGGTTATATAATGTATATATAATGATATTACAGAAGAATAAGAATTTGGCCAATAATTCTATCTGTACCTATATGATGCTATGGACTGACTTGTAGTACCTCAAGGTTCATATGTTGAAACTTCAACTCCAAATGTAATGGTATTGTGAGATGGGGCCTTTAGGAGGTAATTTAGTTTAGATAGTTCGTGAGAGGGGTGCCTTTAATGGGATTACTGTCCTTATAACTAGAGTTATCAGAAAGCTTAAGGTCCCTCCCCACCTCTGCCATGTGAGGACATAGTGAGAATGAGGCTCTCTACAGAGCAAAAATAGAAATCTCATCAGAACGGGATCATGCTGACACTCTGGTCTTGGGTTTCTAGACTCCAGAACTGTAAGAAATTACATTTCTACATTTCTATTGTTTAAGCCAGCAGATTTTTTTTTTTTTGGACATCCTGAGTTGACAAAAATAATGATAAACAAGCCCAACATCATTAAAGGGCAAAATCAGCCTGAGAAACTGGTTAATTGGATTTACATTTTTTCTATAAAATGAAAAAAATAAAGCAAAAATGTATATGGGTTCCTACCACCTTCATAATTCTACTGATGACCTAATACTAAAAATAATGAACCTTTATTTTGTAGTTACTCTATGCTAGGTCCTGCACTAATCAAGTATGTGTATCAATTTTCTTATTTTTCACAACCTTCTGAGATATGGTCCTCTGTTTAACTTCACCTTACAAATGAGGGAACTGGACACAGAGGTTAAGTATCTTAAGGAGGTCAAACAACTAGTAAATAGTAGAGTCAGGATTCAAACCTAGATGTTATACCAGGACTGCACATCTTATTTCATTTGAGTTAAAGCCTCAAATTCATACGTTACACAGAAGAATTCTAATGTCCTCATAATATTTCAGTGATCTTGTTAAAACCTAAACTGAAAAAAAAAAAAAGACTACATCACTTTATGCTACTTTAAATCATCCCAGTCTCATGATTCTTCTGAGCCTAACTTCACCCTCTTCCTTCTCTACTGTTCTTCTTACTGCTGCACAAACACAAAGATTGTTCTTGCCTCAGTATCTCTGAATTTGCTGTTTCTTTCTTCTTGGAATGCTTTCTGTAAACATTTATATACAGTTTCCCTTAATTGATATGATATACATTTAAAGGCTTATTCTTTTGAAATTGATATTTCTTAATGTCCTATAACCCTGATTTTTCTTTATGCAATTGACCTAGAAATCTTGTCATTATCTATCCTATTAATCAAACTTTATGGTTCCTCACAACATTTATTACTATCTGTAGTATTGTTTATTTTTTATATCTCTCTTAGTACACTAAGGAACGGGAATTGCATTTATATGATACTGCTTAGTGAGAGTAGCAATTGGCAAAGAGTAGTAATTTAGTAAATATTTTTTGCATAAATGGATATAAGACAAATGCAATTTATTTTTTTCTCTAGTTTAGTTTTTTCTAATCTTCTCCTATTAAAATGTAAGCACCATAGTGTAAGGAACTTGCACAGTTTCTTTAATACCAGAGACCCATTCTTTAAAAAAAGTACATGTGTACATAGTATATGTTGAATCAATATTTAATGAATAATGGATACATAAATATTATTTCTTCATTTTTTGAGACAAGAAAATTGAGAAAAGTAATTACTACTATAGAGCAGAATCAAGACAATCTCAGATCTGATCCATATTGTTTTCGTTGCATGATTCCGGGTAAGGGAAAATTTACTTTCCTGGAAACACACAGCTTTCTTTCTCTCAAGAAGAAAAATAATGATATGTCTCAGGGACTATCCCAGAATCAAGATTTTTAAAGGCTAGATCCCTAATGAGGATGATTTTGGAACAGGGCATGACCAATAGTAGCCATGGGAAGGTGCTTTATAAATGTGTAGTAGAGCCTGAATAAAATAGTTTGGGCAAAGAATTGAAGTTATGGTGTTTTAGAAATTTAGTTGTTCTGGTAAAATTCTCATACCAGTTCAGAAATATGACTTAACAGTTTCTTGTTTGTAACTCCAGAATTTGTGTTTTTACTATTTCATTTACTACATATTTAATATATTTTCTGTATAAAATAATACTCTAAATATGAAATGTACTTTTGAGTTTGTCAAAAAGAATTTTTTCCCCAAATTTGTGTCAGTGTAGAAGAGAGCAGTGGGTCCTGTCATGTGTTTTAACATCCTCAAACGGTAACACCTGATAGAGTAAGTTCTTCACACCATAAAGGGTCTGACCCCTCTGAAGTAAAACTTTTATTATAAATGATAAAGAAGGCTACTGTTCTAGACGATTTCTCCCAGCTTTTAAGGCAGTCCTTATGCTTATTTTATTCTCTCTGGGTTTCTTAAAACATACAGAGATTTTCTGCACTTCTTGGGAACACTCTGTCAAGGTTCTAATGGGTTTGAGACACAGTAAAAGACAGCTTTGAGTGGGACCAAAACAAGAGTGATAATTTTTTTGCAGACCTATCTTCTGCTAGGCCAAATATGAGATATGGTATTAAGCTAGTAAGAAAAACAACCAGGGGTGCTGGGTGGCTCAGTCAGTTAAGTGTCCAGTTCTTGATTTCAGTTCAGGTCATGATGGGCTCTGTGCTCAGTGAGGAGTCTATTTGAGATTTCTCTCCTTCTCCCTCTCCCTCTGCTCCTCCCTTTGCTCTCTTTCTCTCTAAAATAAATAAAATATATCTTTAGAAAAGGAAAAATAACCATAAATCATAATCCTGATACCAACACAGTTTACATATTATATATATAGATGAATTATATCCTTATGTTGCAGATAGTATATTCCAAAGTACGACCAAGAATAAGTGCTAAAGGGATATAGGAAAGAGGGAGATAATTTCAGAAGGGCTGGTCAAAGAAAGCCTCATGAAAGATCACATGTCAGCTGTGATTTAAAGGATTTCAGAATTCAAACAGATGTGCAAAATATAATCTACTAAGTTTAAAAAGTTCCACAGTATTCACTAAATTATTCTAAGATGACTCCAAAGCATTAACACACTTTGATCCTTGGTTATCTAGATCTGAAACAAGAGAAGCTTAAGTTCAAGAATTATCATGTTCTGGAAAAACTGTGATGAGAAGCCAAAGGCAGTACACTCTCCCAAGGAATAAGTATAGTTCATGCTTATTATTTCACACTGCCTATGCCCTATAGAGAAAAGACATTGGTATATAGACTTAAACATGTCTTTAACACAGATATGTTAAAGTCTATCAACAGAGTACAGTTGGGGGGTTTTAATTACATAGTATTGCTGCACTTGTGAAAACAAAGTAAAATAATTAAGGTGGAATAGTTGGTTGGGTTCTGCCATAAGCTTAAGATTAATAGGAAAAATATTAAATCTCCTCTTTTGTAAACACTCCTCTTTTGTAAAATATTAAATCTCCTCTTTTGTAAATCTCCTCTTTTTTTTCCTGAAAGCTCTTCTCACACTGTTTATGTTGAACCTTTTAAAAATAAAGGAATACCTGGGCAATATTTTAAATAATCCTTAGTAAAGTGTTTTCTTATGATACTAAAAAGAAATTCAGAGTTAGGAAGGCAAATCATGATAATAATTTTCCATGTAGCTTCACGAACACAAATAATGGCCATAGTCAAGAAATATTTACTCAGAAATAATTTCTTGTAAACAGTAGTCATTTGAGTTCAGCAAAAGATCAATAGGTAGAAATTAACATAAGTAACCTATTTTGAAATTCCAATTGAAAACCAACCTTATATTTGCTTATAATTTATGTATCTTATACTGTTTCAAATGAGAAACAATATTTTGTTATAAAAGTAATTTACGTGTCTTATAAAAATGATAAATTATTTGAGTATAACTTCAGTGGAACAGTATAAATATTTGTGACGTAGTAATAAATCACATGCTACTAAACATATTCAAACTGACCTCAATTGCTTATAATTAACTGCAGATGATGTTGAGAGTTTGGCTTGCCAATTACTTGACAGAAGGAAAACTGTAGGCTGGCAGTGAGCATGCACTGGCATCCAACTTTCTGGGACTCCCTTCTTTAGAATGCATTAATTGTTACTACCAGATTGTATTTACTAACAAGATTTCAGAGTCTATCACACATAAGATCTACATTTGTATCTGTGCCATTTTTCTTAAGTTATACTCATACATATTTCAATATCATCTGTATGGCCACACAAAGGAATGATTCATTTGCTAACAAGCCAAAATGTCATTACAGAAGTGTCATGTTCATGTCAATACTTTAAAAAAAAATTTTCCCCAAATAATCACCTGCTATTTAAAAATTATTTTCCTTTATTTTGCTAAAGTCATTTCCATTTCATGTTACATCCAGTTAATTTATCACAAGAAATACGTTGCAAAATTAATTTGGAAATATCATTTTGGCATGTCCATGAGATTGTTTTATTGTAATCCATATCAGTTCCTTGAGTAAAAGAAGTTAAGTAGAATTAAAAATATTAACTTCACATTTGATCATTTATTTCTCAAAATGAAAATGTTGAACAGAATGCATAGCAACTAATGATAGAAACAGTATTAAAAAGAGACAAAGAAAAAATATACTTTATTTGAGGGAATAATTCATACTATTACAGATTTTGTTTTTTTTTATTTGTTTAATAAATGTGTTGAAAATTAAATGTCCTCTAATTTTTTAACATAGATTTTATAAGCTGAAATAATCTTAGATATAACCTAACTACCCCCTTATAAAGCTTAGAGTGTGCAAATATTCTCCAGAATGTATATCTAACAGAGGTGTTAAGAATTAAGATAGCTAGTTAATTTCCCTTTTATGTGATTTCAACTTCAGTGAATTTAGTTCCCAGTTGCAGTCCTTATGTTGCTTGGTAAAATTAATTCCATCATTTAATAAATTCATCCTTAAAGCTATTCATCTTGGGAAACAATACACAAAGTTGCCCATTGACACTTATATTGGAAACCACCATTTGCTTCCTCTGTCAATGTGTCATAGAGGGCCTGATAATGTGATTATTGTTCTTTTTATTTTTGCACAGTATTTTTTTCTTTGGCAAAGTTGACATTCATATGGATCAACTCTGCAATTCATTTAGGATTAAGAATATATTGTTCATAAATAGTATCCCTTCATTTTTCTTCAAGGAATGGCTAAACATGAATTGAAAATTTTAGTTTGACAAAGCCAATTGACAGGACTACATAAATACTAAACTACATTTCTGTGAATTATGAGAAAATTAATTCTGCTTAAAAAGAAAAAAATATGTTGACATACTATTTACTTTTCAATAAAAATAACTAGAACCATTCAGTTATTGTAGATTACACAAATCTAATTATGTATTATTGAATATACCATAATAAATTATAATTTTAATTAAATTAATCAGATACTCAAATTCATTAACAAATTATTTATTTTGAATCATACATTCATTCATTCATATCATACATTCATGAAAATTATATATATATACACATATATATATGTGTGTGTGTATATATATATATATATATATATATATATATATAATTTATTTATTTGACAGACAGAGGACAGCAAGAGAGAGAACACAAGCTGGGGGAGTCGGAGAGGGAGAAACAGGCTTCCCGCCCAGCAGGGAGCCCAATAAGGGGCTCAATCTCAAGACTCTGGGATCATGATCTGAGGCAAAGGCAGACGTTTAACAACTGAGCCACCCAGGCACCCAGAAAATTGTATTTTTGAAAGTTTGTTCTATTTCTCTTTTTTTCATCAAAATGATTGCTATTTTTACATTAAGTGAGATTATAAAGATTGTAGAGATTAAGCAATGTTAATTTGAATGTTACTTTGAGGTTTTAAACTTCTTATACATTGATGCTCCATCAGTAGCATGTCACTTATGTTCACTAATATCAACTTTAAAAATGCTATGTGGTTGTTCAAGTTAACATATATTACAAGTTTTAAAATTGCAAGTCATTTAGAACAACATTTTTTTTTTATTTTTGTGAACCTATCTTTAAAGATGATTTTGATCCATATAATAATACAAAAAATAATGTTGAAATACCATTTTATATAATAGATGGACTGATAATAGGTGAAAATGAATAGAGATGAGCACACTTTTTTGTTGTCGTTGTTATTATTCTCAAGGAAATAGGATTTATATCTCTCCCACCTAAGACAGTTTATCTCTTATTGTGTATTTTTGGTGGTTGGGTCTTTGGTTGTTTTAACTAATAGAACACAAAGAGAGTAGCACTTTCCTTGACTGTCAGTTATGGGCCTGGCTCTTATTAGACCTTGATGGCCTGCTTTTCTTTCTTGAAGTACTTGCCAAGAGGCAACTTCTTTCACAATCATGTTGCCAAGATGTGAGAAGCACAAGACACCCATGTAAATGATTCCATTGACAGCCCCAGCTAGGCCCAGTTCCCTATCATTAACCAGCAGCCCCGTGAGTAAGTCATCTTGGAAGTGAATTCCCGAGTTCCAACAGAGCTATTCTAACTGCCACCATGTCTGCCCAAGTCCTGCCCAAGTGATTAAACTGTAAAAATATAAAAAAAAATTCTTTGTTTTAAACCACAAGTTTCGTTTTTGTTATAATGGATTCTTTGGTACTTTAAAACAATTTTCTGTTTTTTTTTTTTTTAATTTCATCAAATAAAGTTGACACAAAACTAAAAATTAACTGTAAGAAACTAATGTAAATCTTGGTTAGAGAAACTTTTCCTTTATACTCCATTCACCTACCTATTTTCTGCTTGAAGTATGTATTCAATGATACAAATATTATCCTTTTCTTTTCTTTTCTAATTTCTGTTTGCTTCCTTTTTTATTGTTCTGACAACTTTATTTTAATTTTTTCTACCTTATGAGGAAAAATAATAAATCCCCTTAATATTCAAGTTTACATTTTATAACATTAAAATAGTATTATGAAACCATGTACTAAATTTTAATAGCCTTTAAGTTTTGTAGTGTCAAAATTTTCATGCCAACAATTACATAGTTGTTTTGATCAGTAGTTCACTACATAGTAATCTCTAATTAGGTTTTTATAATACTTATTTTTGCCTTTTAATGGAAGGAATATTATTACTTTGTGATTTATATCATAGTATAAGTTATTGTACATTTAAACTAAGAATTTAGCCATATTATGCTGAGACTTTAAACACAGTCGATGACAAGAAATGCCTTTTAAATATCTAATTTAAATAGGAAGCTCATAAAAAGGATTTTAAAATGTTTTCAAATATTCCCTTGTCAATGTATTAGTTGAAAAAGCAGGTTTTTATTTAGCATGTTTTTAGATCAATTAGTTTTCTTGATTTTTATCTTTATTCTTAGTTTGTAGATCAAAGCTGTAGAATATATATTGACCAAATTAGGATAATACACTTGATTTTCATCTGAGAGAAAATTATTGTAAAATATTGATTTTGGTTAGAATGACATTATCTAACATCTTCTGGAAATGCATTATAATATCTATGTAGATCATCCATATTTAAAGTTACTTAAAATATATAAGAAAAATAATTTCAAAATAATCAAGATATTTATTATTTTTAATATATAAAAAACCTGAGCAGGAACACCTTTGTATAGTTTACTATCTATATAACTATGCACAATACTGGGGAGAGGTATGGGATAAAAAATCAGATTTTCAGAGCCAAGTCAAGATGTAGAGTGTTTTTATTCTAAACATTGACAAATAAGCAACAAAAGGAGAAGATATTTGAATTGAGTTTAACTGAGGCAAACATTACTTCATTACTTCATAAAGGAATCATAACTATAATGAATTCATCAGATGGAGAAAACAGGGCAAGGTTTTGATGTGAAAAGGGGATTCTGATTGTCTAATGATAAATCTAGAAAATAATATAACAAAATATAGAGACTCAGACTCATGAGGTGATGATTCTTAGTTATCAATTGAAATAGATGACTGAGTATTAAGTGTTTGGTTACAATTTTTAAACCTACACTTAAACCCAGAGTGGGTCCTGAAGTTAACATAAAGGTTGCACTTACAAGTAGTAATCATGTTACCTTAGTTTTGGGGGGGGGAAAGTGAAGAATCAGAGACTTAAGTAATAACCAAATAGATGTGATATAAAATCCAGTTACATGTGACATGTTTTTAATATGAAGCACATACAATAATTAGTTTATTAAAGTTAGATATTGTGTGCTACACATGAATTATTTCCAAACACTAGTTTAAAACTTTTAGTCAAATATCCTTTCTGTGCCTTTCACATTATCTTGTACAACAGAATTCACGATTTCAAGGCACTGTCAAGCATTAAAAACAACATTAAAAGCATTAAACTTTAAACTTTAATTTTTTAAAAGATTTTATTTATTTATTTGACAGACAGAGATCACAAGTAGGCAGAGAGGTAGGCAAAGAGAGAGGAGGAAGCAGGCTCCCTGCCAACCAGAAAGCCCGATGTGGGACTCGATCCCAGGACCCTGAGATCATGACCTGAGCCGAAAGCAGAGGCTTTAACCCACTGAGCCACCCAGGTTCCCCCTAATCTCATTTCTGATTAAAGTCTCTCTCTTCTTTATTTATTATCAATGCTGTCAGAAATTATGAAGGGAGATGAAATGCAATTGTTTCTCTTTCCTCCAGTAGGCTCTCTTCTTTAGTGTGTTGGAAGCCAAAGGAGAGAAGACAAATATCCTTTAGTAAGCAGATATACTCCTTGGGGTGCCTGGGTGGCTCAGTGGTTGAGCATCTGCCTTCAGCTCTGGTCATGATCCCGGGGTCCTGGGATCAAGTCCCACATTGGACTCTTTGCTTGGTGGGGAGACTGCTTTTTCCTCTCCCACTCCCCCTGCTTGCATTCCCTCTCTCACTGTCTCTCTCTCTCTCTCTCTGTCAAATAAATAAATGAAATCTTAAGAAAACAAAACAAACAAACAAAAACAAAAACACACAAACAAAACAAAAAACAGATATACTCCTTATGACAGCATCTGGTTATCAAGGTAAGGATGACTGGTCTCTGTCATGTCCTTGATATATAGGAGATGCCCAACAGCCGCATGACTCTAAAGGCCAGAAGTGTAAAGTTTCCAGAGGAATGTGGAGAAGACCTTCCTGATGCAAAGTTTTAATGAGGGATATCTTCTTAGATCTAAAGTCTTTTGTCCTTCCTCTCTTCTCTTAGTTACACTTGCAGAAGCACACCTCACAGTTTTCCTTGGTAGGGTTTTTTTAGTGGTATGGGGGAATATCTAAGTCAACTGAAACACAATTGAATTCCATGGCATCTCTAGGAAATTTCCCCATCCTTGCCAAACCAAATAGTGAGAACACACTATTCCTAAAATATTTACCTTCCCTAACCTCTCTCCTCAGCTCTCTCTCTCTCACTCTCTTTGATCAAATAATCATTGGCATCAGTTTAGCTTACCCTTTATGTAAGCATTTCTCAAAACTGGGGATTTTATATCAGGCCTCCTTTGTTCAGGCACCCTGGTATCTAATGAATAATTTTGTTTCAGCTTCTTCACTTTTCCTCAAATTATTCTCTAATTTTTTTTTCCTGTTTTCTATGTTTTGGTTGGGTGTGAATAAATAAGGGAGTTGAACTGATGGTTGGAGAATCTGCTTACCAATTGTTTAAAAGTTCCTTCAGAAAACGTGGCCATTGGTTTCAGTTTATTTTTAGTTTAGAGTCCTAGTAGCAACTATTGGAGCCTCCTGAAGGGTCTCAAAATGCATCTCATTTTAGACTTTTAAAAAGATTTTATTATTTATTTATTTATTTATTTGACAGAGAGCATGCTTGAGTGTGTACAATCAAGTAGGGGCAGGGGGAAAGGGAAAGGAAGAGGGGAAAGAATCCCAAGCAGATTTCATGCTGAGCAATGAGCCCAATGCTGGGCTGAATTTCATGACCCTGAAGTCATGACCTGAGCTGAAACTAAAGAGTTCGATGCTTAACCAACTGAGTCACCCAGGTGCCCTTCAGTTTATATGCTAATTATATAGTCAAGAATACTTAATTTCCAGAACATGGATTCCTTGCTTTAAGTCCACATTTACTGATTAGCTTGTATAGTTCAAGAGTGATGCAATTCCTTCCTTCATGAAGCCTAGGTTCCAGAAGTAGTAAAATAACCATTACCACCATAATAAAACACAAATAGAAATTGATTTTTAACTCTATTATACCTCATGAAGATAATAAAATAGATGTGATAAGAGAACAGTGACTGTGATAGAACATTAGGTAGGGATATCTGGAAAGACCTTTTGAAGGAAATGTCTAAGTTGAGATCCAAAATATATACAGAAACTGGTCATACAAATATAAGAGATAAAACCTTAGTGCACATGTTTATAAGAGAAGTAACGTTGATATGTTTCAGGAAAGAAAAGAAGAACCAGAAGGATCATGAGGCTAGAACTTATGGCTTAAGAATGCATTGAGAAAAGATCAGATAGGGGGCTGATTTAGAATCTAGTTGACCCTGATAAAGAGTTTAGGTTTTCCTCCAGGTGCAAAGGAAAGTTACTAAAATATTTTAGGTAGAAGTTTTGAGTTATATTTTGAACAACAGAATGAATTTTCATGGATAAAGATCAAGGTAAGGGAGATTTTGGAAGAGAGAGATGATGATAATGGAACTAAGACAGTAAAATAGAGAAAGAAGTGTATTAGAAATAGACTTGCTAGAAGTTCCCGGGTGGCTCAGTGGGTTAATTGTCTAACTCTTGATTTCAGCTCAGGCTGTGATCTCAGCTTCATGAGATCGAGCAGTATGTCTAGTTCTGTACTTGCTGTGGAGTCTATCTAAAATTGTCTCTCCCTCTTCTTCTGCCTCTCCTGCCCTGCACTTTCTCTTTCTCTCTGTATCTAAAATAAATGAATAAAAAACAAATAAGCAAATAAATAAATCTTAAAAAAAAAAGAAATACACTTGCTAATGTATTAGAACACAAGAAGAATACACACATCTTTCTGTGCATTTGAATATAAGATTAAGGGAAAGAGAAGGAGTAAAAATAAGTGAAATATTTGAACCTCTGTGTCTGGGGTATTCCATTTACATAGATAATGATGAGCAGTTGAAGAAAAGATTCATGGATATACGAAGGAAAAAAATGGTTTCATTGTGCATATATTACATTTGCAGTGTCCATGAAATATTCAAATGGAGAAACAGGGCATGAACAATTGCTCAACTGAAAAGACACTGCCAAAGAAATGCCATAAATACCAGTAAGACGATGAAGTTAGAATTTTAAATGAATTACTAATGGCTGATGAATAACTAATGGCTGGCATGGGAGTGTGATGTCACTAGAGACTTCAGACACTGAGTACTCTCACACTCTTACAGGCTCTTTCTCCAAAAACCTCATTAGACATTTATAGGATGATTAGGGGGAAATGCTGAGAAGCCACCTGCCTGAACCGGCTGAGAAAGAAGAGCAGCCACCACAAGAACTCCACTTACACACATCTTACCTATTGCCCATAGGAGACAGAAGCCTACATATACTGGGGGGATATAAGAAATTGGCTCTTGCAATTATAAAGGCTGAGAAGTCCTAAGGTTTGCAGGTTTGCGAACCAGCAAACTAGAAATCCAAGAGAGAGGATGATACTCTTCCAGACTAAGTTGAAGGCCTGAGAACAAGGAGAGCTTACGGTTTCAGTTCCAAGCCAGAAGCTGGCAGCCTCAAGCCCAAGAAGATCCAGTGTTTTAGTTCATATTCAAAGGCCAGAAAAGATTCATGCCCCAGATCAAACCATCAGGCAGGAAGAATTTCCTCTTACTTGTGGAAAGGTCAGGTTTTTTGTTCTATTCAGGCCTTGAACTGGTTTAGTACGTGCCACCCACATTAGGGAGAGGAAGCTACTTTACTCATTCTACCAATTCAAAAGTTTTCTCATTCAAAAACCACCTCATAGATATACCCAGAATAAAGTTTAACCAAATATCTATCTAAGAACTCCATGGCCCAGTCAGATTGACACACAAAATTAATCATCACGGGAAGAACAACATTCTTGCATTAGAAGTCTAAGAATTAGAAGACTAGAATGCCTGATAGAATCAATGGACAATCTCTGCAGTTGGGAGAAGGAAACAAGGGAGAACAGCAGCAAAATAGCTATCTCTGATGGAGGACTGGAAATACATGCTAAGCCAACCACTTTATTCGACTGAATTGTGAAACACCTGTGAAGGACATACCTCCCAGCTACAGCTGACAGCGCCTGCCTAAGAAAGAGACATAATCGTAACCTCAGAAAACACAAACGCACACATACAAACACACAAACCACCAGCAGCACCATAACACTCATAATAATTGAGTAAAAACAGGAATGCAGCTGTGACAGCTGCAAGATACAGATTCTCTTTGGGGAAGCTGTGTTGTGAAAAGAGGCAAAAATAAAATACCAGTATGTCTTTTTCTCTCCTTTCCTAGGTCACCCAGTATAAGGCAATACTTTAGACATAAAGCAACTTCGCACTTTCCATGAAGCTAACATATTTCTTTTATTTATTATCTCTATATATGTAATATTCAAGATATTTTTAATATAAAAATGATTTTTAGCAAGTAAATCAAATATTAGATATAAAATCTGTTCATCTACAGATGTAAAATATATTCGATTAAAGAATGTTTCATCCCGCTGTGCTTTCTAGAACACTAAAAGTATATGCGTCTGATAGATAACCTATAATTTATGTTATGGATGTTACTTGTGCATTTTTCCATGTTTACTTCTAAATTTTATTCTGACATTGAGAAATACTACCCTTTGGAAAAACCTGAAAAAAAAATGGATAAATAAGTCAGTGCAGCCACAAGGGGGAAAAAATTAATTTAAGATTATATAAAATTTTATAGGATTTATGTATATCTACATTTAACTTCTTCAGTGTTCAGAATAGCTTACCTTCAAAACTTCAACTAGTGACAAGAAATATTATGAAAGATTAATAAGTATATTTAATATAGTCAGGAAATGGGCTTCTTTATTGAACTTTGTAATTATGTAAATGTGTAATACTTTCTTTAAAACATGGCCTAATATAGTACATTTATCAATTATATATAGACAGTTGTCAGTATAACAGTATAATTTAAAGTCATTTTATGCAATATATTAATAATTAAATAATTCAGTAGCAGTGATTTGATAAATTTTGATATTTGCTTGAAATTTATTAAAGGCAAACATTTTCTACTTTGTAATATTTTACATGGTTATTTAAATATTATTTATTGTATTTTTCACTATGAGGACTCAAATACACCATAGATGCATTTTTTTCCTTGATTTTTGCATATTCTGAATTGGTGAAAGTCATATTTAGTTTGAAGTTATGGCAGAGATGTGACCTGAATAAAGGAAATCTATAGAGAAATACAAATCTCTGGTGGTTGTTTTTACAAATTTGATTAATTATAGAGCTACTTATTGAGGCACAAAAAGGGAATGAGGCAAATGCCATATAGTTTGATTTCCACCTTTGGTATTATAATATAAGTTTATCATAAGAGCAAAAGGCACTGAGTAATTATAGTTGACAAATATAACTGTCTACTCTTAGCAGATGTAACTGTGAATCACACACTAGTGTGCAAACACTGGTTTTCTTCCTCTGAAATTCAAAGTCAGTTTCCAATTTAAAATTCTCAGGCACATTGTAAGTTTTCTTAACATAATATTGCATTTTTATAAATCACATAATAATCAAATTTTTATCAATTAATGCCAGTTTTAAAAATGTAAGTTAAGGAAAATCATTTAATAGTGGAAAAGCTTTATCAGTACAAAATCTTTGGAACCTAGTTATACTTAGTTTAGCTTAGACATTAAAACATTTATTTATTTATTTATTTTAATGACATACTATTTTATTTTTGGTGAAGGTCCAGACCAGCACTGTCTAGTAGAAGTTTTTGCCATTATGGTAGATCTGAACACTTAAACATGACTACGACTATTAAAATACTGAATTTCAATTTATTCTTTTTTTTTAAAAGATTTTATTTATTCATTTGACAGACAGAGATCACAAGTAGGCAGAGAAGCAGGCAGAGAGAGAGGGAGGGGAGGAAGCAGGCTCCCTGCTGAGTAGAGAGCCAGATGCGGGGCTCCATCCCAGGACCTGGGATCATGACCTGAGCCAAAAGCAGAGGCTTTAACCCACTGAGCCACCCAGGTGCCCTCAATTTATTCTTGATCACTTCATATTGAAATATAAATAGCCACGTGTGGCTGGTAAATACTGTATTGGACAGTGCTAATCCATTGTATAATTTGCATAGCTGGAGTGCTATTGAGTCTGGACCACAATATATATCATGTTCTGTCAATCTTGGTAAATTCCTTAGATATCCTAATACAATATCTATTGAAAATTAATTGACAGAATGCAAACTGACATAGATATTCCATCTAATAATGGGAAGACAATGTATTCTATTCCTCCATTCATCCTCAATCTACCTCTGCATGGAGTAAAGACATAAAGAAGGGAAAATCAGTTAAGGGTCTGCCTTCAGCTCAGGTCATGATCTCAGGGTCATGGAATCAAGCCCCATGTGAGGTTGCCTACTCAGTGGGGTAGGCAACCTTTCTCCCTTTCCCTCTGCCCCTACTCATGTGCTCTCTCTCTCTCTCAAATAAATAAAAATTTTTAAAAAAGGAAAGTCACTATTGTACTTAGAGTCCTTCAGAAATATAAGATATGCTTAGACATGTAAATAACATAATAATATTTTGTATTTCTTTCTATGTAAGTTATCCTATATTGTCCTTAAGTGTTTAGTCTATTAAAATGTATATCTTAATTTTGGCACTTCTTAACCTGGGGATAAAATGTTGATTTTTGTAGTATTTTTTTTTTTATGTTTTAGGTTTGGTAAAGTCATATGTCATATTTTGAGGGCATATATTTAAAATACAATATATAATTAAATAAAAACATACAATTAATTAATCTACATAAAAAGATGATATTTCAAACCATTTCCATTTAGCTAACCATATGACAAAAATGAAGAGCTATAGGACTGTCTGTAAGTGGTGAGCTGAAATAGAACCATAAGAGTGTATGTTATAAAAATATTCCATTGATTCCCTAAAAAGAACTTTTATAAATAATGCTGAACTGTTCTTGTCTAAACCTTCCATAAATAGATCTTAGATAGATTAAGTTGACAACCAAAACCAGGGAATGATAGCCAATTTTCCCTATTAGATAGCAATATTATTTTTTTAATGAAATGCCATGCAGACAAATACCCAATACAGTGAACATTACTTATTTTTTTTTCCTTGTTACAATCTGAGCTGCAACTGCTCATGAAACAAAGTTTTATCTCTCAATTTTTTATTATATTGTAAATACTTAATATCTTAATATCTTATTATTCTGTAAATACTTAATATCTAGTCAAATTAACTTTTAGCATTATACCATTGCCATTCTGTGAATAATATGAATTCTGAAATTATCTAATATTTTCTTAATTTTTCATATATTATGAAAAATAATAAAAAATGTACTTCTTTAGATCTAATTAAGAAATTTGGAGGTAATTATTTCCTCCATATCTAATAAAGATAAAAGAGCCCTTTGAACACTTAACCTAAGTTGTTGTTATCAGCAAATTCCTTGAAGAGTTCACGTGAAAAAGAATCAATAGACCTTCAATGTACTAATTTACTGTCTTCTCTGCCTTAGAGAAGTAAAAAAAAGTACAAGAGAATCACTACACAACAATGATTATGTCTCAGACCTGTCTCATTAAGAAGTAGAAGAGGCAAACTTTTTTACCCTGTTCTGTACAGAGTACATAAACATAACATGTATGTAAAAAGTATGTTAAACTGTATTTATACAAATAAATGTTCAAACAAGAAGGAGATAAATCAATTATCAAACACTTGGCATCCCCCAAACATACATTTATTTATTTATTTATTTATTTTTAAGATTTTACTTATTTGACAGAGAGAGAGAGAGAGCACAAGCAGGGGATGCAGGCAGAGGGAGAGGTAAAAGTGGGCTCCTTGTTGAGCAGGGAACCTGATGCAGGGCTCCACCCCAGAACCCTGGGATCATGACCTGAGACAAAGGGAGACATCTAACCAACTGACTACCCAGGTGCCCCTCCAAAACCATTTACAGAATACACAGATCTATTAAAATAACAAATAGACCAAAAAAAAAAAAAAAAGTTCTTCTTCAGTTTAGCTATGGAATGCTAGAGAACTCCTTATAATCTTTTATTTCTAATCACTATTTTTATTTTTGGCAAGTCAGATGTTTCTAAGCTTTTATCCACGTGCTCACAATTCTCTTCAGACTAAAAACAAATAAAAGATGAGAATCTAGTTTTAAGGATGTGGCTAAAAATATAATTAAATAATAAGTATATTTTACTTAATATTAAGTATAATAATAAGTATATTTTACACACCACAAAGTAGGATTCACTTGTAAGCAATTGGTAGTAAAAGCTTAATGCAGTTTTGAAACTGAGTGAATTTTCTAAGACATGATTTCTACTTTTAAGAGGCAAAGGAAAAAAATGAATTTGATACGGAAAAAAGTTTCAAGTTCTAATTACTTTGAAGTAATTTTTAAATTAATTTTTAATTTTTATAAGTTTCAAGTTCTAAGTGCTTTGAAGTATTTTTAAAAATACAAAATTAATACAAGTATATATCACACAAATATATAAATAAAACAACTGATTAAAATTAACATATAAAAGTTATATAGCCAATACTAAAACAGAAATGCAAACATTTTTTTGGGTGCTTACTATGTGTTAGACAAGATTTAGCACTTCAACTGAATTAATTCGTTCAATCCTAATGATATGTCAATGTATTAATTACTATTTCTATCCTCACTTTACTGATTAGAAAACTGAAACTAAGTAGTTAGCAAATTTGCCAAAGATACCAACATTAGGAGTTGCAAATGCCTGAATTCAAATAAAATCAATGCGACTACAGACCCTCATCTTTAACACATCTTTTAACACAACTTCATGATCCCCTGCAAATTCCTGTTAACTCTACCAATCCCAAACTTTTTTTTTTCTCCTCTAATAAATAGTTTGGTAGTTATATTCTAATTGAATTCTATACACAGTTACACATTTATTTGCTCAATAAATACTTTTTGAATTAATTATATAAGAGACCTTGTACTAAAAACTGGACTTATAGCACTGAACTATAATGTTATTGTATAAACTCTCATGAAGCTTATAATTTACCCACACAATAGATAAATGAATAGTCACATAAATACAAGAATTTAAAGAGAAGAGTTAGTATTCCTGTGTTAAAAGTAAATAAAAACTTTGAAAACATTCAATAAAGGTAACTTGATAAAATAAATGCTGGAAAACATTAGAAAATGAAAAAAAGAGGAAGAAATTAAGACCCTATCAGGATTTTTGCCTTAAGAATGCTTTTCAAGTCTTTTCACTGTCTAGTTCACTGTGAAAAAGCCTAAACCGGATGTCAATGATGAAACATCATGGTTTTAGTGATGAAAAAAAGATGATGTGACAGTCTGTTCAGTACAACTATATGAGAGAAATGTCTTGGCCATTTATCAGAGAGTGCAAATAAATATAGATTTATGTGGTTTAAATAAAAATAAAATATTTAGTTATGAATTTTTTCTTTAAAACACAAGTACTAATTAAGTGAGACAAAGATGATGTATCTATTTTTATTTATTAGTTATTTGTCAAGTAGAAATGATGGCTAGCATGCATACCAGTCAGGTATATATTTTTAAATAAAGTTATATAATCTGATATTTTTCTTTTAGATTTATTAAGATTTTTGTAGCTTGTTATGTGATAAGTTTACAGATACTTTATAGACGTTTAGATAGAAATTGTATTCACTCAATGATTGAAAGTCTGAGCTTAATATATTTCTCATTTTTCAGTAGTAGAATTTAATTTTCTTTGAAAGTTTTTAGGATATATTCTTTTATTTCAACATTGTGAATTTTATTAGAATATGTCCACACTGGTCATTTTTTTTTTTAAGATTTTATTTATTCATTTGACAGACAGAGATCACAAGTAGGCAGAGAGGCAGACAGAGAGAGAGAGAGGAGGAAGCAGCATCCCTGCTAAGCAGAGAGCCGGATGTGGGATTCAATCCCAGGACCCTGGGATCATGATCCAAGCTGAAGGCAGAGGCTTTAACCCACTGAGCCACCCAGGCACCCCACACTGGCCATTTAAAAAGGAAAACTCATTCTTTGTTGTTTCTCTTGGTCCCACTAAACTTTTCATATTTTAATCTTGTATTTTTATTTTATTCTGTGAAAATACTTCTTAAATTAATTCTTTAAAAAAATGCATGTATGATGGACTATTACTCTGCCGTACATCAGAATGAAATCTTGTCATTTGCAACATGAGTAAAGCTAGTGAGTATAATGCTAAATGAAATCAGTCAGAGAAAGACAAACATCATATGATTTCACTCATATGTGGAATTTAAGAAACAAAACAAATAAGCAAAGAAAAAAAAAAGAAAGAAAAACAAACCAAGGAACAGACTCTTAACTACACAGAACGAACTAATGGTTACCAGAGAAGAAGTGGGTGGGATGGAGGGCTTAGGGGATGGGGATTAAAGAGTACACTTACGATGAAAATAAAATGATATGCATGTATGTGATGTGTATGTGATAAAAAGATATATGCATGAGGTGCCTGGGTGGCTCAGTCAGTTAAGCAACTGCCTTCGGCTCAGGTCATGATCCCAGAGTCCTGGCATCAAGCCCCGCCTTGGGCTCCCTGCTCAGTGGAGAGCCTGCTTCTCCCTCTCCCTCTGCTTGCCCCTCTGCCTACTTGTGCTCTCTCTATCTCTCTGTCAAATAAATAAATAAAACCATATATATATATACACACACACACACACACACACAATATATATATATAAAATTATATATATATAGTATGTATATAATTATATATAAATTATATATGAAATTATATATGTGCATGTATAAATTATATATATAAAATTATATGTATATATGTGTGTATATATATAATTTTTAATTTGATTATGTTATTCTCTCAATTTTTCACTTCTTGTGATAAATAAGTAATCTCAAAAAACTGCTAGAAGACAGTGGTTACAAGTTTAATAATGAGAAATGCATTTGTAGATAATATTCTCTAAATACACAAATATATTAAGGAGGAAACGTGATGTAACGAGCACTGGGTATTATATAAGACTGATGAATCACTGACCTCTACCTCTGAAACCAATAACACTTTAGATGTCTATTATTTGAATTTAAGTAAAAAATAAAAAACAAAACAAAACAAAAAAAATTAAAAATTTTTTAAAAGTACACAAATACATGTATATTTTCTAACCTTGACTGCGTGAACAAGTCTCAGCATAGTTATTGACAAAGCAAACAAATTTCTCTTAACATATAATATGCAGCATGTGGCAAATTTATTACACTATGTTTTTGTCCAAATATAATTCAGCTACAATTTATGTACATGCCAGTCTATGTCATTGGTTCAGGGCTAGTTAATTTGACACTGGCACACTCATTTAAAAGAGATTGTTTCTCCAGCCTAAGCAATCAAATCAAGCACGGACATGTGAAAATTGGTTCTGTAAAGTAGGAAAAAAGCAAAAGCAAAACAGAGATGATTGCGGTAGTCTTTGATGACTAGTCCAAATGTCTCCAAATTCCTGTATCCTAACTAGTATGTAGTTTCATTTAAAGACTTAAATTAATCCTGTAGACTAAAATAGACTTTATTATGGTCAATAAATTAAAAACAAATTGCTATTTCATTAGGATACAATTGCCATAAATATTAACATATAGTAAGTTCAAAAGTAATATCAGATTAAAGAACTCCATCAAATTAACATCAGATAACTTCTGAGAAGTTAAAATCCAGAGAAGATTTTCCTGTGACAAACATATTTCAAACACTCGTTCACTAATATTGAAGGATTTCTGAGCAATGTTCATGTCTGTATCACTTGAGATTAAGAAGTACAACATAGCTAATGCTCAATAAATAGTTGTGAATTGACCAAATGACTAATTAGAGTTCTAATTTTGGAATAAATTGTTCATTTAACAAGTGCCTTAGGGAGTGTTATATTTTCTAATTATTCTGGGGTGATGTATGCCACCCATGGTAAATATATCCTTTTGATTTATATTTCATGAGAATGAACTATTAATAATAATAATTACTTTCATAGTAAAAGTTAACCTACATTTTGATTAAACATTATCTTTTTTGTGTAAAGATGTATTAAAATTTTATTAGGGTTTATCTATCTCTATCTTCTGTTTTTATTATTTATTTTTTATCTTTAGCTTTAAAGTAAAATTAAATAGTGAATAAAGAACAATTTCAACATTGGCATATTTATTTTTAGCTTATTCTTATTTATTTCTTTTAATGAAGTGCATGGTGTAAGGAAAGATCAACAGAGTATTTTGCACCTATGTGTGTGCATGTGCATTTGTGTGTGTGTATATGTTTATTTTTTAAAGAAATCTGAGATCATAATGTGGAGGAAAAAGAACCCTCATATGTCATTAGTGGGAATACAAAATTATACAGTCACTTTTGCAGATAGGTTGGCAGTTTTCTACAAAGCTAAAAATATTCTTACCCTACAATCCAGCACTCTTTGATATTTACACAGATGAGCTAGAAATTCATGGGACGCCTGAGTGGCTCTGTCAGTTAAGTGTCTGCCTTCAGCTCAGATCATGATCTCAAGGTCCTGGGATCCAGATGTATAAATATAAATTTATTTAAGTAAATAAAATCTTTGAAAACAAATTGCTAGAAATTCACTATTATTTTATTGTTAAGCTTTTATTTATTTTTTTATTTTTTTAAGATTTTATTTATTTATTTGTCAGACAGAGGTCACAATTAGGCAGAGAGACAGGCAGAGAGAGAGAGAGGAGGAATCAGGTTCCCCACGGAGCAGAGAGCCCCATGTGAAGCTCGATCCCAGGACCCTGGGATCATGACCTGAGCCAAAGGCAGAGGCTTAACCCACTGAGCCACCCAGGCGCCTCTATTTTTAAGCTTTTAAAATGTACTAATTTTCTCCCAAATTATGAAATTTGTTAAGGTATGTCTGAGGTGTTTTTTGTTTGTTTGTTTGTTTGTTTGGGTTTTGTTTGTTTGTTTTGTTTTTAAGATTTTATTTATTTGAGAGAGAGAGAGAGTGATAGAGCATGAGCTGGGGGCAGGGAGGGGCAGAGGAAGAGGGAGTGGAAGAAGCACACTCTATGTTGAGCAGGGAGCCCTACATGCAGCTGGATCCCAGAACTCCCCTATCATGATCTGAGCCAAAGGCAGACTCTTAATCAGCTGAACCACCCAGGTGCTCCTATGTTTTATATTTAAGGTCATTATGTTTACATAATGGAAGCTGATAAATTAAAAAGAGAACATCAGTTTTATAGTTCGACAAACCTTGATTTGAATACCAACATTAGTTTAGTAGACATATTATTGGTCATAATTATAATCTTTCTAACCATAACTGGCATAAATACTAAATAAAGAAAGCATTGTAGTTATTTTGTTGTTTTCCATATAGCATGCCCCCTTTTTAGGGAATATTTTAGCACGTGGAAAAAATAAAACAAAACACATTTTTGAAAAATAAGACAAAATATAAGCAAATTAATTTTGTTATGAATTTTAACTTAAAAATGACTCTTGGAGGGGTGCCTGGATGGCTCGGTCAGTCAAGTTTCTGCCTTGGCCCAGGTCATGATCTCAGGGTCCTAGGATTGAGCCCTGCATAGGCCTCTGCAGTCAACAGGGAGCCTGCTTTTCCCTCTCTCTCCCCCTCCCCCTGCTCATCCTCTCATCTCTCATGTCGCTCTCACTCTCTCAATTAAATAAAAATAAAAAATCTTTGAAAAAAATTAAAAAAATACTCTTGGAAATGCATCTGGGTGGTCAACTGGTTAAGCATCCAACTTTAGAATTTGGCTCAGGTCATGATCTCAGGGTCATGAAATAGAGCCCTGAGTCAGGCTCTGAGCTTAGTAGGAATCTGCTTGAGTTTCTTGCCTTCTGTCTTACCCCCACGCCCTCTCTCTCTCCCTCTAAAATAAATAAATACATCTTTAAAAAAAATTACTCTTGGAAAAATTTACATATCCTTTCGGTATATTGATGAATGACTTATTGTTGGGAGGGAATTCTCCATGAGTCTTTAGCATTTTGGCCTGACTTCAGAGTAAGAGACATTGACCACTTACATCTAGAAAATCTTTGCAAGGCTGTTGGTATTTTTTTAGCATTTGATTTCTTATTCCAAGATTAAACAGAAATTTCCTTGCATCTTTAGACATTTAATTATTTAATGTCCCTCTAAATAATATCTTTGTTTTATCATCTTAATACAACTATAATTTGTGAAACATTGTTATGCATTTCCATAGGAATTGCACAAATAACCATTATGGTCGTTTTAAATATGCAGTTGCTCAAATAATTTTTATATATACAAAATCTTTTTAAAAGTATTTATAATCTCAAAAATTTATTTTTGTTTTATAACTAAAGTAATATTGTAGATTTGAGTGAAAGAAGAGTTAACAGTATTATTTGAAACTTCCATGAAAATAACAAATAAAACATAATTACAATCTTCTGCATGATTAATAGGCTAGAATTTCATTTTTAATTTCATCATACAGTATGTTAACTATGGTCTTTTGGTTAAATAAATTTAATTTCCTAGGAGATCAAGCTACTACAACGTGTATGCAGTATCCGAATTCCTCATATTATTATTTTAAATTTTATATCTACTGAATTTGATTAATGTTTTACTTTGATTGACTTTATTTTCAAAAGACCTAGCTGGAAAACTTTTTTTATTTTATTAAATATCACTGCTTGAACAGAACAAGGTAGTGACGAGCTTCTATGTTAGTGGTGTTTTGATATATATACTACAAAAGTGAAAATACAACTTGATGACTTTCATATTATTGCCCATAATTTTAAGAATTTTTTTAAAATTATGGTAATATAGAATAGATTCTAAATAAAAAGAAAAAAAGAAGATTTGAAGAAATGTTTACAGAAACATTTCAACCAAGGATTTAGAGTGAAATTCTTAGGAAAATTTTGACACAAGCTATAGTTCTTAAAATCTTAAAGCTAATTCAATTTATTTCAATCCATCTTTAGTAAAATCTAGGCAGAGTGGATCTGTACTTTTTCAGTGTTATGTATTTTTAGAAAAGCTACTATTAGACTAGTTGAATTTCTGAGTGATAGTTAATTTCTCTACAAATCTCTGTTTATGTCAACACATTTTGGAATTGAATGGAAATTAACAAACATTAATATAAATAATGTCTAATTTACATATTTGCATATTATGTTTCTATATAATATATAATACATACATTATATATAGTATATATAATACATACATATACATTCATATGTTTGTTGAATAAAGTTATTCATTAGTTCATCCCCACTGCTATATCACAAAGCAAAAAGACAAAAACCCTTGCACTAAGCTTATATTTTGTCATATAGATAAGCAAGTAAGTATTCCTAGAACCAGAGGAATGATAAAAAATGTAACTATGATTAGCCTCAATTAACAGCTATAAATCACATAATTAAAATGCCTTTGTTCTTGCTTTGGCAGCATATGTACCAAACTGAAATGATACACAGAAAATAAGCATTACCCAGTACAAAGCAAATTCATGTTTTTCCATATTAAGAAATAAAGAAAATGTTAACTGTATGAGGTGATGGATGTTTTCATTAGCTATATTGGGGCAATCATTCACAATGCATATCAAATGTATATACATAAAAATGTATGTCAAAACATCAAGAACACCTTAAATGTATACTCAATTTTTGTTAATTATACCTCAACGGGGATGAGGAAAAAATTACTTTACTTTTGCGGCTGCTAGTACTCACTCTGCTATAACAAAGATGGCACACCAACATTTATATTGTTCCATTTACTGTACTCTTTTACATGTGTTATCTTGCTTCAAATTTACAATAACCTGATTAGATATGTATTGTTATCATCATTTTATTGATAAGAAAAACCAAGTCTCAGAGCTTAACTAGATCAGTGTCTGACATCTAGAAGAAGGCAATAGGAATAGAATAAGTATTAAGAAAGAGCAATGTCTGTATATAAGACAATTAGTTCAAAAGACATGTTGTATTAGGTTAAGTCAGATGCTGAAAATGTAAATATAGATATGACTTTAAGACCTATCTTCTAGACATATATGAAAACAATAATTATGATGTAACATAATAAATGGTAAAATATACATATTTGCAAAGTAAATGAGGCTTATTGCCAAATCCAGAAATATGCTTAAAAAATAATGATGACATTAGTTATTTCAACATTGGTAACTATACATATTTATATATAGGTGAGGTGACAAATAGATATAGACCAACTGCCAGAGTAATAGAGAAAGAAAAGAAAGTAACTTATTAGTTCTAAATTCAAGTTATTACAAATTATTACATTTAATACAGACTAAAATTTTATACAAAATAATGAAATAAAAATAATTTAGCTCATTTTTTTTTTTTCCTGAAATGTTTGTGGGCGGGCGGGGGGGACTTTAGTCTTATGTAGAAGTTTACAAAAATAAGAAGAGCCACAACTCCTATCAAAACTTGATGGGTAGCTGCCAAGTATGCTTGGGTTAAATCGTTTTCCTTTTTGGGTTAAATTGCTTTCCTTTTAGTTTTTTGGTTTTAGTCTTTTAATTTCTTCAAAATGATAGCTCTTTCAATGATCAATGATAAGAATAACAGGATTAAATAGCCAAATCCTTCAGTAACCAGCAACAAGAAGTGTAAATGCACACTATAATGACATAACTAGTAGTGGAGAAAATAAAATTATGAAAATATATAAACAATAAATTGTAGAATAGATATGATTAATATCAGGAGAAAGACATGATAAACATCTTGACTACTTAAATTAACAAGAGTCCAAAGGAAAAAAATTGCTTTTAAGGACATACAATTGGTTAATACAACTTCCAGTTTGAAAAAAAGATATGTATTAGTGAACGGAACAAAATGAGAATGTATGAGAAATGTATAGATGCAAATATAAAAAAAACAAAGATATATATATACACAAAAAACAAAGATATATAGATATCTATATATAGATATCTATCTATATAGATAGATATAGATAGATATAGATATATATAGATAGATAGGTATAGATATCTATAGATAGATATCTATCTATCTATATATATCTTTATATATATATATACATTTATATATATATATATAAAGATAGATGATAGATAGATAGATGATAGATAAATAGATGCCAGACACATGACAGATAGATGGGAGGTGGGAAATGGGGGGAATATGTTCAGTTATGTAAAAGACATAGAAAGTTAAACACTCACATACTTGGAGTTGTAAAAGTCAGAGGTTTTAGATTTAAGAACTTAAAAAAGAAACAAAAAAATGGAAGAAAATAACAAATACATGCACAGTGATTAAGAAAGAGTATAGGGAAAAAAGGCAAGAAATAAAGCTAAGAGTCAGTTAATTCATTGAAAGGATCAAAAAATTGACAAACCTTTGTGATTGATGTCAACTAAACTTGTGTATTTCCAAAATAAACATCCATCAAGTCATTATGTTGTACATCATAAACAAATACAATGCTACATATCAATTGTATCTCAATAAAACTGAAAAAAAATCACAAAACACTGGAGAAACTGTTTTAAAACAGTAAGAGAAAGAATACCAAATATCAGGAATAAAAAATGAAAAGTAATTATACACCAGGTGCCAACCTTTTTTCTTAAAGGATCAAATGGTAAATATTTAGGCTTCTTATAACTACTGAACTTCTTGTTGTAACTAATCAAACTGTTTCTACTGTAGTGGCATAAAAATAGTAATCGTAATAGAACACAGTGTGACTGCATTCCAGAAAACTTTTTATGAAAACTGACTCACAGGCTACAATTTGCTGACTACAAGTTTTTTTTTTGTTTTTTGTTTTTTTTATTTTTGGTAAGAGAATTAGAGAGTAATGTACTATTGTATATCAACTATACTCAAATAACATTTTAAAAAATTAAGAAAATTTTAAAAAATAAAAAGAATTAAAGATTTACTTTTAAGAAATATACAATGCAAAAAATCTTATAGACAAACTACTTTTGTAGGTAAGATACATATTCAAAAGATAAACCAGGGTATATTAATACTTTTAGCTGAATAAATTTAAAATGTATGTAAAATACACAATTGTCTAGAACATGTATTTTTCCAAAACCAACTTAAAGTAAAATACAAAACCAGAATTGACCTATAACAAATCCATTTATTCAGTAGTCACAGATCATCTCATAAAGATCATTTCAAACCTTGACGGTTTTACCAGTAGATTGTTCCAATCATGAGACAAAACAATAATTCCTATATTACATATAATTGTTTTAAGCAGAAAGCAGAAGGAAGCATATTCCAGTTCATTTTATGAAGCTATAATAACCATGTTATCAAAAATAAAATACGACAAAATCAGAGACGGAGACAGACCATAAGAGATTCTTAATTATGGGGAACAAACAGGGTTGCCCGGGGGACAGGGGGTGGGGAGATGGGATAACTGGGTGATAGGCATTAAGGAGGGCACTTGATAGAATGACTAGTGGATATTATATGCAACTGATGAATTACTGAACTCCTTGTCTAAAACTAATGATAAACTATATGTTAACTAATTGGATTTAAATAAAATAAGTAAAAAAACAAAAGAAAACAAACAAACAAAAAACTTACCAGGATAGGAAAGGAAAACAAAACTAAAGTCAATCTAATGCATCAAAAATAAGGAAGAAAAACTTGAAGATTATCAAGCAGAAATCAACAATGTATTAAAAAATATGATATCACGGACAAAAGGTTTATTCCAAGAAACCCTGGAAAGCGGTGATGGTTTTATACTAAAATACCAATTAATGTGATGCACTGAAACAAAAGACTTAACAAGAATAAAAAAAATAATTTAATGCCATGGTCTTAAAAAAATAAATCTTACATTTTGCCATCTAGAAATAAAAGAAAATGTGGTTAAATTGATTTCCTTTGGAAAGCATCATGCTTAACAAATAAATGCTAAAGTATTTCCTATGAGATTGGAAATAAGGGAAATATCAATGTTGTAAGTAATACATATAGAAGATCTTAGACACGGCAGTGAGGTTTTTTTTTTAATAATAAAAATGATTGGATAAAAGAAAACAAACAATCGTATCATAGAGGTTATTATTATCCACACAGAAAATTCAAGAGGGTCACTTTGGTGGCTCAGTCCGTTAAGCATTCATTATGCAAAAACGAATTGCATTTCTGTATATGAGCTACAAACACAAAGTAAAACACCACAGATATGACTTACAATGGAATTTTAAAATCAAGTTATTAAAAATAAGTTAAAAAAAAAAAAACTATGGTGAGTGCTGTGAAGTGTGTAAACCTGGCGATTCAAAGACCTGTACCCCTGGGGCGCCTGGGTGGCTCAGTGGGTTAAAGCCTCTGCCTTCGGCTGGCGTCATGATCCCAATCGAGCCCCATATCGGGCTCTCTGCTCAGCAGGGAGCCTGCTTCCTCCTCTCTCTCTGCCTACTTGTGATCTCTGTCTGTCAAATAAATAAATAAAATCTTAAAAAAAAAAACAAACCTGTACCCCTGTGGCTAGTAATACATTATATGTTAATTAAAAAAAAAAGTTAAAAAAATAAGTCTAACTAAAGTATGCCAGATCTTGTGGAAAATAACAAAAAACCTTATTGATAATAATTTAAGATGACCCTAATACATTGAGAGTTCTGCCATCATTAGACTGACAAAGAAAAAGAACTTAAAGAAGTAATTTCCCCTCTAAATTTATCTTTGATATCAATGCATCCCAAGTAAAAGCTCCGTTAAGATTGCAACTCAAACAATATCAAGCTAATTTTATACTGTATGTTAAACATAAAAAGGCCCAAAGTTAATATAAGTTTCTTAAAGAAAATAATACATTAGGGAATGTGTTATAAAATATAATGTATCATATTATTATATGTGTGTGAATATATGTGTGAATATGTAAGTGTGGTATTAGAGAAGCAAAAGACAAATAGATCAATGGAATGGAATAGATAGACCATAAGAAAAATGTTAATATGGGCACATGACGTTTGGGAGAGCTGATATTCTAGATCAATGATGGAAGATGGATTTGTCAATAAGTGTTGCTGGTAAAACTGATTATGCAAATGGGAAACAATTAAAATGGCCTTTAATTCATACAATATATAACAAGTTCTTCCTCAGGGAATAAATATTTAAATGTAAAAGCTAGGCAAAATTTTCTCTTGGCTTCAGGTTTTTACTGCTATTGTTCAATATCTTCTTCTTTATGATTTGTGGGGTGTTGTATTTATTGTTTCTCATCAAGGGTGTTGGGTTTTTTATTGGCTTCTTTGCATAAAATATGATGTTGGGTTTAGATGTCCAGTTTAAGCATCTGTTTTCTAGATAGAACTTTAGTTAGAATTTGTGTTTTTAGTCTCACTTTTCACTCTCTACTTTTTCATTTTTTTGCTTTATTTAACCTTTTAAATCCAGTCTCACCACATCCCAGGTGGTTTGGTTCCTCCTCCACTGTACACCCATATATTTTTGTTCTTTGTGTCTGTTTTCTCTACTCCTTTATATTTTCTGATAATCTTCATTCTTCTTTCCTCCTCCCAGAAATTTGCTGAAACCTTTTGAATGCTTAAGACCTTTCTCATTCCCTATGTTGTTCTATTTAATTTCCTTTAGTACTTTATTTATAGCCTTTCATAGCTGTATGGGAAATGTAGTCATATTTTTTCAAACTGATTATAAAAATATGTTGTTTTAAAATGCAAGTAGTGATTAAATTTCTGATAATTGAACAATAGTTGAGTGTGGTGAATTTAATTTTCATTGACATTTCTTTCTTAGCAAGAAAAACTGGTGTTCTCTTTCCCTAAGACTGTACTAAGAGGCAATACCGTGATGTTATCACCATTAAATTGTACAGATATAGAATATACTTTGCCAGGAAATTAGAGATCATTTATTCTCAGGATCTTTCTATTAAAAACTCACAATAAACAGCTGTATAAATAGGAGTTATCACCTTTATTTTGCACCTTGAAAAATATATTTCAAATAGCTATCGTAATCTGATGTATAATTAATTAAATACCCTTTTTATGATCAAAATGTTTAGAAAGTAGATCAGATTGAATTATCAAAGGTTGCTTATAGAATATGGATTCCATGAAATGAAGAAAGGTTGATGGTCTCCAATGATTATTCATTCTGATAAAGGTGTGATCACATGTCTCTACAGACCTCTTTTTTTAGTAAAAAAATAAAAACAAAAACAAAAATAAAGAAAAACTAGTCGGTAGCTTTATTTAGTTTTATAGAGGAGTTTAGGTAAGACTTTGGGCAAGTGATAGACCTGTGCAGATGGAACCCAGGCGTATTCCAATCCCTTCTTACTGAAACTAATTCCTAGTTCCCTGACTGAGTGTTCAACAACAGTTTCCCTTCATCTTTGCTGCAAATAATTCTGGACTCTGCTAAAATGTCAGCCACGACAATGATGTGTGTGTTTTACCTTTTATTTTTTAGAAGTTAACTATACAGTTGACTCTTGGACAACATGGATTTGAACTACATGGGTCCACCTATACATAGATTTTGGTTGTTGTTTATTATAAGAATATAGTACATAATTCATATAATATACAAAATATGTGTGAATCTACTGCTTATATTATTGGTAAGGTTTCCAGTAAACAGTAAGCTATCAGTAGTTAAGTTTTTGGGAAGTTTAAAGTTATATATGGATTTTCAATTGTGTGGGGGCATCAATGCCCCTCATTCCTACATTGTTCAAAGGTCACCAGTATTTTCATATTTGGTGAATATCTTAGTTTTGTATTCAATTTTCTAAGTAGTATGCATCTAGTCACTATCTTACTCTAAAGTTTTTAGAGATAAAAGAGCAAAATGTTTGGCTTTTCTAATTTTTACCATTTTGCCTAATAAAAATCAATGTCAATTTCTTATAATCTAACTTTCTCTGGTTACAGTCCTTTCTCTAGTTTCTTATATAATATATTGCTGCTTCAAAACTGATTTAGATGGAGACAACAATAATATTAGCTATTTCTTATTTTCCACAATACATGTAGCATCTGAATCCCACTTCTGGGGAATTTATTACCCTTTAAAATAACATTTATATTTCTATAACACACCAAAACATTTTGCATACTAAAATAATAAAACATTCTTAGTAGCTTTAAAAAGTCCTATGATCAGAAAGAAGAGACACAGGCTGAATTTCTATGTGAACAGTATAGCTACAAATACTTATAAAACAATTCTTAATGAGACCCAAACAATGTGACATAAGGTCATTCTATCAATGAAGGAAGATCAATCCCAAGATAAGATGATAAGATCCCAAGATGAACATGAATTTCTACTCCAAGAGCTTTTTTTTTTTTTTTTTTTCCCTTTAAATGATATTAGAGGGGTGCCTGGGTGGCTCAACGGGTTAAGCCTCTGTCTTCAGCTCAGGTCATGATCTCAGGGTCCTGGGATCGAGCCCCACATCAGGCTCTCTGCTCAGTGGGGACTCTGTTTCCCCCTCTCTCTTTGCCTGCCTCTCTGCCTACTTGTGATCTCTGTCAAATAAATAAACAAAATCTTTAAAAAATAAAAAAGAATAAATGATATACAGAAAATGCTAATTCTTGGATTTAGACTACAGTCTTGCTACATATGTTATGAGAGTATTATGGACTGGATGTTTGTACCTCCCTGAATTCATATATTGAAGTCCCAATCCCCAATATGATGGTATTTGGAGATGGGCATTTGAAAGGTAATTAGGACCGTTATGATGAAACCCCCATGAATAGAATAACTGCCCTTATTCAGAAAAAAGCAGAAGAGAGATGATCACTCTCCACTATGTTAACACCTAGCTATCTGCAACTTAGGAAGTGAGCTGTTATCAATAATTGAATCTGTTGGCTCCCTTAATCTTGGACTTTCCAGTTTCCAGAACTGTGAGGGATAAATTTCTGTTGTTTAAGCTACCCACTCTATATTTTTATAGCAGCATGAACTAAGACAATCTTTCAGAATATTTATTCTTTTTTTAATTAAAAAAAAAGTTGTGAGCAGAATACTCAACTGCAAGAAAGCTGTAGTCCATTTTCTGAATTGATCAAATAACGCATATTTTACGTTTAAAGCCATGTCTTCTTAAGCCCCAAATTTAAGTTATTGCTTTTATAAATATTTATCCTATATTTGCGTATAAATAAAATGAATAATATAAAAGTTATGGATTAAAGTGTAACATTTCAAAAAATGTCAGAAAAAAAGGTTAAAATTCCCAGCCTTTTTTTTTCTTTTTTTGGTCTTTCTTTTCTAGTCCTCCAAATTGGATAACTTTTTTTTTTTTTTTGTTACACTATTTCACTTAAAAGGACAAAGTATAAATCAGACAAATATTATACACAAGTTTTCTCTCTCCTGTTTTATTCCAGTTTCCACAAAATGTATTATGTAATATAGATTTGAAAATATATATTTTATCATAATCATTTATTTGACTGTAAAAATAGAAACATCAGTATAAAATATAAGTAGATAATAAGCTTTACATGTGAGTTTCTCTATCTTTTCAAGTGGATCAGGTAGATGGATGGCACTTTAAATAATGTGTTAAATTTAGAGAGAGAATACATTAAATAGGAAAGAAAGTCATGGAAAATAGGAAAGCCTTTCCATTAAGGGTTTCAGAGATGAAATGTTCTATTCAGACACAAACTAAGCCTAAAATGAGAGGTTTAAAAAAAAAAAAAAAACTGAAAGAGCCAGAGAGTAATTAAAGGTAATTGGCATGTTATTATTCTTAAAAGGTTCCCTTTTCTGTTCTAAGAATACCAGGGAACAATTGAATAGATAAAAAGCGAACTATAAATTGCCAAATAGATCTTTTGTATAATAATACATCTCTCTAGACAAAAGATATTTCAAAACCATAAAAAAGAGGGAGGTGTATTTGCCTGACTGGCCCCTCATCCTGCCTGACCACAGTGAAGTTGCTTCAGATTTTTAAACTCACAGTGTTAGAACCCATCTTAATAGGTTAAGAGGGAATCAGAAGTGAATGTGATAAACTTGAAGGAGACCAGGTGGCTGCCAGAACTTAACATTAGGTGAATAGAAAATCATTTGATAAATGAAATTGAAAGCTGAATTAATAATTTTATTTAGGAATACCTATGGCAGATTGAGGCTGTTAACATTATTGATCCAATCTGAGAAGCCCTCCCTCTTGCCCTTTCTCTCTCCAAATCCTGCATTTTTCTTTTTTTTTTTTTTTTTCAGAACTGGATCAATACAAATTCTCATTATGAAGCCATTTATTTACTACTCTATCCTTCAATGAACTCTTTTGCAAAGACATCTATCCCACCCATAGTCAATACAGTGGCACATTAGTCCTGTTTTATCTTCAGTTTCTCATACTGAATAAGACTCCTTCAGATGTTTACTCTAATTAATCTAATTTAATCCAATTAAAATATAATCCTTATTCATGCCTTCTCTCTAAAACAATGTTTCTTCTGATCTATAAATTTTCTATGTTCACTTAAAGATTGTTTTTATGTACCTTCACTATTCTACTTTGAAGGCAAAAATTGTGTTTTTCCACATTTTGTTTATTTGTATCCATTTTTCTTTATGATTTAGTCCTCAAAATCTCCCAATATATTTTGTTTGGGGACATCACAACTTGTTAAGTAAAAGGAACTATATTGAAGAATTTGAGTAAATAGTTTTTCTTCATGCTATACATAGTAGGGACATTTATTAAAATTAAAGTGTTCTTTATAGCAACTGCCCGATCATACCACTTTTATACCACTTAATTATGACATTTTTTACTGTTTTATTACATGCACTTCTAATCATTTTTACAGATTTAAGAGGTATAATATGTATACAAAAATGGAACATATTTAATATATAAAATTTGACAAGTTTGGACACATGTTGATATTTGTGATACAATCACCCCACTAAGAGTAATAAACATATCCATAACCTCCAAAAGTTTCTTTGGATCTTTTTTTTTTTTTTATGGTCATAAGAGCACTCAAAATCTACCCTCTTAATACACTTTTTAGTGCACCACACCATAATATTAACTACAGATTCTACATTGTACAGCAGAAAACTAGAATTTATTCAATCTTGTATAACTGTAATTTTATATTCATTGAACAACGTAAACTGAAATGGCTCTTAAAATAACTCACACACAGGATCCAAAGTTATTTAGGTATGAATGAAAGACTTATCTATATGTGGCTATTTTACATTTAATCTTAAACTTAATGATGATAAAGTTAATATATTTATTATCGATGACATTACAATAACCATAAGGTGCATTTCTTTCAATGTTCTAGGATTGTGTTGAAGCTCAGTGTAGGAACATAAAGACAACCACAATCTACTATCTTATATATTGTTGAGCCCAAAGACTCTATGTGGATTTCAGATGTAAGAGTTCAGAATATGTCACCCCAAAAGGTGCTACTTTGGCATATTGGTTATTTTGAATTAAAGGTACTTGAGAAACCGCTGGTGCAGGGAGACTCTGGCCCTCTTTTGTCCCCCGGAAAGCAGGAGATATATCTTGAATGTCAAATGCATCCTCTCTGTACTGGGAAGGTAGAAGGCCTCCTTATCACCAAGAGACAGGGAATTTAGGGCCAAGCAGGTTGCATAAGTAAAACTTGTTATTTTGAAGAACTAACAAATTTTACTTTACAAAGTTTTCCCCGAATCTAAGCCCAATTCACTTTATCTTGTTAATTCTTCACAAATTTATTGCTCCTTTGTCTAAAAAGTATAAAACCTTCCTGCTTCGGTCAATTCTAAGAGCCTTCTATTTGGGGAGGGATTCTGTATTTCCATATGTATAAAATTAATTTTATTTTTTTTTCCTGTTAATATATTTTAGGTCAGGGGTGCATGGGTGGCTCAGAGGGTTAAGCCTCTGCCTTCGGCTCAGGTCATGATCTCAGGGTCTTGGGATCGAGCCCCACATCGGGCTCTCTGCTCAGCAGGGAACCTGCTTCCTGCTCTCTCTCTGCCTGCCTCTCTGCCTACTTGTGATCTCTCTCTCTCTCTCTCTGTCAAATAAATAAATAAAATCTTTAAAAAAAATACATATATATTTTAGGTCAATTTAAATTAGTACATCAAAGATCCTAGAAGGGAGGAAGAGAAACATTTTCTGCACCAATGATTTAGTGCCCATGTGAGGCTCTCCACTGGCTAGACATCCTTTGATCTCAGGCTGCTGTGGCTTAGAGATCTGGGGACCTCAGGCAAGAGCTGGTAGAAGGTAAGCATTC
This sequence comes from Martes martes, assembly GCF_963455335.1. Lineage (NCBI taxonomy): Eukaryota > Metazoa > Chordata > Mammalia > Carnivora > Mustelidae > Martes > Martes martes. The sequence goes on along the minus strand of NC_137889.1, from coordinate 128,825,627 downwards.
TTACCACATTAGTTTTCCAGATCTGTGCCTGCAGAATCCAGTGGAAGTGAAAGTGGTAAGAGGTTTGTTGTTGTTCTTGTTGTTGTTGTTTTTTGTTTTGTTTTGTTTGTTTTTTGCTTTTTTTTTTTTTAATTGTAGATTAACAGAAGAAAATATTTGTGTGAACTGGGTTCCTGGGTATGGTGACCCTGAGAAAGATTGTGTTATGAGTATTCTTGTTTTCTACTGATCTATTTCATCCCAGAGATGGTCATTGTTTTCTTTTGTCACTGTCTTTTGTATCTTTTGTCAGAAGGAGGGAAATCATAAGGTAGAATGCAGGCATAGTTCTGATAAGCCTGCAAGCCGGCCTCACAGAATGGTGAATTCATGGTTCATATCAGACAAGTGTTTGATATATTTTGTAAGTGTCTGTTTAGATAGAGTCATTATATAAAAATGAGATTAACTTTTCCTTTTTTCTGGTTCTGTGTCCTGAAAACTTGGCTTTGTGACCACTGAGAATACTCTTTCTGGCCTCCACCAGTGAGAAAGTGCACATGTCACTTTGCACCTGGCAGCCAGCCAAATAAGCTGGAATCTGGGACACAAAGTGACAAACAGCATTCTCTTTGACCATGCCAACTATCAGGGGTTTGTTTCAAGGGGTCTTAGTTTATAAAGGGCCTTTATCATCTCAACCTTCATTGTCTCATTAGTGCTGGAAAAGTCCTATTCAAGGAGAGGCCACCCAGTTTCACAGATTAGCAGGTTTGTAGCTAGAGGCATCTCATATTCTCCTGGAAAACTGGAGAAACCATTTCATTAACATTCTAACTGCTATGAATAATGAAGGTTTTGCTTTCTTAGGTTCACTCTGGAAGTGAATTTTCTAGATTTTGTTAGGGCTGCATATTTTGTACCATCTTTGGGGACATCCCTTGTATCCATAGCTAAGACATAAAAGCCTTTTTGGTTTGAATCACCATTAAGATTAATGTACCTCTGAGGGACACCTGGGTGCCTCAGTCAGTTAGTTGTCCAGCTCTTGGTTTCAGCTCAGGTCCTGATCTCATGAGTCATGAGATAGAGCCCTGCATCAGGCCCTGTACACAGTGGGGAGTCTGTTTGTGAATTCTCTCTCTCTGCCCCACCCACAATGCTCACTTTCTTTCTCTTTCTCTCTCTCTATCAAATAAATAAATCTTTTTTAAAGATTAATGTACCATTGAAGAACTTATGCATCAATAGCCCAGCAATGTACCCTTTAGGTTGGAAAAATTCCTGTATCTGGAAAAAAAAAATTATACAGCTATTACCCTGAATAATTATCTTATTGTTATCTATGGAAAAATCAAATTAAAAAGAGGACACAAAGAGTGTAATGTCTAGCCTAGGGATTTCCTTAACAAAATGAAAAAACAGAAATTAGAACAAAAAATTTAAATTTTTATCCTATGTAAGTTCCCCTTCTCAAAATCCAGCCCCATCTCTTTAGCAAATTCCCTTAGATCCCCAAACTCCTCCAGTTTCCTAGAAATTTCTTTTAATACCCAGCTGGCTTTTTAAATTTCCTATTCCCTAGAAGATTTATGGAGAACATTCCAGCCTGATCTCCATGTCCACTAAACAGGTTATTATGTAAATGCTGAGAGGCACATAGTAAACTTAGCAGAAGCACCCAGGATAGATTGTAGAGCTCACTTCACTATCCCATGGAGCTCCTCCTACTTTCCAGGGCTCTGTAATCAGGCCCTTCCAGCTTCAGGCCCACCTATGCAATACTCTTTGTGGATGTAAATGGGACCCCCCACTGTTAAGAATTCAAGTCTCCTAGACAGCAGCAGATATATTAAATTATAAAGTCTTTTTACCTCTACTTTCAGAGTATCCCACCAAATTTAGAGAATAATTAGAAAAATTAGTGATGGGATGCCTGGGTGGCTCAGTCGGATAAACGTCTGCCTTCAACTCAGGTCATGACCCTGGGCTCTGAGATCAAGACCCTCATTGGGCTCCCTGTTCCTCTGGGAGCCTCCTCCCTCTGCCTTTCTCTCTCTCTGTGTCTCTCATAAATAAATAAACAAAATCTTAAAGAAAAAAATAATGACCATTCCCAAACCTACTCTCAGGCATTTTGGCTGCTAAAGGACGTTCTTCTCACCTATGATTATTCTGTAGTTAACAGAGTAAGCCAGCTCCTGCTCTAGGGAAAATTTCCCTCAAAGAGGAAAGAGATGACCAAAATTTCTCTCTGGCCTTCCTACAAATTATCAGGCAGTAGATCATCAAGTGGCTTATGCTCAGAGTCTGAAGAAAGTAATGGTAAAAATTTTTTTCCCCAAAAATGATTTGGCCTAATGTTGAATCTAAATTCAAAAAAAGAAGAGAATATTCAAAGGTCTTTTTTGAATGCTTTATACAGAATTTTTGAAGGCATACTGCATTAAGTTCTAAAGCTCCAAAACATAGAAATCTTTTGATTCCCACCTTACTAGGAAATCTTCCTGATTAAAAACAAAACAAAACAAAACAAAACAAAACAAAACAAAAAAAAATGAGTTAATGTAATTGGATGGGTGGGTCAGCTCCTTGGTATTATTTTAGGTCCTTACCCAATTCTTTGAGGAAGTAAAAGCAACTGACCTTGTCTTAGAAATCAATCTTCATAAAACCAGAAATGCAGCTCTAGAAACAATTCAAAGTTCACCTATCTTTATCAACCCCCAAACCTTCCCTATTATCTCAGAATGCTTGCAGGTATTATGAAAGATCAGGACATTGAAACAGAATTGTTCTAAAAAAGAAGGAAAAAAAATATACAGTAATTACCTTGGACTTCTGATAAAAGACAAATGTAACACCTAACATCTTTAGGAGAAAACTTATATTCTTTCTCTGTCTATTGAAGACATAAATTTTACCACATCTTTGAGTTAAAAACATCCAGGAGATGGTTGAAACACCTCCCACAATCTCCTAAGACAGAGAAAGAAAGAAAGAAAGAAAGAAAGAAAGAAAGAAAGAAAGAAAGAAAGAAAGAAAGAGAAAGAAAGAAAGAAAGAAGAAAGGAAGAAAGAAGAAAGGAAGGAAGGGAAGAAGGAAGGAAGAAAGAAAGGAAGGAAGGAAGAAGGAAAGAGGTCTTTTAAAATGCAAACAGTTATAAAATCTTCTTTGCTCAAATCTTTTTCAACATTTCCTTAGCAATTTGGGGTCTCTTCTTGTTCCATACAAATTTTAGGATTGTTTGTTTCAGCTCTGAAAAATGCCAGTGGAATTTTGATCGGGATGGCATTGAAAGTATAGATTGCTCTAGGCAGTATAGACATTTTTACAGTGTTTATTCTTCTGATCCATGAGGATGGAATGCTCTTCCATCTTTTTTTGTGTCTTCTTCAATTTCTTTCATGACTGTTCTGCAGTTCTTTGAGTACAGATCTTTTACCTCTTCGGTTATGTTTATTCCCATGGTTCTTGGTGCTATAATAAATTGAATCAATTCTCTCATTTCCCTTTCTATATTTTCATTATTAGTGTATAAGAAAACAACTGATTTCTGTACATTGATTTTGTATCCTGCCACATTACTGAATTACTGTATGAGTTCTAGTACTTTGGGGGTTGAGTCTTTTGGGTTTTCCATATAAAGTTTCATGTCATCTGCGAAGAGAGAGAGTATGACTTATTCATTACCAATTTCTTCTTGAAATTTAATTCATTTAAAAAATTAATTATTTATTTGAGAGAAAGTACAATGGAATAAGGGACAAAGGGAGAGGGAAAGGGACAAGTAGACTCCCCGCTGTGCAGGAGCCTGATGCAAAGCTCAGTCCAAGGACCCTGAGATCGTTACCTGAGCTGAAGTTAGACACTCAACTGACTGAGCCTCCCAGGGGCCCTAAATATAAACACTTTATAACAATAAGTAGTAACATAAATATTTTTGGATAAAAATTTGGATATAAAAATTTAGATATAAACATTTGGATATAAACATTTTAAAAACAATCTCACTTCCCTATTCCCAGAACAGTGATATTTCAATTTTTCCTATAAAATAAATAAATAGGAAAAGGCCCAAAGTCAAAGACATATTTTGGAGGAAAGTAATTACTAATATTTATATAACTTGAATTATTCTAGTTTTGTCTTTTATATTCCAGAAAAAAAAATCTGACCTGATTTTGTTTTTCTAGAACCAGTCACTTCCCTTTTTTATTGATTAGATTAGTTGACTACTAAGTATATCACTTTTATTAATTTAGTTTGAAGCAGGATGTGATTCTATTTTATTTAATTTTCAGAAAATGTTTCCAAAACCAAACTTGTGATTTCCATTGGTACATATGTCACTGTGTTACATCTAGGTTTTTTTTTTTTACTCTAATGCAGCAACCAAAATAATATTTGACTACTAATGACTTGTGAAGCAAATTGAAAAGTATTTATGTTATATTATACAACTTGATGAAAATGCACTAAACTCATGAGCTTCTAAAGATTTGTTAGTGCCTGGAAACCCTGTATGGAGACATCCAGGAAAAAATCTTACAGTATAAACTATGCAATAGTGAAAAATCAATAAAGCATACTAATATTTTCATAGGGTGACACAATCTGGCCCTATTAATCTTTACTAAGTAAATAATCTCAAATGAAACATGATTCCCCAAAACAGTATTTTTATATCAAATTCATAAGTTCAATGAAAATTTATTGAATTCTGTAAGTTCTAGATATCATGATTCATCCTGTTAATGCTAAGAATCTCTCCCTTCTTTACCTTGAATTCACAGTGTAATGGGAGAGAGGCTTAGATATATGTACTCAATGAAATATGATAAATAGCATGATAATAGTACTTTTTCTTAGTTTTCAGATATTAATTTTTATTTAAAAACAGTTCTTTAGAGAGTAATCAGTTTTCTCCTTAGATATCAACAAGAATCTACTTGCTTTGTTTGGTAAAAATTAATTAATTAGAGTTTGTTCCGACATATCTTGTTGAATTACAAGGTTATGTTAGATAATACCATTATGATAAGACATCCAGAATTTATGACTTTCTTCTTGTCTCTGAATATATGATACAAATATGCATGTTATATATACATATCAGGCATATATCATATAATATATATTTATGTATTACTTATTTTGAAGAATGCAATATTTTTTTAAATAAAATTTCTTGACTAGCCATTAAATGCCAGGATGTGTTAACTCAAAGTCCACCACAGTTGCATACACTGGTGTAAGAGGCATGTGACACACACACTAAGAGATTAGACTAATTTCTCAAATCCAAACCATTACTAATATTGAGTTAAACAGGAAAAGGTGACTTCCCTATTTAGAAAACTTGAGACAAAAATCAATTCTTTGCCCACATTATTGTTGAACCATTTATTTTCTTGTAAAATATAATACACTTTAATTATAAAATATAACCAATTTCTGTGCTCAAGTGTCAGTAATATTTCTAGCTCTGGTAGTCATTACTTACAGCTGTAAAGACCTTCTTGCTGACACAGTGGGGTCTGGTAAATGGCTTCATATGATTAATTGCTGGTAATGCATAAATAATTTAAAATTATACTGAAATAACTAGACGTAAGTGAGACTTTTTCCAATTCTTTCAGAATTTTAGTGAGAGAATTAAAAGCTCAAAATAATAAATAAATGCTATATTATCAAAGGATATACCAAGCGGTTGTGATAATGTCATTGTGTCCTTCTGTTTTTCACTTATTTCTGGAGGTTATATTTTCAAAGAGATTCTTTTGGATAGGATTCCTATCCTATGCATGCTCTTGCCTCACTTTAGTAACAAGTGAAGAGGGCTGTAAGGAAACATTCAACAAACATGACACGTTTCTGGGGAGATGCAAGGACTGACATCTGTCTCATGCCTATGAAACCTTAAACATGAAAGTTTCTCTGGAATAATCTATGTAAGCAGACTGAGTCAAACTGAGATTGTGTGTATATTCAAGGTCTGATTGGGTCAGATGACGGTATCTGAGATGGTAGCTGGAATTGGTTTGCCTTGAAATAATCACATCTAAGAGAATTGTTTGGGATAACCTGGTAATTCCAACAGAGGAAAAATACCAGTATTGACTACCTAAACATCGGGAGATGAGAGCAAACTGCAAGTGGCCAACTCAAAGAGGCATTTTTTAAAAAGATTTTATTTGTTTATTTGACAGAGAGATAAAAGCACAAGTAGGCAGAGAGGCAGGCAGAGAGAGAGGGAAGCAGGCTCCCCGCTGATCAGTAAGCCCAATGTGGGGCTGGATCCCAGGATCCTGAGATCATGACCTGAGACTAAGGCAGAGGCTTAACCCCTTGAGCCACCCAGGCATCCCAAAGAGGCATTTTTTTTTAAGAACAAGAAATGTATTGGTGCTGTTGTTTCTTTTTTTTTTTTTTTTCCTTCAGTGTTCCAAGATTCATTGTTTATGCACCACATCCAGTGCTCCATGCAATACGCGCATCTCCTTAATATCCACCACCAGGTTCACCCAATCCACCACCCTTCTCCCTTCCAAAACCCTCAGTTTGTTTCTCAGAGTTCAGTCTCTCATGGTTTCTTAACAACCGTCACATATTTGTGGTCCACTTAAAGAAGAGCTAAAAAGTAGACATTGCACCATCACAAGGACACTCCTGCACAATGAAAACTACATGGGTTAAGCAAGACTTTTTATGTCCCTTTCTCCCTATTACTACCCTGTGAGAGCCAGAAAGAACACAGAAACTGGAGATTTAAGAGTAAACTGGAAGAAAGTAAAAATCCCTTTGCTATTTCTTAGTCTGAGGTATGACTGAGTTGGGAATGCAGCATAGTTTGGAATTGGATAAAAGAAATATTATTGATATTCAAATGGACCATAAACTACAAAATTAGAACAAATACTATTTCTTAAAACGTAAGAGTGACTAAAAATATTTTCCAAATATCAGTGTGTGAGGGCAAGAAGAGAGATTGTTTTAGCATGAATAAAGGAGAATTCCATGAAAAAAGAGTCTACTTTTTTCAAGAATTCAAACCAAAAATAGCTCTTTCAAAAACAAATTGTATATCCAAATTAAAAAATATATATAATATAAATAAATAATTTTATTTAATGTTTCTTTTAATATAGATAAATATGCCCTGACTATTTAATAGGAAGTCTTGGGTCTTAATTTTGTACATGGATTTATTGAGCTTTGTTTCTTTTCTTTTTGGTAATAATATTTTTAAGTTCTACTCTTTTGGCAAATTTCAATTATATATGTCTTACATATAATATATAAATATTATATAAAATTATTATTTTAAAAATATATATACATATGTAATATGTATACTTGACATCTTTATCCAGTCTTCTATTGATAGATACTTTGGTTGTTTCCACAGCTTGGTTACTGTAAAAATTGCTTCAGTGTACATGGGAGTGCAAATATGTCTTCAATATCCTGTTTTCATTTTCTTTGGATATATATTGAAGTGAAATTGCTGGATAATATGGTAGGTAGTTTAGTTTTCGCTTTTTATGCCAATTCCCCTAATAGTTGCATCAGTGGCTCTAGCAGGGTATAATGGTTCCCTTTTCTCCACACCCTCACACCCTCACCAACACTTGGTTAACTCTTGTATTTTTGATGATAGCCATTTTAACTTGTGTAAAGTGGTATATCACTGTGGTTTTGATTTTCATTTCCCTAATGACCAGTGATGTTGACCTTTTCATGCGTCTGTTAGCCATTTATATGTCATCTTTGGAAAAATTTATATTCAGTTCTGCCCATTTTTAAACCATATTTTTGTTGTTGTTGTCCTTGAGTTTTAAACATTCTTTATTTGAATTTTGGATATTAATCCCTTATCAGACATATGATTTTGCAAATATTTCCTTTTCATTTTGATCATTTTATTTGCTGTGCAAACTGCAGATTGAGAATTTTTATTATGCAAGGATACTGACTGTTGTCAGGTGCTTTTTCTACATCTATTGAGATGCTTAAATGATTTTTATCTGTCATTTTGTTACTGTGGTTTATCACATTGTGATCTGTGGATGTTGAACCATTCTTGCACTTGGAATGAATCCCACTTGATCATGCTGTATGAGCCTTTCATTGTACTGCTGAATTGGATTTGTTAGCATTGTTCCTTTTTGCAATAGATATGGTCCATGTTTTTTAGTGCTGCTTTTTTGAAGCTGACCAATTAGTTGGAAATCCATAAAAAGTAACATATACACAAAATTTACCCACCCTCCATTAAAAAAAATTTAAAAAAGCAAAAAAGGAAACATAAGCATCTGACTCATAAATCCAATTTGTCAGCATTTTTAGTAGCTTATGTTTAACAATTTATATATACTTTCATACTCATTCATCTCTGTTTTACATAATAGTTACTTAAATTATCTGGTTGCAGTAATCATTATATCTGATATAAATATATTTGGAAACAAAACAACCAACTTTTGGCATACAAATAAGCAGTAGAAGAAGAAATGTGTGAGCATATAAGATAGGGCTAGCCCAAAAAATGTGCTCTGCAAGGGGCCAGGTAATCCAGTGCATTATTGAACAGGTATTGGCAAGACATTCAAACGTACTTCTTGTCTTGGATGCAAATATGAAGGAAATAGATAGTAATATTATAAATAAAAGTGAATATTTTACCAGATGTCAAGAAAAAAAGCAAAGAGAAGCAAAATGACATGGGAAATGGAGAGACTTATGGGGTAGGATCTGCTTTGTGGGTTTTTTTGTTTGTTTGTTTGTTTTAAGATTTTATTTATTTATTTGTCAGAAAGGGAGAGAGAGCACACAACCAGGGGAAGTGGAAGGCAGAGGGTGAAGGAGGCTCCCCGCTGAACAAGGAGGCCAATGTGGAGCTGAAGGGGGAGCTTAACCGACTGAGCCACCCAGGCATCCCATGGGACTCTTTCAGGATGTAGAAAATCTGACTTAGTTGTTTAGAAAAGTAACTCTTTCTCTCTCTCTCTCGTCTTTTTAAAGACTTATTTATTTTAGAGAGGGAGAGAGAGCAAGGGGAGGGGCAAAAGGAAAGAGAATCCTAAAACAGTCTCCCTACTGAGCATGCAGCTCTACACAGGGCTCGATTCTAGACCCCTGAAGTCACAACCTGTACTGAAATCAAGAGTCTGCTGCTCAACTGACTGAGCCACACAGGTGCCCCAGAAAAGTAATTCTTTCTCTTGATAAATTTGGCACTAGAGAGTATATACAAATAAAAACAAGCAGCACATGAAATTGTCTTTCTTTTTTCTTTTTTATTTTTTTTGTCTTTTTTTTTTTTGTCTTTCTTTTTTAAAATGCCACATGTAATCACTGAGTCAAGTATTAGAAATGAACATTCATTCATTTGTTAATCACTTAATGGGGGTGATCTTTGATATTTTAATTCTTCAGTAATCAATCATCTTTAACAGAACCGGTTAACTGATGGAAGAATAACACTTAAATATCAATAACAACACAATATTTTTGTGTGAAACTTTCAAGAAAAGAAGTGAAAGAATATGTTAAAAAGGCTGTTGTCTGTCATTTTCAAGTGGTATTTTCAATTAAATATTTGTTCATGTCCTCTGCCCATTTCTTGATTGGATTATTTGTTCTTCGGGTGTTGAGTTTGATAAGTTCTTTATAGAGTTTGGATACTAGCCCTTTATCTGATATGTCCTTTGCAAATATCTTCTTCCATTCTGTCAGTTGTCTTTTGGTTTTGTTAACTGTTTCCTTTTCTGTGCAAAAGCTTTTGAGCTTGATGAAGTCCCATTATTTCATTTTTGCCCTTGTTTCCCTTGCCTTTCGTGATGTTCCTAGAAAGAAGTTGCTGCAGTTGAGGTCAAAGAGGTTGCTGCCTGTGTTCTCCTCAAGGATTTTGATGGTTTCCTTTCTCACATTGAAGTCCTGCATCCATTTTGAGTCTATTTTCATGTGTGGTGTAAGGAAATGGCCTGGTTTCATTTTTCTGCATGTGGCTGTCCAATTTTCCCAACACCATTTGTTGAAGATTACTTAACCATAGAGTTGAGGGTCTATTTCTGGGCTCTTTATTCTGTTCCATTGATCTAGGTGTCTGTTTTTTGTGCCAGTACCATACTGTCTTGATGATGACAGCTTTGTAATAGAGCTTGAAGTCTGGAATTGTGATACCACCACCTTTGGCTTTCTTTTTCAAAATTCCTCTGGCTATTTGAGGCCTTTTCTGGTTCCATATAAATTTTAGGATCATTTGTTCCATTTCTTTGGAAAAAAAAATGGATGGGATTTTAATAGGGATTGCATTAAATGTGTAGATTGCTTTAGGTAGCATAGACATTTTCACAATATTTGTTCTTCCAATCCATGAGCAGAGGACGTGAACAGACATTTCTGCAAAGAAGACATTCAGATGGCCTACAGACACATGAAAAAGTGCTCCACATCACTCAGCATCAGGGAAATACAAATCAAAACCACAGTGAGATGCCATCTCACACCAGTCAGAATCACTAAAATTAAAAAGTCAGGAAACGACAGATGCTGGCAAGGATGGAGAAAGGGGAACCCTCCTACACTGTTGGTGGGAATGCAAGCTGGTGCAACCACTCTGGAAAACAGCATGGAAGATCCTTAGAAAGTTGAAAATAGAGCTACCCTATGACCCAGCAATTGCACTACTGGGTATTTACCCTAAAGATACAAATGTAGTGATCCGAAGGTGTATGTGCACCTGAGTGATTATAGCAGCAATGTCCACAATAGCCAAACTATGGAAAGAACCTAGATGTCCATCAACAGATGGATGGATAAAGAAGAAGTGATATATATAGATATATATAGATATCTATAGATATATAGATATCTATATATATCTATATATATAAAATGCAGCCATCAGAAAAATGAAATCTTGCTATTTGTGACAACATGGATGGAACTAGAGTGTATTATGCTTAGCAAAATAAGTCAATCAGAGAAAGACAATTATCATATGATCTCCCTGATATGAGGAAGTTGAGAGGCAATGTGAGGGGTTTGGCAGGTAGGAAAAGAATAAATGAAACAAGATGGATTGGGAGGGAGACAAACCATAAGGGACTCTTAATCTCACAAAACAAACTGAGGGTTACCTGGGGGAGGGGGGTGAGGAGAGGGTGGTAGGATTATGGACATTGGGGAAGGTATGTACTATGAAGTGCGTAAACCTGGCGATTCACAGACCTGTGCCCCATGCAATGTATGTGTGTGTGTGTGTGTGTGTGTGTGTGTGTGTATATATATAAATTTCTTCAGGCCTAGTAAAAATCCTAACAATTAAAACAAGTGCAATTTTGCTTTCATTAGCTTGAAATTGAAATTTGCCATTATTTCAAATCATACTTAATTTAGTTTTACAAGATTGAAAACAATAAAGAAATGTGTGAAAAGAGAGAAATTAAATAGAAAATAAGATGACCATTGAAGTAATTGGCACAAATTTGTTGGATAGAGCCTGTATATTTGGTCATATATATATATATATATATATATTTTTTTTTTGGTTCTACACATTTCGCTCTCCTAAACTTCATTTGCAAGGAACTCAGCTATAAAATTGGTCAGATTGTCAGTGATAATTGTAGATATGTATGGCAGTGCCTGTTGCTTTATGGGAGTTATAGCCAGGATTGTCTTCATACACATATACATATATCTATCATTTATTTAACAACTCTATCATATATACCACACACACTATTTTTCTACATTATTACATGTTGTACTATATTATAGGAAATATTTTTAGAAGTATTAGTAAGTCTAAATATTATATAGCAGAGGAATTAAGTATCTCATATGGTGATCATGTCACATGATATTAATGAACAGAGAAATAAGTGATTCATCATGGGATAAATTTAAGACAAGACAAAAAAAAACCTACAGTTGGAGGTGAAATGGTCATTTAATTTTGAAGCATTTCAAGTAAATTATCATTCAATAAAACATTTGCCACATATAACAAATAAAAATTCGGGAAAAATGTTTTGGTTGATGAACCATAATTGGCTTTAGAGACTATCTTTGTCTTTATTATTTTATACAAGTATCTATTCTTAAATCAAGGAGAAAGAAAAAAAAGGAAATAAGTTTTTTTTTAAAATGCAAAGAGCTACTTTTTAAAGTAAAGTTTTTAATATTTTTATATAATCATAAAGTGGAAATCAGTATGTGATTTCAGATGGTTGAATATTTTTATAAACTATTAGAAAGAAAATGTATCTGAGCTTCCCGTTTTTAGTTGCTGAGAGTTTTAGACTCAAAGGTAGCATCTGTCCAGAGATACTGCTATTGGTTTGGTAAATGCCTTTTAAAATGGAACTAGAAAGTACATAGGCAGACATGTTTTTTAAAATATGAATTTAAAATGGTCTGTGGTTAAACAATAAAAATCCTGACTTACCTATAAACTAAAAGAAATCTAAAAATATTTTACATTTAAAAAACTTTAAAACTTAACTGCAATATTAAATCCCTTATAATGCAAATAAAGGTAATTTGAGACATAGTACACTTTAAGAAATATCTTTGTAAATAATGTTTACTAAAAATGCAAATGTAAACCTATGTAATATGGCATGTAGCAAATATAGATCATTTAGAACATCATGTTGATTACTTATGTTTTTGAAATTATTGCTCATGGAACAGTCTATACACGTAAACAAGAAATTTTAACAAGGACAAATTTGAGACTTCAAATATTACTTTGAGAGGGTTAATAGTCAATTGAAAAATGATTCAGTAGAGCTGTTGATGAGTAAAATATATACTTACAACTAGTTTTTGATGTGATTAATGTAACTAATACTTACATAAATATCTGTTATATTTCTGAAAGGAACATGTGAGATTTCTACTTTTTTTTTCCATTTTACATTTATTCTTCTACTTATATTGTTATATTTATGTGCCAGATTTATGTGATAGTTTCTCTATTTCATCTTTCATCTTTTTAAATTGTATGCAGACCTTAAGTGTGAAAAGAGATCCCATTGCCCTGGAGACTGGAAAATAATAGAAAGTATGTCCGTCCACCCACTACTAGGTAAGGCAGAGCAAAGAGATCCAAGCTACTGACTAATTTTACACTGCACTAACTTAAAAAGTCAGAGAAAATGAATGGAAAGCAGCTTTTGTGGTTAGCAGATTTTGGATTAAATCTATCACAGTTATTAATAAATGTGCTTCATTAGACATATTATATAGCCTATCCCAGTTTCAGCTAATCCTTCATTTAACCCTTCATTCAATTTAATATAGTCCTTCTTTACTTCCTGCCTACCTACCTGCCTGTTTTCATTAATGAGTAGCTACTCTATTCAGGCATTTCTGTCAGTTGTGAGGGACAAAATATTACACAATTTTAACAAAATCTTTGTCCTCATGAAACCACATTTACTCAGCAACTAATTAAATGTTAGTGGCATTTTATGAAGAAGGGGAAGAAATTGATTAAAGAGTCAAAAATTATAATGAGATGTTCATTAGACATTCAATCTCTAATATTCAATAGACTTTTTAAAAATGAAAATGTGGACATTATGAGAGAGAACATACATTTAAGAGTCATTGGTTAATCTAGAATATTAAAGATTAATGACTCTCAAATTCACCTAAGCTACCTAAATTGAATGCATGAAGGGAAGAGAAGATAACTAAGAATTTATTTGTTGGATACTTCAGTGTAGAATAGAGTTCATGGAGAGGATAGAGGTGAGACTCAGAAGGAGTAGATATTGACATAAAAGAATATGAGAACAGTGTGGGGTCTGGGAAGTCCAGTAAAGCAATAATCGTAAAGAGAGAGTGGTATATTCTGCCAAATATTGTAGAAGTACTGAAAATAATGAAAAGTAAAAATTGACTAGTAAGTCTGGTAAAATGGAGAGCATTGTTACTCTTATCAATGTTAGTTTTAGTCAAGTGGCAGAATTTAAAAACTGACTAGAATGTGTTAGGAAAAATTAGAAGAGAAGGAGAAATAGTAAATATAGAAAACCCAGTAGAAGAAAGACTAGGACAAAGAACAGGGTTAATGCTGGAAATTACCAGGGTAACCTGGGGTGAAAGGAGAGTAAACTTTATAATTCAGAATATAAAGAGAGAATGATTTCTGGACGGAGGACTTGAATGGAGCAAGAGAGGATATTATCCAATGTATAAGTGGGAGAGATAGCCTTGAAATAGAGCAAGGAGAGCTAATTTATCATAACAAGAACAAAGGCAATGTTTGTGGGTGGGTGGGAGCACAGACACAAAGAGGGTGGTAGATGCACGAATAGGAATATTAGGGAGCTCTCTTCTAAATGCTTTCATTTTGTCAGTAAATTGTAGGAAGTGTCTATTAGCAGAGAGTTTTGAGCTAAAAGCAGATGTTAGAGGTGGTTTTCACTTCCTCAGTCTATGGGGGAGGAAATCCTAAGAGAAATTACCAGAGCAATAGATGTGGATAATCACACAGTTTTTAGTATTCACTCAGCATTATTTGATGAGCAAAAATATCTTTGAGAGAATAAAATAGGATTTCCCAGTCATTTCACAAATACATGGTATATTCTCCCCTGAGTTAGTCTCTGGCATGAGCACAATTAACTCATACTCTAGACTGTGTTGGTTAAAAAAGGGTTCTTCCAGCAGAGAAGTTTGGGTTAATTTTGTTTAATTTGAAATAACCAGAAACCTTGATTTATAATATAAATGTGCATAATTTATGATCTATATGTTCTGTTACAAACCAGTAACTCTTAGCTAATTCAGACTAATTGACAAAGAAACCAGTCAGCATAAGTGAAAAAAAAAAAACATATTGCGAATTTTATTTGAACAAACATGTTTTTTTCTAAGTGTCTTTTGAAACTAGAGTCAGTCTAGGAATGATACTTAGTAACAGTCATTTGTTTACAGATGAATATTGCCAAAGACTTCATACAGACTGTTTATAATCTACTCATAGATTTTAAAAGAGAATCAATATTATTACTACTCCGTAAGAATGGAATCTGAAATTCAAATTAAGTAATATAATCAAGTTTGTATAGCTGGCAAGTTACAGAGCCAGAATTAAACATAATTGTGTCCAAAACTAATAACTATGTTCTTTTCACTACATGCATTAAGCTACCAAGCACACGAGTTACCTATTAAAATAATAAGTTATTTGTGAATGTATATTAACACATTAAAATATGACACAATTGTAGTGTGTTTTTATTTATAATGATCACACAAGTAATGTGGCATTGAATACTTGCATCCTTGAAAACAGCTTATTCTCTAAAGATATTTTTTATTTCTCCTCCAACATGTTTATGTTTTAAATTTAATGCTAATATGATATGCTTTAACCTGAGCAAGTTAAATACTTTATTAGTGGAATCTCAATTGATAAAATTTTGTTATTCAATTGATTCTATATTGAGATCCCTGTTTTGCCCTACCATCCAAACTGTAATAGGTTATTACAGAAAATTGCCATTCTGAATCAAATTTTTTCAAGTTTCGTCAGTGAAGTAGCTGTAACAAAAGTTATATTTAAACCTAACACTGCGAAGTTAAGTGTCAGAGGCAAAGAGAAACTATTGTATTTGCTTTGAGCATTTCCACATTGTAATAAAGGATATTGGGTGCAATTCAAATATAACTTCATTTGAGGATAACCCCAGGCATTCTGTGTCTGTATTTCTTGTAATTTGGACTGGCTATTGGAAACTCATTCAGTTTTGCCTCAAAGCACCCACTAACATCAGACCAAAAAGCACAAAAACTATTATGTGATGATTAGCCTCTTTAGACCAGTTACAACACGTATGGGCAATTGCATAGTGCTGATGACTCACAAAAAGAAAAGAAAAATTCGGAAGGAGTGACATGTGAAAATAATTACTTAAACTAAAAGAAACTTTCATAGTTTAGCAAATAGATTTGAAGGCAATCAAAATGGTTTATGTATCATATAGCCTTTTAATATATTTTTTCTTTATAATAGGACTTCTTTTCATCTTTTTGACTGCAAATATTTTGGTTAGTCATTCAGTTACATTTGTTTTTGTATCCCTCATAGAACCTACCCTGATGCTTTGTACATTAATAATCACTGTTAAATATGGTTGAGTTGAATTACATTTAGTAGCAGTTCAAAGGTATTTTTGGATGGATGAATGAAAATATTATAACCAGGTAAATTACTACTGTAGCACTTCTTAATAATAATATCATGAGGCACCTTTAGGAAAGATAAGAAAGAAAATGGAGGAGTAAACAAGGAGGTAAATTCAAATTTGGAATTTGATAGACAATGGAGATTACTTTTTAGGTCTAAATATTGAAGGATTGATCTTTATGAAATTTCAAGGTCCCCAGTTATTTGTGGAAATATTTATCAAACATTATAGTCAAGAGATTAAAATATTTGACAATTAGAAAATGTACAAGTGAGATATTTGTTGAACTGTCCTAAAAACATAGAAATAACCATATGTCTTAGCCTAATGCATGAAATCATATGGCAAATATCAGGAATTTCTATTTCCATCAAGAAATTTTGGTTGTCATTGAAAAGATATAGTCAATTTCTGCTACTTCCTTATTACTGTTCAGTATATAACTTAATGAACTAAACACATTTATTTTTGCAATTGATAGAAATATGTCTTGTCCCAGGTAAAATTGCGATTTGGCTCAATTTTTTTCTTGGGGCACCTGGGTGCCTCAGTTCATTAAATGTCTGCCTTCCACTGTGGTCGTGATCTCAGGCTCCTGGGTTAAGCTCCCTGCTCAGTGGTGAGTCTGTTTCTCCCACTCTCTCTTCCTCTGCCCCTCTCCTTTGCTTGTGCTCCCTCTCTCTCTCTCAAATAAAGGAATACAATCTTTTTAAAAAATTATCTTGACTGTCTTTTTGTTAACATTTCTTTATGTTGCCCAAATAAAGTCTTATTTCCACAAATCACTCCTTTATGTAAGAATCTTTTTAGTGAGGCCAAAATTTCAGTGATATGATACAATAGAAATGTTCTACTCTCCTCTTAAGGAATATGTCTAGAAGTATCCCTCAGATTGAAAGTTTCTTTTTAAGTCTTCTCTGTTAATGGTATCTTTTTCAGATTTCTTTGGCATGATACAATGTTTGTGACTGCTAAGCATTAAAATAAGTAGGCAAATCTTCTAATAACTGAATAGAATTGTTCTCTGAACCATTTCTTAGGTGTTACTGTTGTGGTTTCTTATTATTTAATGCCACCTATTAAATCCTATACAAAGTCAAACAATAAGCTTACATAAACTAATATTTAATATAATACTAATAAATTTAAGAATATATAAAACAAAAAAAAATTGAGAATAAAAATACTTTGAAGTTTCCCTGTATTAGTTGATAAAATTTAGGGTACAGTCTCAAGAAAACATTTTTTTTTCCTTCTTCTGCATCAGCTCATCTATGAACCAATTTATTTCTGAAATAGGCCCTCAGGGCAGACTGGTTGGTGAGTGTAATGGGGATATCTGACTGGCCACTCAAGGAAATTGCTATGGACTTTTAATCTTATTTTGATTAAGTTCTGTGTAGATTGTGTCTGCCAGGCTAGCACTAACATTACTGTTTCTGAGCTCCTTGGGCTGCTGCTGGACTGAGACTCATTTCTTTTTTTTTTTTTTTTTTTTCCTTTTCAAGGTTATGTTGAAACAATATTACCCATTTCTTATAAATAATATATGTTTATGTTTTAAATTGTTCTAGAAACTGTAATGTTAATAAAGACGGTATTTAACAAGTCACAAGTTTATGAAAGTCACTTTTTTGAGGAAAAAGAGTTTCATGTTAAAGAAAAAAAGAGAGAGAGAGAAGAAAGGAAAATCGCCTTAGGAGAAAACCACAATACCTTCATGTGCTTGAAGTTGCAAAATGATTACTTTTCTAAGGCAAATAAATACATTTTTAAAAGTAACTAGTCACAGAGATATTAAGTACCCAGAAGTGTGGATATAGGAGATTTAATCTTTTATCTGCTTTCAGCAAATACAGAATCAAAATAAAGAAAACTTGATGTGTTCTATTTCAGAGCTATCACGATATAAACAATTAACTGTTGCCTTCCATCTTATAGCAGGTAAACACTAGTTAGTTGCCTACCCACCAATCCATTCCTCTTTATTGCTTCTAAGTAGAATCCTGGTATTATGCCAGCATAATATGATGCCATGTAGCATTGAAGACTCAGGGGAATCTCACCCCATCTCAAAGGGCAGAGATGGATAAGCCCTTTTCCATTGTTAGCTCAAAGATGCCATAGGAAACCAGACTTGCATCATATAATTCATGGTATTTCTCCCAGATTAATAATGATTCATGGGTGGGCAGTTGACCTAATTTGGCCTAATCAGATCAAGAGATGGACTTGTGTTCCATTATTGGAGCATAAATTTCCTGTCTCCTTTCCACATGTGAATAACAAAACATGCTGCATCCATTAATCTTATCAGAAAAAAAAATACTTGGTATGAAATACTTTCTTCTTTAGTACATGGTATCAGAATTCATTTATTGTTAAAACAAGGTAAGAGTCAGTATTTCTGTCACCTCTCTTGAAAACATTTTGATATTTCTAACCTCACATATTACTTGTCAGATTTATCTGTGCTTTAGAGCAAAACTTCTCAGTTCTTACAGTAGCACCCTGATGTGAAAGATGTGTTACAGGACAGGCAACATCTGATCTCAGTAACAGTTAGTTAATCTGTGGACTCCTGATGGCCATAATCTTTAGGTGACTTGTTTCCAGTCCTGAACACTGTACTCTACAACTATTATTAACTTATTTGAAAGCAGTGAATTTTGAAATGACAATGAAGTGTTGGTCTAGAGCATCTGATTTATAATTCAGAGCAATTCAGTGGGTCATAGTTGAGTGGGTAGGGAGTGTTCTAGTCATCTCTTCAAGTATAGTAGTTTCATATATTGTCCACACTAGAAAAACCTAATACATTTCCAGTATACACTTACTCATTCAGAGTTTGGTGAGGTCCAAAAATAGTTTACAGCTCTACAAGAAGAAGTAGTACAAAGTGTGAATTCTTCTATAAATATTTAATAGTCAATATTTTGTTTGCATTTTTATGTATCGACTAGCTTTATAGGGAATTAATTAAATTTTATAGTCTATTTAAAAGTTAATATCAAAATAGTTGTCCCACAAATTAAAATAACAGCAATTATAAGTTTTCTTCAGGTTTATTCTCTAAGGATTAGTTTTAAATCATTGCTAAACTACATATTTTTTTCTTAAACAACAAAAAAACTCGTCCCAACTTAGTTTTAAGGTCCATTATTCCTAAGGAGATGCATTCATTAATATGAGATTAATCTGTTGCTAGGTACTGACATTTTCATCAAAACTGTATGCAAAGGGGCACCTGGATGGCTCAGTTGTTAAGCGTCTGCCTTTGGCTCAGGTCATGATACCAGGGTTCTGGGCTGCTCAGCCGGAAACCTGCTTCTCTCTCTCCTACTCTTCCTGCTTGTGTTCCCTCTCTCGCTGTGTCTCTCTCTGTGTCAAATAAATTAAAAAAAAAAAAAATTAAGATTTTATTTATTTATTTGACAGAGAGAGAGAGAGAGAGAGATCACAAACAGGCAGGCAGAGAGAGAGAGGGGGAAGCAGGCTCCCTGCTGAGCAGAGAGCCCGATGTGGGGCTCCATCCCAGGACCCTGAGATCATGACCTGAGCCGAAGGCAGAGGCTTAACACTCTGAGCCAACCAGGCAACCCAATAAATAAAATCTTAAAACAAACAAACAAACAAACAAACAAAAAAACCTGTATGCAAGGCCATCTGAGGGTATACAGGTAAGTTCCATTTTCAAATCAGTGGGTAGTTGTAGAACTCAAAGTTGTTTTTTTTTTTTTTTCCTGCAGAGCTATATTTTAATCTTTTAAAACATTGTCCAAACCTATTTGCATGTAATTTTTTAATAGATTTGATGACACAATACATAGCATAAGATACGACTAATTTAAATGCATCAAGAATGTTGAAATTTCAAAAAACAAAATAAGTACCAAAGCCTCTATTGCTGAGTTTGGAAAGGAAATTTCTACATTAAGAAGTAGGAAAAGTAGTCATTCATATTACTTTTAATTTGCTCAACTGACTTGATTCCTCGTCTTGAGGTTGTCTCATTTTCTTACTTCATACTAGGTCTAAGAAATCAGTTACAAATCTCTCCTTTCTCCTTTTTTAAATTTTAAAATATAATTTATGTTTTTAATTGATTTTAAAATTTCAACTTAATATATCAGAAGTGACACACTCTCTCTCTCCACACACACACACACACACACACACACACACAAACACCTCTTTCTGTATATCATTAGAACTCCATCTCTTTATACAGAAGTGATTGCTTGAGAAATCTCAGATTCACAAGGATGCTCCTGACTGTGAAGACACTGGTATCTAGATTCACCCTGGAAACCCTGCCAAGTCAGCACAGCCATGTGTTAGTCCTTCCAGAAATCCTTTAATGTAAACATGAGTAAAATCTTTCCTTTAGCTTCCATCAGCTTAGCTGAGATAGGCTGTAACTTTCAAGGAATTTTGTAGAGACCTGATGTCAAGAGAGAACAAAAAGAGAAATAAACTTAGGAAATAATTTATCTATAAGTGTGTGCATGAACACGTGTGTGTTTGTGTGTGTGCTTTTGGGCTCCACCCACAGGAATTTAAAGATGCATTCAGTTGTATAGTTACAGTTTCTGTGTTCCTACACTATGCCTTCTGGTACATATATTATGAGAACAACTAACTTAACACTTTGGGGCAGTTTGTACTTGTTCTTGTAGACACCCAGTTAATGGTGTCTTCACAAACACCAAGATGGAAATTCTCTCTCTACTTCCGACATACAGTTTCTCAAAGGGGAGTGAAAGGGCCCTGGATTACAATTTCTATAAATTTTAGTAGGTATTATTCAAATGTTAAAAATTAATGGAAAAGAGGGATCCCTGAAAAAATTCTGATATTTCAGAAATAAAAGTATGCTTTCATCACCAAAATGATCAAAAGAGTTGTCTGTCAAAGCAAACATGAAATGGTTAGTGGAATGCAAGGAGTTTTAACAGCTATTGCAAGTTGTAGTGAAGGATACAGGAAATAAAGCAACTACTTTTATCTCTTCTTTTGTAGAGATATTTGCAATTTTTGTTTCTTTTTCTATTTATTTCATTAATATCCATATAATATAGAATGCATTTAAAGTATTTACAGTTTAAGCCAGAGTTTATAGAATAAAGAAAGCCAAACATGAAAGAAGTTGAAAAGTAATCTATATTTTCTAGTGGTCCTGGACCTGAAGATGAATATAGACCTGATGTGATTTGGCATTTTCTCCTTCAGGAAATGTTGAGTGTGATTTTGGTTATATAAGGAATAGTTTGTGTTAGTAACTGCAATTTCTTTCTTTCTTTCTTTCCTTTTTTTTTTTTTTCCTGTCTGAAAGAGAATATGTTTTCTTCTAGGATATGTAGGGGCATTTGTCAAGCTTCCAACACTTTCTTTTTCTTTTTCTTTTCTTTTTTTCACGTTTGTTGTGCTGAAACTGACATGTAACTAGCCTGAGAAAGAATAAACCTTGCCATTTACCACAACACAGGCGGACCTTTAGTTTATTATGCCAGTCCTTTCTTTCTTTTAGGAGTCCCACCACAGAGTCTTCCAGTTTCAAAGCTCTTTGTGAATAGATTTTCCTCTTTCCATGTCCTGGAAGTTAAACCGTAGAAAAGACTTAAATATCATGGGTTAGTGCCTCACTTCTAAGATTTTTTTCACAGGGGAAAAATAGGTGCAGAGTCTGAAATTATTCATGGTGACCAGACAGTTATGTACAACCCAAAGTTAAAACAAATGACCAAACTTAAAACAAATGACCAGAGACCAGCAGCCTTTGTACAAGTGCATGTGCAAGATATATCGGCAATGGCCAGTGGCAAGGGGCCATGGTGGACAGGCCAAAGGCTATATCACAAGCAGATATCTCTCCTTTTCCTGACATCTGATTTGAGTTGTTCTCTGGTTCCTGTCTGACCCTGATTCTACTGCTTTTTTTGGTCAATTCTAAGAGGTTTTTTGTTTTGTTTTGTTTTGTTTTGTTTTGTTTTTGCCTCTCCAGTACATCTACTTTGCTTGCTTGACATTACAAATAATTTCTATTGTTTTCAATTAGTAACACTAAAAATGAAAGGCATTGCTAGCACACTGGATTGAAAACTTTTAAATTCTTTTCTCTGTTTTAAGAATTCTTCTAGTCTTTTGTATGTCAGTGCACATTGTTGACTCTCCAGTTGAGGCAGTATGCAATAAAACACTGTAAGAAATAACATTTACCAAGGTGCCTTGGTGGCTCAATGGGTTAAGCGATCAGCTCTTGCTTTGACTCAGCTCATGATCTCATAGGCCATGGGATGGAGCCCTGCACAGAGCTCCATGCTCAGCAGGGAATCGGCTTGAGATTCTCCCTTTCTCTCCCCCTGCCCCTTCCCCAGATCACTTGCTCACACACTATTTCTGGAATAAATAAATAAACCTTAAAAAAAAAAAAAAAAGAAAAGCAAGAAATATAATTTACCTGATGGACTTTTCAAAATTAAAAAAAAAATCTAATTATCAATGTATAACTTGAGATTATTAAAGCCAAAAACAAAATTAAGCTCTTATATAAAATAAGGATATTTGAGCATCTTTATTACCCTATTTCCCTATCTCACATGATCCTACTTTTTTATGGATATCTTTATTTTCAAATATCATTTAATATTTTAAAATTTCCCTGCCAAGAAATTTTCATATTGAGAACAGTTTACAACCTTATTTATATGTATTATTTTGCATTTTCATTACTTTTGGAAATCAAAATGTGCTATCTATAACTAAAAAAAGGTATTTCACAATTTTTGTGTGTGTGTGTGTTATCTGAGGGATCTCTGTTACTTTTTGGTCCATGTTCAAGATGGGCTTGATGGGTAAATATTCTAAACTTTTAATTATCTGTGAATAGCTTTATGCTATTTCCACATAGACATTAATGGTGAGGTTAAGAATAAAATTCTAAGTATTTCCATAAAAGTGACAAATTTCTTCTCAAATATCTCTAAATGATTTTATAATGTCTTCTAACATTTGGTGTTCTACAAATAAAAGTCTGGATTCAATCTAATTTTTTTTTCCTATTAAAACTGCCATTTTTTTTTTTTTAATTTATTTATTTGTTAGAGAGAGAGAGAGCGAGCGAGCACAGGCAGACAGAGTGGTAGGCAGAGGCAGAGGGAGAAGCAGGCTCCCCGCCGAGCAAGGAGCCCGATGTGGGACTCGATCCCAGGACGCTGGGATCATGACCTGAGCCGAAGGCAGCTGCTCAACCAACTGAGCCACCCAGGCGTCCCTAAAACTGCCATTTTTTAATCTTATTTGTTTGAATTTTTGTTTAGAAATTTAGATTTTACGGGGCACCTGGGTGGCTCAGTTGGTTAAGCGGCTGCCTTCAGCTCAGGTCATGATCCCAGGGTCCTGGAATCGAGCCCCGAATCAGGCTCCCTGCTTAGCGGAGAGCCTGATTCTCTCTCTCCCTCTGCCTGCTGCTCTGCTTACTTGTGCTCTCTCTCTCTAACTCTCTGTCAAATAAATAAATAAAATATTAAAAAAAAAAAGAAATTTAGATTTTGCAAGGTACCAGTACGTGTAGTAATTAAAACAAAACAAAACAAACTTTGCTAGGAGTAATTTGTGAGATTTAATTGCTATACTTGCTTATTTTAAAAAATTCCCAAGGGTACCTGAGTGGTACAGTCAGTTAAGCATTTCACCCTTGGTTTTGCTTCAGATCATGATCCCAGGATCCAGAGATTGAGACCCACATGGGCCTCTGCGCTCAGCAAGAGTCACTTAATATTCTCTTTCCCTCCCCTTCTCTCCCCGCCCCACTCTCTCTCAAAATAAACAAATAAATCTTTTAAAAAAAATAAATGAATGAATGAATGAATAAATAAATATCCTGTATTTTTTTTCAATATTATGTTTGATAAGTTTATCTGTTCCGATTGTCTTCATTGCTGCCTCAAGAATGCCAAAAATTCTTGGATTATATTCAGGTTTTAGACTGCTATCAACTTTTTTTTTTAATTTTAATTATTTATTTGACAGACAAAGATCACAAGTAGGCAGAGAGGCAGGCAGAGAGAGAAGGGAAAACAGGGTCCCCACTGAGCGGAGAGCCTGATGTGGGGCTCGATCCCAGGACCCTGAGGTCATGACCTGAGCTGAAGGCAGAGGCTTAACCTGCTGAGCCACCCAGGTGCCCCTATCAACTTATTTTTTAATCTTTTAATTGGCAGGTCTTTTTCATACACAGTGTTAGAGGGCTTCATACATTTGTAAAACCAATTTATTATTTATGTTATTATTTCAACATTCTGTAATAGTAATTCTGACATTTACCACCCCAAATCAATGTCAGTTTAGTATGTTTTGACTGCTTAAAATTCTGTATTATCTTACCTATGTGTAGTTTCATCAACTTTGAAATTGCCTTTTCATTTCTATTATTTCTTCATATGGCATTTTTTTCTTTCTTCCTGTTTCATACAATTCACTTCCTTTTGCAAGCTATTGAAATGAATTTCTAATTCTTCTAACAAAATCTGGAATTTTCAATAGATCATTTTCAGAATTATAATTAAAATGTTTTTTTTTCCTTTTTGCATTCTTTTTGTATTTCATTAGGCAAATGTTTTCTTTATATTTACTGATAAAATGATCTATTATTGGTATTTCCTATTAAGAACAATTATGGAATCTATGTTCTTCATCTTCCTGTTATTAAAGTTCTTCATTTACAAGCAATAGAAACCAACTCTGACCAACTTCAGCAAAAGGAACTAATTGGAAACATACTGGTAGGTTTACAGAATTGAGTGACAAGATGAAAAACCAAGTTATGGGAAGGATAAGGGCAGAGGAGAATTAGGCCTTCAGCAGCATAATTGGTTAATTTCTTTCATTGGCACTGGAATCATATAATGGAGCTCTCATTCTCTTCTAGTCTGTAAGGATCTGCGAACAATGTAAATTTCAGGCATTCCATTGGCCTTCGGTAGTGACTCATCCTTGTTATCAGAGAAAGGGATCTATGTTTGGAAACCCATTAGAAGAACAAGGGGGAAGATGTGCTGGTATCAAAAGAAGGAGATATCAAAAGTGATGTTAGAACAAATCTCATCCTATACATTTCCCTCTTTTCGGGTTTGACTCCTTTTCAGTTCCTATCAACTTCTTTTTTTTTTTTTTTAATTTTTATTTTATTATGCTATGTTAGTCACCATACAGTACCTCATTAGTTTTTGATGTAGTGTTCCATGATTCATTGTATCATCTTCTGATAGATCATTATGGCTTTGAAGTGTTGTTTATTATATTTTGTCCAAAGTCCTTGTTTGTTACCTGTGGGAGGATATAATCCTTACATAGTATGTCATTGTTATTAGAAACAGAATGCCTATGTGAATTTTATTTATTTATTTATTTTAAAGATTTTATTTATTTGACAGAGAGAGAGATCACAAGTAGGCAGAGAGGCAGGCACAGAGAGAGGGGGAAGCAGGCTCCCTGCTGGGCAGAGAGCCAGATGCGGGGCTCACTCCCAGGACCTGAGATCATGACCTGGGCTGAAGGCAGAGGCTTAACCCACTGAGCCACCCAGGCACCCCTATGTTTTTTATTTTTTAAAGTGAATTCTGAAGTATTTATGTACAGGGTTTTTTATGGGTCTGTTAGATTAAATTCTTTTATTAGGTAGTTCAAACTGTCTATATTCCTACTGACATTTTTTTTTTTCTTCTGGTTATATAAATTACTGAAAAACTGGGTTAAAAATTCTACTGTGACTGTGATTTCACTGAGGTAGTGACAATTTTTACATTATTTATTTTGAGACCATATTGTTATATTCTTCACAAAATGTCCTCGTTATCTCTATTAATTATTTTCCCTCAAAGACTATTTTTGTCTTATATGAATATGGTTATGACAGCTCTCCTTAGGCTAGCACCTTCATGTTACACCTTCTCCCCAGTGTTTTACTTTTGAACTTCTGTTTTCCTGTACTTCAAATCTATTACTCACAGAAAGACTACAGTGAGGTTATATTCCTCTAGGCTTCTGTCTGTTGTCTTTAGATGACTCATGGAAGCGTTTAATCTATTTGTATAAATTAAATTACGTGTGTGTGTTAAACTTCTGATCTTAAGTTATGATAATTGTTTATCCAGCTTGATGAAATTAGTTCTCTCTTTATATCCCTTCTTCTTTATTTTTATTTATTTTTCTAGTTTAGATATTACAATTCTGTTTCTGTCTTTATTGGCTGCTCTAGAAATTAAATGCATTTTAATTTTTAATTCTAATGTTAGTATATTACATCTTCCCCTGCAATTGTATAAAAACTTTAAATCATAATTTTTATACCAACCAACTTTTACAAAATTGTACACCTTAATTTTCTTTTTATACTATTTAAAGAACTCAGAGGTGAGTTTTTGCCTAAAAAGTGAAAGACTGTTTTCCTTCAATTTGAGTTATATCTTTTAGATTTCATTCAGTGAAGTTTTACTGATGCCAAATTTCTAGTGTTGGTTTGTGTATCTTAAATAGCTTAAATAGCTTAAATTTCACTTTCATCGTTGGAATATATTTTGATGAATACAAAATTTGGCATTTTAAAAAATATTGCAGTTACCATTCTACCTTATAGGAATTTCATTTTTTTCTGTTGAGAAATTAATTTCACTCCAATGATTGTTTCTTTAATCTGTCTTTTATTTTCAGGCTGCTTTTAAGATTTTTCTCCTGTCTTGTTTTCTGCAGTTTGCTTTTCAATGTTCTTACCTTGTTAGGAATCTCTCAATCTGCTTTACTCTGTTTATTTTGCCTTTCATCAGTAGTTAAAGAATATTAACCATGATCTCTTTAATTATTATTTTTGTTCTTTTAACTCTGTCTTCTTCTGGGAAGGGTTAGAAGTATATTAGAGATTTTAACTCTATTCTCTGTATCTTTTAACTTTTCTTCACTATTTCCTTTCCTTTTATTTCTCATTATTGCATTGGGTCATTTCCTCGTAGTTTTCTGTTATTTTTTGTAGGTATTCTTTTTAAAAAATCTGCCATGTTTGTTTTTATATTTCCCTACATTCATCTTCAAGGTTGTATTTTGTTCCTTCAAATATTGTAAGCATAATTATTCTTTAAATTGTATCTGATAATTCTAGGATTTGAAGTTATATTCTGTTTCTCACATTTGATTTGTTTCCAGATATTTTGTTATCTTTGACCATATGCTGATTCTTTGCTCTCTTTCATTCTCTTTCTCTCTCTCATGCACAAACACGCATACACACAAGCACAAATATTATAATTCATATACTTGTGTCAGACAAAATTCTAAATGATTTATAAAATTAGTCAATTTATTTTAATTATCAATGCTGACCTACAAGGTAGTTACTCTTACATTCACTTTACAGTTGAGGAAAGCACAAATAATAAATGACTTGGCTAAGTTCACACAGTTAATTCATGTAAATAATTTCTAACAATACCTTGAGGTCTATGCGAATATAATTTCCTCCAGAAGCTTTGCTTATGCAGGCATTACCCATCCCAGACCACCTTAAACTGAGGTCAAAATTTGAGTCCCCGGACAACCTAGTTTTCATCCTAGTCTACAGGTATGTTCAAAGACTGTTCTTTATTATACCCTTCATTGAACTCTGTTAGTTTTTAATATTCTAGCTTAGTGTAAGTAGGTCTCTGGCCAGTCTCTCCATTTTATATTTTTCATAGGCTTTAGTTTTTATCTCTTTCAGCTGAAGATTCCATTAAAACAAAAATTCATGTGGACTGGCTGGGAACATGAACTAATTTTGTGCTAAATGTCCTTCCTCAGATTCTATCTTTTCTAACTGTTACTGTGTGTTTCTTATAACTTTGTTCTTCTTCTTTTGGCTTTCACTGGATTGATTGAATAATTCCTTTTTTCCCTACATATACTCTTGACTTAAAGTAAATCACTATCCCTAATTTATTCCTTGTGACACAAATATCTTATAATGTGTAAATCCTGATTTTTTATTTCCCTTTATAGGTATCATCCCTTCATTAATGAGTGACAAAGCCTGAATTTGCAAGTTCCTGTGTCCTTCTCTTCCGCCATCCAGAAAAGTCAAAGCAATTGGCTGTGTTGGTATTAAATCTTTTTGGTATTTCTAGCAGAGGTACTTTTCTTTGTTTTCATACAATTTCAGGTATATGTATGTATAGAAATCGCTAGTAATTTTAATATTACCATTTGTTACTGAGATTTTTCAGGTAAATTAGCCTTCTATATAGACTAAATATAATTCTAAAGTCCAAGTTGTATTTTCTTTAGATATAAAACTTAAACTTCTTAATAAGCATTAGAAAAATGTTTGAAAGAAGAATGTTTAGAATGTATGATGATATGTTATTCACTGACATAAATAACAATTGTATAGTCAATCTGTTTCATTTGAAGGTAGACCATGAGATTAAACACAAATAATGCTTATTTAAAAAAAATAATAATACATTGTACAAGTTATCTGCTGCAAGAATAAGTACTCCTCTGTAAGTGCAATGTCATAATCATTAGAACAATATTATATATATATATATATATAAATATGGACTTAATTTGATTGGTTTTTGAAATAGTAATTTTCCAAGACAGTCTCTCAGCATGTTATATTTGCACAAGAGAAAACTCTTTAATCATAAGAGTTTTAATTTATCCTGGTAATTTAATAAGAAAAATGATTAATTACTTTGGAGCAATCAATTTACAGATAATCATAGTTTCTTTATTTAAACCACAAAAAAAGAGAAATAAATGAAAGAAAGCAAAGAATAAGGTTATGCATAAGACATATAGAAAAATCCAGTTTTTTAGTTAAACTGAAATCAATTTTGAAATAATTCCTTAGACACTGCTAAAACCTACCTATTTTTGCTGGGTAACTAATAATTATCTTTTTAAATTCAATTGACTCAACAAAGCAATGGAATTTGAAGCAAACATATGATTTTGGAAAATAAGTGATACATTTAGAGTGTTGACATTTAGAAAACACAAGTTTTGTGAAATTTGTAATGTGTTTTAGAATCATAAATGTTAAATAAATAGGATGTTGTATTTAATGAAATAAAAACAAGAATATTTTAAGCACTTAAAGGCTCAGGCAAAGTTCTATTATAAGTACTCCTTTTTCAATCAAGATCACAAACACTTGAAATTGCTTCAACTAATAATATGTACTTACCTTAGAGATCTAGCTTGTGCCTCTGAACCCTGGCTTGACCATAGGAACATATGGTGAGTTTTATAGTACTCACTTCTAGCCTGATCACTCTAGCCTAATCAAAACAGAACTTAAGTTTGTTTGGCCTTTTTTTTTTTTTTTTTGGATTATATTTATTTATTTGAGAGAGAGAGAAAGAGAGAGAGAGAGAACAGGAGCGGGGTGAGGGGTAAGAGGAGAAGAAGACTCCCCACTGAGCAAGGAACAAGACACAGGGCTCTATTCCAATCCCGGGACTCTGGGATCATGACCAATGCCAAAACCAAATGCTTAACTGACTGAGCCACCCAGGAGCCCTGAAACTAAAGTTTTTATTTATTTATTTATTTGTTTATTTATTTATTTATTTTTAAAGATTTTATTTATTTATTTGACAGAGAGAGATCACAATCAGGCAGAAAGGCAGGCAGAGAGAGAGGAAGGGAAGCAGGCTCCCCGCTGAGCAGAGAGCCCAACGCGGGGCTCGATCCCAGGACCCTGGGATCATGACCTGAGCCGAAGGCAGAGGCTTTAACCCACTGAGCCTCCCAGGCGCCCCAAAACTAAAGTTTTTAAAAAGACATGTGGGTAGTTTAAAATGTTTCATAGTATTCTAATAAATGCATGAAATTGAGAAACAATGAACATAGCTAGGCTATATGTAATGAGCACCAACTATAGTTACTTAACCTGCCTAAAATATAAAGAAGGAAAATATTCATGACATTGACATAAACACAGGAATTCAGACCTGGCAGAATTAGTTTCTCATTTATTTACAAATAAGTTCAAAATCTGAATTCTATTTATAGAAATTTGTAACAGAAAATGCCATACAATTATTTTTTGCATAAAATAGGTATGCTAATTCACACTTGTGAATTTGACTTTCAAAAATAAAACTTGTGGTAGCTCATAAAAACTATCTCTACAGTGCTTAAAGAAAATTGATAATAATTGCGTTTTCAAGTCACTACTTATATGATAAAATGAGAATTTTCTTTACTTTAGGTAAAATAAGTTAAAAAAACTGATTGGATGTATCAATTAACGACAGTTTTTTTTTGCACAAAATATAGCAAAGTTGCAATTTTACTTATTACCATGGCAGAAATCTACTTTGGCTTTGTTTGCAAAAGGTCCCTGAATAGCCCCCATGTTTTACCAATAATTTCTTACCATGCTTGAAAAGATTTGGCTTTCCATCTTCCTTATTTTATCATTTACCTTCTTACTTAAAATAGCTTCCTCTCTTTTGCTTCCAGTTTTAACATTTTCATCTAAAGGGAAACAAGTAATATATTTTTTTTTATTTTTAAGAGAAGCTTTTATAATCCTCCTAAAGTAAAAATAAGCAGTAATATGGTTTCAAAATATCAAAGTACCTTTCTAGTAATTCTACTGAAAATAGCATTATGGATAAGCAGCATAAACAGTGGCCGCTCCTAAAAATAATAAAGGATGACATCAACAGACCAGAAAATTTATAAATTTTGAAATACATGAAGCATATCATATCCAATTGCTGGATAAACTAATCATTTTCTGTTACTGAATTTAGGTCACAAAGCCTAATGCCTGCTAATTGGCAAGTGGACATATGTCTTTAAGAGCTGCCCAGAAATTTTATGATATCAGAGGATAGATCATTGGCAGCAAGAGCATTTTTTTGTTACTTGGAAAGGAAAGAAGTAAATAATGTTAATCTAGAAATTCAAAATTATTCTATTTAACAGACAATGGCCATGTTGTTTGAAATTCAGGTTAAACGTGCTAGAAATTACCTAATATTGAGAAATATGCTGTTACAGCCTCCAAGGAGAGAGCAAAAAAATGGAGGAGGTAGTAATTAAAAGGAAGGAGTATTTTAAAGGAACAAGCAAAGAAAACATACAGTTTTCTGTATGTTTCAGAAGAGAAATTCCTTTAAAAATTCAACCTATTCTAGGCTTTTTAACTCTAACTTTTTAAATACTGTAACTTTATACACTAATTTCATATTTTTTAAAGATTTTATTTATTTATTTGACAGACAGAGATCACAAGTAGGCAGAGAGGCAGGCAGTGATAGGGGGGAAGCAGGCTCCCTGCTGAACAGAGAGCCCAATGCGGGACTCGATCCCAAGACCCTGAGATCATGACCTGAGCTGAAGGCAGAGGCTTAACCCACTGAGCCACCTAGGCACCCTAATTTCATAATTATAACTATTTCATTAGTCTGCTAGTGCAGCTATAACAAAAAAAAAATACAGACTGGATGATCTGAACAACAGAAATTTCTCTTCTCACACCTCTGCAGGCTGGAAGTCCAACATCAAAGTGCCAACAGGGTAAGTGTCTGGGAAGACATCTCTTCTGGCTTGAAGATGGCTTCCTTCTGCTGTGGACTCACATGGCCTTTCCTCTCCTCTTCCCAGAAGAGAGACACCTCTGGTGTCCCTGGTGTTAAGAAAACACCAGTCTTATCAGATCAAGGCCCCACTTCTTAGACTTCATTTAACCTTAATTACTCTCCTAAAGGCCCTTTCTTGAAATATTGTCACACTGAGGTTAGAGCTTCAATATATGATTTTTAAGGGGACAAAAGGAAAGGGAAGAAGTGCACATAGAGAAGAAGGAAATGAGTGTTAGTTTTGTTTAGTTAAATTCAGTCCTATAGGACTCATATCATGTGACTTTTGACCCCCTGATTCTCTATCCTTGACTCTATAAATTAATTCTGTGTATTTTTTATATATCGTGATAGATGTTTAAGCTAAATTAAAGTGAGATTATTTCATTGTTTCCAATAGTAGTATTTTATAACTTAAGGATTTTTTTTCTGCATGTGATAACAATATTTTACAAATTAAGATTTTTTTTAAGATTAAAGTAATACCTAATCAAAGCGAAGAGGTCAAAGTGACTTTACAGGGAGAAAATTTCAATACATATCTTTAATATATACTGCAATATATTATATATTACATAGTGCATATAAGTATATATTTTATATTGTAATTATATATTTATTGTATATGTATGTATTATAGATTTGCTCACACACACATACACATTAAGTCCAAAGGGAGCTTTCCAAGACAATTAAATCAATGACTCAATGAATTAATCAAGAATACCTTTTTTTAAAGATTTTATTTATTTGATAGAGAGATAGAGAGAGACAGCACAAGTAGGCAGATTGGCAGGCAGAGAGAGAGGGAGAAGCAGGCCCTCCATTGAGCAGGGAGCCTGATGCAGGGCTTGATCCCAGGACCCTGAGATCATGACCTGAGCCAAAGGCAGCCACTTAACCATCTGAGCCACCCAGGACCCTCAAGAATACATTTTTTTTCCATCTTTCCATACAAGCAATTTTGTATTGACTTTTTGCAGTTTAGATCTCCTTAAGGGTAGAAATAACTTTAGAAATACCACAAATCATATTTAAGTAGAAATGAGGAAGATTTTCTTTCTTTTTTTCTTTATTTTTAAGTACAGCTACTTTCTGTAGCTTTTGGCAGATGTACCCTCACATTGCCTTGATCACTACTAGTCATTGGAATAATCAATCAAAAACTAAAAAAAAAAATAAATGTCGCATTTAACCTACACTCAATGTGTTTACACCCAGAGATAAGGATAGGATTACCTTCCTGAATTTTAGATATGTGTAAATAACTGGGATTGTGTGATAATGAAGAGTGTAATGGGTCTAGTGATTACCATGAAATATATTAAATACAAATGTTTTGAAAACTGTAAATTCGGTAATGTGTCAGGGGTTCTCAAGAACTTCAGGCTCAAGAATATGCTACAAGGACTTACAGGACTCAGAAGCTGTTAGCCTTAGTTAAAGTTTAATACAGTGGAAGTATATAAATCAAGATCAGCAAAGGAGAAAAGCACATGGAATGAAGTCCAAGAGACAGCAGGTGTAAGATTTCAGGTACCTCCTCCTAGTGGAGCTGCAAAGGGGTACATTTAATTCTCCCAGCAATGACATGTGACAACATGTGCAGAGTATCACCAACTAGGGAAGCTCACTGGAGCCCAGCTGTCAAAGTGTTTATTGGAATCAATCACATACACATGTATGACCCATTTGATTGAACTCAGCTTCAGCATACACCCCCCACCCCAAGAGCCCCCCCCCAAAAAAAGTCATAAACTACATCATTATTACAACCTTATCTGATCAAACTCTTAAAGTTTTGTATGTCCCATATGTCAGGCATATTCTTACCAGGCAGGATATTCTAAGGGCTCACAGACTGTCTCCCTGGCTAAGGTCCAATCCTGCAGACCCGCCTTTCTTTGGAATGAACAGTTCAAGCCAGTTGAGTTAACCTGTTACTGTTCTTCCTACATGCTATTTTAGAAATGGAAATGAAACATAGTAATATATTTTTAAAAACTTTGAAAAAAATATATATAACATGGCATAATATACAGCTCAATTAATTTTCATGAACAGTCATTCTTTCTTCACAACCAAATTACCTTCAATGTAGCCTTTCCATCCAGTAAACTATTATCCTCAGTGCTAACACTGTTGATTATTTTGCCTATTTTTGAACTTATAAAATGGAATAATGTGATATCCACTCTTGTGGCTGGCTTGTTTTACTCAATAGTGTTTTATGAGGTTCACCAAGCTCTTGCATATATATCCTTTTTTTCTTATTGCATTACATTATGTGCATGTACAACAATGTATTCATCCATTTTACTCTTGATGGTCATTGGGAAACTTCCAATCTGGGACCATTATCAGTAAGTATTTTATAAGCAATCTTGGACATTTCATGGAAAGTTTATGCATTTCTGTTGGGTTATCGCAGTGAAATTACTGGATCATAGGGTATACCTTTGCTATGGTTGGAATGCTGATGTTCTCTCAAAATCTAGAATTGAGAATACTGCTATAAGAAATACCTAAATATGTGGAAGCAGCCATGCACTGGGGAATAACAGAGACTGGGAGAGTTTGGAGGTAGTATGATAGAGGAAACCTACATTGCAGTGAATGTACTGTTAAAGGTGATTGTCGTTAAGGGCTCAGAAGGAGAGGAGAGCTATAGAGAAAACCTAAGCCTACTTGGAGAATATTTAAGTGGTTGTAAACAGAATGTTCATAGAAACAGGCAGTAAAGGCCATTTTGATGAAGACTTCCAGGGAGATGAGGAACATGTTATTGGTAATGAAAGGAAAAACATTCTTGTTATGAAGGGGCAGGAATTTGGCCCGATTCTGGTGTGGTGTTCCTCCGCTGACCCAATGCCGCTTCTGTGGGTTCCGTGTGGCCAGTGCTAAGTCCAACAAAGCACAGAGGTTGTGGCCACCTCCTCCTTCATTACAAAGGATGAAGCTTCAGACAGTGAACTAGTCAAGAGAGAGCAGGGGAGTGAGGTCACTGCAGAGAGCCCCTATTGGGGAAAAGCCACTGGCTACCCTAGACTACAAACTGTAGACCCACCTGCAAGCAATTTTTGCTCAGGAGAGTGTGGGGTAGCCTGAGCCCTGCAGAGCAAAGGGAATGGCGGTGCCCAGAGCCTTGGGGCCTAAGTTTGCTTCAGTGGTCTTAGTTTTGAACTTGTTCAGGAATTATTTCCCCTTTGCTCTTTCCCATTTCTCCCTTTTGGAATGGAGATGTTCATCCAGTGATTGCTCCATCATAGCAGTTAGGAAGAACATTACATGTTTGATTTCACAGGTTCAGAGCTGGAGAGTAATTTGCCTAAGGATGATCATTTGCCTAAGGATAATCATCCATACCTGATTTAGATGTGTTTTAGATGAGATATTGGAGTTCAACTAGTTAAGACTTTTGGGGCTATTGGAATAGAATTAATATATTTCACACATGATAAGGACATGGATTTAGGAGGACCAGAAGCAGACTGTTACAGTCTGAATATTTGTGGGCCCCTCATACAATTCATATATTGAAATTCTAATACACAATGT
Source organism: Martes martes (assembly GCF_963455335.1). Lineage (NCBI taxonomy): Eukaryota > Metazoa > Chordata > Mammalia > Carnivora > Mustelidae > Martes > Martes martes. The sequence continues at coordinate 128,790,238 of NC_137889.1, read as the reverse complement.
GAGTTATTGGGATGTAGGGCCTTTGAGAGGTGCTTAGGTCATAGGGTGGAGCCCTCATGAATGGGATCAGTGTACTTATAAAATAGATAACAATGGCTCTCCACCCTCCTTCTTCCATGTGGGACCATAGAAAGAAATAACAATCTATGACACAGGAAGTGGGTTCTGAACAACCTACCATGTGGAATCTGCTGGTACTGTAATCTGGGCCTTCCCAGCCTCTAGAACCATGTGAAATAAATTTCTCTTTAATAACTACCCACTTAGTAGTATTTTGTTATAGCAGCCTGAATGGACAAACACAGCATACGTGTAGCTGTAATAGAATCACATACTTTCCAAAGCAGTTTCAGCAATTTATAAGTGAATCAGCACCATCTGAGAGCTCCAGTTGTAAGGTTATTTTGGAATAGTCTTCCTTTCTTTTGGTGATTTATATGAATATTTTTAGATTGTGGATACAATATTTTTGTTTATGTACATGCAGGATTTTTAAAGCAAATTTTACCAAAACTTTGGAACTGGACTAAAATAACAAACCCTGAAATTAATTCTGAGAGATAAGATTATTAGAGACTGTCCTCTGAGATTTACCTCCCCAGGAGTGGGTGTTTACGTTTCAAGAGAGAATGAGACCCTCTAGAGACCCTCCAGGGTTTGTACAGCTGGAAACTCTAGTCTTCATTTTCCCCTGGAGAGATTTATTTGCATTCCAAAGAATTAGAGTAAGAAATCAAAATTCTTTCCATTATGTTACCATAGAAACTCTCTCAGAAGGTGTCAGAGCAGCTGGTCACTCTTTTACATGAATGCCCAGATTCTTTTTGCCAGGGTTCCTTGTCTCTAGTAGATCCCATTATTGGTACTATGACATCTCATTTGCATTGCATCACCAGAGGGGCAAAGAGGAGCTAGGCAAAGGGCAGCCATTTTTCTCTGCTCTCGATGCCCTTCTAGGGCAGAACACCATGGTCTTTGAGCATATCTTGGAACAATCCGTGACTCTGCCCCTTGTGTTTTGGCACCAACTGAATCTCTGGAGTGAGTAGTAGAAAGACCCTTGACTGCTAGAAACAACTTAATTTTACATGAAAAACACTGAATCAAGCACATTGAACTCAATAAATCCAATTAAATGTATTCTGTTATATAACTGTACTAAATTAATTTCAAAAATTATTTTAGCAATATATGATAATATAGTTTCTAATATTTTCTTTAAAAAAAAAGATTATTATTTTAGAGAGAGAACACACACGTGAGTGGGAGAGTGGGGAACAGAGGGAGAGGGAAAGGGAGATAATCTCCAGGGACTCTCTGTTGAGTGTAGAGCCCACCTCAGGGCTCAATCCCCTGATCCCAAGATCATGACCCTAGAGGAAGTCGAGAGTCAAATGCTTAACTGACTGAGCTACCCAGGTGCCCCTCTAATATTATTTTCTATGACAAGCAATGTTACACTTGAAATTGTTATTACTGTCTATGTATACACATTATATGTGCAACACTAATTTTATTTATTTATACCCAAAAGTAGTGACACATAATTACATGTCATATGTTATACTGAAATATAAAATAAAGACATAGTAAATTATGCAAGATATTGACAAACAACAATATTTAAAGTTTTTTTTTTTTTTTCCTTTACAGTTCTTGTCAACATTTGCCAAATGACCCAAATGACTGTGCTCTCTGGCATTTAAATTTAACCCTCAACTAATTTTCTTGATACCTATTTATTTTTATCTGTCTATATAGATTCCTGTTTCTCCTAAATGGGTTTTAAAAAATAATGGCATACAAGCGATATACTTGGTTTCCTTCATATTTAAATTATAGTAAACTGTTTCACTGAATAAAGAGTAACAAAATAGAAACAAAAGTAGTTAGTATTTTGCTTAGTGATTACAGATATTGATTACATAGACAAATTAAAAAGATTGAAAGAAATGAATTAAAGCCATTTTATACTGTCAAAAATATAGAGGTTTAATATGTAAATAAAGCTAATTATCACAATTTCAATATAGAAAAATGTTATTTTATTTTTTTTAATTTTTTTATTTTAATAAACATATAATGTATTTTTATCCCCAGGGATACAGGTCTGTGAATCGCCAGGTTTACACATTTCACAGCACTCATCATAGCATACCCTCCCCAATGTCCATTTCCCCACCACCCTCTCCCGTCCCCCCTCCCCCCGGCAACCCTCAGTCTGTTTTTTGAGATTGAGTCTTTTATGGTTTGTCTCCCTCCCAATCCCATCTTTTCATTTTTTCTTTTCCTACCTCCCCCAACCCCCCCCCCGCCTTGCATCTCCACTTCCTCATATCAAAGAGATCATATGATAGTTGTCTTTCTCCGATTGACTTATTTCACTAAGCATGATACCCTCTAGTTCCATCCACGTTGTCCCAAATGGGAAAAACGTTATTTTAATACTCATGAAAAGCAAATGCTACATAAAAATAGTATTTGAAGGAAATTGAATTTGGAAGTGATAATCTTGCAAGTCCCTGAAAATCTTTGGTAAAAAGTTTGGATTATGAAGATTTGGCTTTAATAAATTAAAAAAGAAATGGGTAAGAATATATATATATATATATATATTTTTTTTTTTTTAAGATTTTATTTATTTATTTGACAGAGATCACAAGTAAGCACAGAGGCAGGCAGAGAGAGAGGAGGAAGCATGCTCCCCGCTGAGCAGAGAGCCCGATGTGGGGCTCGATCCCAGAACCCTGGGATCATGACCCAAGCCGAAGGCAGAGGCTTTAATCCACTGAGCCACCCAGGTGCCCCAGAATATATAAAATTTTAATTATATAAAGATTATTTTGAGTGGCTCTAGGTTCAACATACTCAGTTGTAAATAATCATTCTGAGAATTTAAAATTAATTTTTATCAAGAGATTTAACCCATTTCCAGATACAGAACATTTTACAAATGAGCTGTTAAAAAAAAAAATCAGTATGGCTTTATTAACATATATCACAAAAAAGCAGTTATTTTATGATTATTTCAAGAAATTTCATTTTAAATATGTGCAACTGAGGCAGAGTATCTGACAATTTTTACCAAGTCCACAAATAAATGAATCAGTAACTCAGTTTTTCAGGAAGTGCAAAGTGCCTTAATTTCCTAATCTGTGAAAGGTTCACAGAATAAATGATTGAATGAGAATACAAACGTAGTTTGATCCCGGGGTTTTTCATTTTTACGAGTATGGATTATTGAAAAGGGTTTAGTGAAGTGTTCCTCATGTATAATGACTTTACTTAAGGTTATCTAGGGTCATAATCATAATAAAATCTTTTGAAAACTCTTTTGAAAGCTCTAAATATTTTAATAAATCCTATCATGAACATTGAGATATGATGGATATTTTTCCCCCTTTGGTCTTTAAGGCAAAAGTAATTAGGTTCTGAAATCAAGATTGATATGAGAATATCATGCCTATTTGATGTTGTGTTGGAGTCTAGAAATCAAATGTCATCAAAAAAGGGAATTTTTTCCCTTTCTCACTTTCCAAGGAAATCCCTTTACATACTTTTCTCCTTTTATTGTTATGTAGCATTATTCACTTCTGTTCTTGGCTTGTCTCCGCTCTTTGCTGCTTTCTTCACCAGAGCCCAAGTAAAAATCTTAAAAGCCTAATGTATATATTTTGATATTTTTATCCATACTTGTGACCTAATATTCATATCTGTACATAAGGATATGATTTTTTTTGTATTTTTCATATCTTTATATATACATACTTTTCATCACTCTCTCATTTTCATCTTTGGTTGCAGACTATAAGTACTGAGAAAAATTTATTAAGTGAACACTATTAGATAATGTTACACATCAGAATTTGTGAAGTGTCAAAATACTCTTCCTCTCATCCTATAATTTATTCATTTAGAATGACCTCAGACTGCATTCAAATCCATTCTATAAGCAGAGTTAGTAGTATATTAAAAAAAAAAAAAAAAGCCTTTGGGAAAAAGTAAAGTTCAAATACAAGTAGTCACCCATATGCATGCGCATAGACACACACAACACAAAAAGACAATAGACACACACACCTATACATAACGATCACAAGTAGGATTACAGATTTATAGCCAAAGGATCTCACAAAGTAAGTGGGTATTTCAACATTTATTAAAATAAGTGAGATCTGCTATAAATACTTTTAACAAAACAAACAAGCGATTACTGAATACGTAGCCTTCTCTTTACCTGTTTCTCTTTGCGAAAATGCCCATGAATTCAATTTGAGAGCAGGACTACCTCGGGCTTGTATAAAAAGGCAAAGAAAATAACACTTGATTCCAAAATGGCAACAGTGGTGACCATATATAAACCTGACCTTTAAAAGATCATTCAACCAACAATATATTTAATCAAACTTGTTTTTAAAAATAGAGCCTTGAGGAAATAAATCAATAACATTTCTAGCAAACAGAAATGCTATTACATCTGTTTGAAGACTTTTGAATTGTTTCATGATTGTCAAACATTTGTTTTTGTGTGTATTCTTTTGCAGGACTTTGTTTCATGATTAAATAATTTGATGTTTTCTGATATATCAAATTAGATACTCTGTGATATTGTAAAAATGTATCAATGATTCTTAGCATTTTTTTTAATTCTTAACATTCTTGGCAATTTATTTTACAAATCAGTAGTAGGAACACCTTTACCAATATATGCCAAAAAGAAAAAAAAAATAGAAAAGCAAGCCATTCTTGACAATATATTTTCAAAAAAAAAAAAAGCTTTCTATACTTAAGAGTTTGCGCTGTGTATTTTTCTAAAAAATGATACAGTTGTTAAATAAAGTAAGGGGAATCTGTAAAAACTAGAAGAGACAAAATATACAAATCTAAACAGTCAAACCAACAATGAAGACAGCCTTTGCCAAAGTACCTGCTTGAACTTGAATGCTACAAAGTCTAGAGAATGAGTAATGTGTTATCAGAGCAGAAACTCCCACATAATATTGACATACTAGTCACGTATACTTAAAACACAAACATACAAACCCACGCACATGCACTCTGCATGTAGGTAGATGTTAGTATAATCTGTCACAGCCTCATCCCTAGTCAAGGACAAAGAAAGAAAGAAGGAGGGAATGAAGAATTGAAAGGGGAAATTAAAAAAAAAATAAAGAAAACAGGAGACAGAGTAATGGCAAGGTGGATGAGGAAGGCATAATTACAAATGAAGCAGTTATAGAAGAGAGAATAGGTGAGTTAATATATTTTTTCCAAGTATATTTTTTAAAAATCTGGTGAAATAAGTTCCCAGAAAAAAATGAACAAAACTAACCCATTATGGGTTGGCAATCACGGGGCAGAATGTTCTTAAAACCATTAAAGCAATGGAGGAAGTAGATTATGAATTTCTGTAAAGAAAACCACATGTGAGTGGAAAGAAATACTTGAGGAAAATAATTCAAGCTCATACAGTGAAAGACTAAGAGATTAGAATCATCTTAATATCTAGCCCAAACAATAACAACATTAGAAAAAAAAATTGTCATTGATTACATCAATGAATAGAAATGTAAAAATCTTAACCAAATGATTAAGTAATCAATGCCACAATGTATACAAAATTGCCATATATCCTCAAAATCCAAATTGGATTTTGACTATAATATTGCTTGATTTGATTTGATTTGATTATAATATTGTTCTAATATTATTAATTATTATGATCTAAATTACTAGATAAAAGAAAATATAAAATAGATAACAGAAAAAAGAATCTTACAATTATCCCAATTAAAAGCCCTCTACTTCACTACCTAGTAATACTAAATCTTTTAGTAAAATAGGGACAAAAACTTTATACTTTGATAGAAATAGTTGTGAAACATTTAAGTGTTGCTTTAAAAATAAGGAATGGTGTAGCATACTTCCAGCAATTCCCTTAAGTAATGTGTTAGTTTTGTGGCCAGTATATTAGGGCCAGATAAATGAATAGCATTTACAAGGACTGGAAAATAGGAAACCACTTAAATGTCATTGAATAAACTAAAAAAAGCTATCAAAGAATATCTCATAACTTCAGTACACTATACTGTACTATACATATTATCAAGAACTTTGTGTGTTTTATACTAAAGAAGTTTACTTATTTATTAATACTTTTATGTGAAAGAAATGCATCATGGAGTTATTTAATCTTCTTGGATCCTCTAGTAACTTTTTAAAGACTATGCTAATAGTTATAATGGCTACTTCTTATTTCAGGTTCTCTACTTCTCATTACTAATAACTCCTAGCTTCTGCCTAACTTTGCTTGATTCTTTACTATCTGACCTACCAGCTGGTAGACCTGACCATGGTGTTGTTAGGATAATTAATTGAAATGACCTAATTAAATAACAAGCGGAAGAGTATAGCATATGGAAAATGACCAAAATAAAAGCAGGATATTGTTATTGCTTATTTATTCTCTATCCTATTCCTTAAAACAAACTATGTATAGGTCTTTATTACTCTCCTTCATATACTGATTACCTGTTTATAATTTGCTACATTTCTAGGTGTTGTACAAGAATATATATTTTTAAATCTTTATTATTAACTTATAGTTCCTTTGCACAGCATGATTATTCAACATACTCTGTACAATTTTCAGTGCTCGCCTTGGTAAGTGTAGTCACCATACAATGTTATTATCGTAAGATCGACTATAGTACTTATGCTGTACTTTTCCTAATATTTCATAATATCACATAATATGACATTTTTCATAATTTGACAATTATGACAAATTTCATAATATGACAATTGTACCACTTAATCCCCTTCATTCATACCCTCTCTCCTGTGGCAACCATCATTTTTTTTCTCTGTATTTATGAATCTGTTTCTGTTTCTGTTTTGTTTTTCAGTTTCCATATAAAAGTGAAATCAGATGGTATTCATCTTTCTCTGTCTGATTTATTTCACTTAGCATAATGTGGGTGTCTTCATCTTGACTTATCTAGATGGGTGTTCTTTTTGTGTTTTATATATTCTGATGATAGGAAGAGAGAGAAACGTTTGTGTCTGGGGGGTGTGAAGATTTCATATATCACTATTTTTCCACTATTGTATGGTGCCCTACACTACATGTTTAACAGAATCTGAAACTACTTTGTAGCTTTGTGTCCAAATACATTATTATAGTAGCACTTAACCCATTGCACTAAAATTTGTCTTTCATCAATCTGTTTGTATAAAAGCAGAGTTCTTTTCATTGTTATGAACAGTTAGAATAGTACCTGACCCCAAATTTAAGGTTTTACATTAGTTTTAAGATGAATAATCACATATCAATAAATTTAAATTTTAAAAATAGCATTTCTCCTTTGATTTTACTTTGGGTCTATTATAGGGAGTGATTTCAAATTTATAAATGACCTATAATTCAGGGGGGTTCTAAATTGCTGACTCCTAACAAGCTTCATACTTGAGGCTTGCCTCCTCAAACCGTGGCCATTCTGTTTCCAAGTACTACAGTGATTCAGAGAGATTTTCTGCCTTTTGCTTTTGCTCCCATTTGCACATTCTTTTCTTTTCAGGACTGTGCTTTTAGCTGTAGATAGTATCTTTTCCAGAGTTTTCTTTGATCTGAGTTTTCTGTGATTTTTCTCTGTTAGTCCTTTAATTTCTCTCTCTTCTCCCCAGTGTTCCTATAACTGAGTTTTTTTCCTAATTGTTCTCCATCAAATTTTCAGCCATTCTGGATATATCATAATTCTCAGGGGCTTGATTTTCTTTAGACCTCTTTGATTGTTCAAAGCACAGTTTTTCAAACTTACTTGAAATTCACAACATGGGGTAATTTTTCTCTCAACTCGTGATTTGTTTTTTAGATCTATCTATACAGGCTTCTACCTAAAGTTCTCTCCTTTCAGAGGTATGATTTTCTTTCTTTCCTTCTTTTTTTTTTTTTTTGACATTTAAAAAATTTCTAAAGCTTGTAGGTAAGTTAATAGTTTTGTTTTACTTTTTGCTCTACCCGATATACAACATTTCACCTTGTGTTAAGACCATTATTACTGGGTTTTTCTTAATTCAACTGAATTATGAAGTTTGTGCAGATCCCCTGCTATCCCAGTTTTTTTTTTTTTAATTTCACTGCTAGTTTTCTGTTTTTGAATTTTTATTTAGCATTTCTGTCTGCACTGTTATTCAAAGGATTTGTGGAGATTAAAATCTTCACATACAAAATGACTACATATGAAATCATATATTTCCCCATTTCCTGAATTACAACATTTGAAGTCTATTGATTCCATGTTAAGCAAAAATGAATAAATATATAAATAAAATAATAATAATGTGTTAACACTTTCTTCCATATGTCCCTTATTTTTTCAATACTACCTGTGTATTTTAAAAGTTTATCATATCCATGTTTTGTAACTCTAGCCATTGATGGTTAATCTTCTTTGTTTTTAAGTAATGTATCTAAACCTCACTGTTATTCATTTGATTACTGCATCTCTATATTGATCTCTAGGATATTTGCAACTCATCATTTTTTTCCTAAAGAAATGATTTTATGTGAAAATTTTATGTGAAAATATCTATAGTTCTTTATTTTTAATATTTTGATAAATCATTTGGTTATAATTTTTGGTCATATATTGCCTCCCTTATCATTCTTCAAACATTATAACTTTTTTTCTGTAAGTAAATGTTGATGGTTACATTCTATAATTACTTGCTGATCTTTTTTTCTTTCAAGACATTTAAGATATTAAAATATTACATTTTCATAGAAGGATGCTTTAGAATTATTCTTAACCATTGCAGCTTAATAATTTAACCACTATGAATTTCATTTTGTATTCTTGATTTAATTTCCCTGGAATGTGATATATCATTGTATTTGAAGATAAGTCATTTCCTTTATTATAGGAAAATTTTCTTCAGTACTATGAAATATGTCCTCATATCTTCAGTTGTTAACACTATGTGTGAAACATTAATTATCTTTACATCTGATTGTCACAATGAAGGAAGTTTGTCTATTTACTCATTATCTGTATTAAGCTTTTGGGTCCCAACTGAGTTAAAAAAAAAAATCAGAGTATTTTTCACAAAATAGAACTTTTAAAATTGCTTATATTGTAGGTATTTCATAAATACAGCTATTTTAATGGATTTTATTATGCTCAAGTAATAATGTCTTCGCATTTGGTCTTACATTGATAAAGACTTCTGGATATTGAAAATCTATATTAGAATGAGAAACCCTTAAACTATATGGTACTATAAACCATAAAGGTTTATGGTCATATTGGCTAAGTAGCACTTAAAAATCATTGTTTAATTTGTAACTTAATGAAGTTTTTTCCCCCTGTAAATATGTTACAGAATGTAGCGTTATCTTTGTTATCATATTCCATAATGTTCAAATATTCTAAGTTTATGCCATTATTAATTTGTAAAATTATGATGTAAACAGAACTTGAGAGTTCAAATACACATTGTCTCATCCACTGAGTTTCTTCAAAAGTGCCTTAGGACCAACAGCAGGATAGAAAACTCATTGCTGTTCATACCCTTCAATTTAGTCCTTGTCTTAAAAATATCTCCATCACTGTGGGTATTACAAATTACAGTTCTCTATAAAAATTCCTTTGCACTATGTTCTTATGTCAAAAAAATTTTAAAAAGCAAAGTGATACATATGAATGCTGCCTAATCCCTCTGTTTTTTTTTTTTTTTTTTTGATGCTAGCCCTTTATCTGATAAGACAGAGCAAATGTTAATTTTATTTATTTATTTTTATTTTTATTTTATTTTTTCTGTGTTCCAAGATTCATTGTTTATGTACCACACCCATGTACTCCATGCAATACATCCCCTTTTCCAGGGTCAGCCACCCCTCCAGGGCCCTCCCCTCTAAAGCCCTCAATTGTTTCTCAGAGTCCACAGTCTCTCACGGTTCATCTTCCCATCTGATTTACCCCAATTCATTTTTCCTTTCCTTCTCCTTATGTCCTTCATGTTATTCCTTATGTTCCTTAAGTAAGTGAAACCATATGATAATTGAATTTCTCTGCTTGATTTATTTCACTCAGTATAATCTCCTCCAGTACCTTCCATGTTGACACAAAAGTTGGGTATTCATCCCTTCTGATGTCTGAGTAACATTCATTGTATATATGGACCATATCTTCTTTATCCATTTGTCTGTTGAAGGGCATCTCAGCTCTTTCCAGTTTGATTATTGTGGACATTGTTGCAATGAACATTGGGGTACAGATGGGCCCTTCTTTTCATTACATCTGTATCTTTGGGGTAAATACCCAGTAGCACAATTGCCAGGTCATAGGGTAGCTCTATTTTTAATTTTCTGAGGAATCCCAACACTGTTTTCCAAAATGACTGCATCAACTTGCATTCCCACGAACAGTGTATGAGGGCTTCCCTTTCTCCACATCCTCTCCAACATTTGCTGTTTCCTGTCTTGTTAATCTTTGCCATTCTAACTGGTATAAGGTAATATCTCCCTGATGGCTAATGATGATGAACATTTTTTCCATGTGTCTGCTAGCCATTTGTATGTCTTCTTTGGAGAAGTGTCTGTTCATGTCTTCTGCCCATTTTTTGACATGATCATCTGTTTGTTGAGTGTTGAGGGTGAGGAGTTCTTTATAGATCTTGGAATCAGCCCTTTGTAGTGTCATTTGCATTCTGTGGGTTGCCTCTTTGTTTTGTTGACTGTTTCCTTTGTGGTGCAGAAGCTTTTGATCTTGATGAAGTCCCCAAAGTTCATTTTCCTTTTGTTTCCTTTGCCTTTGCAGATGTGTCTTGAAAGAAGTTGCTGTGGCCAATGTCGAAGAGGTTACTGCCCATGTTCTCCTCTAGGATTTTGATGTTTTTTGATGAATTCCTGTCTCACATTGAGGTCTTTCATCCATTTTGAGTTTATCTTTGTGTATGGTGTATGGTCGAGTTTCATTCTACACATAGCTGTCCAATTTTCCCATAGCCATTTATTGAAGAGACTTTTTTCCACTGTATATTTTTTCCTGTTTTGCTGAAGATTATTTGGCCATAGAGTTGAGGATCCATATCTGGGCTCTCTACTCTGTTCCATTGGTCTATGTGTCTGTTTTTGTGCCAGCAACATGCTGTCTTGGTGATCACAGCTTTATAATAAAGCTTGAAATCAGGTCATGTCATGCCCACAGTTTTGCTTTTCTTTTTCAACATTTCCTTAGTGAATCCCTCTGTTTTTAGTAGTTTTTTAGAACTTTGTGGTTTATAAAATACATTCAAATATATCAATTCAATTAACTAGTACCCAAAATATTTGAGGTAATCATGGCCATATTATATTAAAGTACAAACATATTCGTGTAATGAATTACACCAGACTTGGTTTGGGTGAGTGGGAGTCAGAGAAATATTGGGGCATCTGTTGGAGTAAAGGTTCTCATGGGAGGGACACTATAAGACTGACCTCTCTCCCAAGCTTGTGCATGATTAATTCAGGTAACAACACTGTAATTAAAGGTTTATACTAACTCTAACTTTGTAATTTTTCCCACAACAGATTTGAATACCTTATTTTTAAGGAAAGACAAATATATAATCACATAAATGTTTGCATCCTGAAATAGATTTATTTTCATTTGTTGTTAACGTCTTCCATATTTTATGTGAGTGCCACAAACTATTTTAAATTTTTAAGATTGAACATATAGGTACTATTGCTTATAAAAATGAGTTTTATTCTGAAACAAGACTTTGAAGAGATATAATGTAGTTAGATGACAAATTTTCTCTAATACACATAATCTAGCTCTTATATTTTTCACACATTCACAAGACAATATAAAATTGGTTGTACTAAGTCACCAAATTAAACATTCAAATTATCTTACATCTCTAGAAATAGCCCATAAATAAAAGGAATTTCATATTAGAATAGCTAAAACTCATTAGCTAATTCATTAAATTGTGTTCAAGTGTTGTCTCTGAATTATATCAGTTAGAGAATAAGAAGGCATACTTAAAAGGAGCTAAATTAACAGTGTATGTAAAGTACACATTGCAAATATTTTTTTAAAAAATTCTAATGTTATCTTTGTATCAGGCAATACAGTTGAAATATGTAAGAAGTATGTTATAAATAATAATATAATTATTTATTTTTACAGAATCTTTGATGATTATAAAATTAATTCCATTATTAAAAAGCTAAAAAAAAAGGCAGTATATCAATAGGATCAATAGGATCACAACTATATCTACTGCCTAACTACAACAGCTATTTTGGTCTTGATGTATTTTCATATCATTTTATTAATATCTGAGGTGAAAACAGAAATATATCCTACAATTATTTTTATGATCTACATTTTACTTAAAAAATATCATACATATAAATGTCCAGTTCACATTAACTAGGTAAAACTATTGGTTCTTCCTACTCTCTATCCCCAAATTTCCTCCTCCCAACTATGCTAACTATGTTAGCAATTCCAACTTACTCCAATTGTTCAGGCTGAAACATTGGAAGAATCAATAACTTTTTTCTCTTATATAGAGAGTTCAAATATATCTAGTTTGCAATTTTTTCCTCATATAATTACAAATAGCATGCTATTTTAGACAGTAAGTTCTACCACTACCTTATCCATAATGTACATGCAACCCACCAGAAAAGCCTTCAAAAATACCTTCAAAGATATGGTCTGAATCAGATCACTTCTGTTCCCCACATTTATCACCTGGTCCAAGCCTCAGTCAGCTCACATTAGGAGTACTTTACATACTACTTTCCTCACTGATACCCCTGTTTTCTCTTTTGCTAACCTATAATCTATTTTTACATAGTAGTCATAGATGATACAGTTAAATCTTTAAAGAGGTCATTACTTTCTGTTCATGCTCTTCATTGGCTATCAATCAAGTGAAAAAGCAAAATCTTTACCATTTCCTAGGCATCCCCATGTGCCCTTGACTTACAGCATCTCAGACGTCATCTTCTCTGCTCTATCACCATGGCATCCTTTCAGGAACACCACAGGTACATTCTGACTCCAAGGATTTATTTGATTCTTCTTCTCTCTGAAAAAATCTTCCCTTATGTATGCTCCTGGCTTACTGTCTCATAACCATTCATTGTACTCAAATGGTTCCACTTAATGACCTCCTTTCCTCAGAATGCCCTATTCCCCTTTCCGCCTTTATTGTTTGTGGTAGAATTTAGCACCATTTGGCATAAAACACATATACTATGTGATACTATTTACTGTCTTTCTCACAATACTAGAATATAAACTCCATGAAGGCCATACAATTTGAATGTTTTATTCATTGCTTTTACCTGCACCTATACATGTACTTAGCACATAGTAGATGTTCAATAAATCTTTATAGAATGAATGAAAATGTTTCTATATTTTATAATAAACATGCGTACATTTTATGAAAGAAACATAATTTATTTTAACATCTGCTTAAATTTGCATATTTTTGCAAGTAAGAAAGTCATTGTCATTAAAACAATATATGTATGTGTGGGAGGGAGTGTTTTCATAGGAATAGTATACATTATAAACTTAGAAACTATTATCTATTTATAAATGCATTTGTTTTATTTTATGTATATATATGATTTTATAGCTAATATTCTGGATGGCCATAAAGCTATAATAAAAATGAACTAATATTATTAAATAACTGATTTGTTAAAATAGCAACAAAATACATTTTCTTTATGTGTATCTCAGAGCATTTTGAAGCCTTTTTTCAAGTTTATGACATAGTGGCTATGTCCTTCTCAATTTATTTCTATATTGTTTTACAAATGATTTTCAACCTTAAAAATTTAAGGTTCATGCACACATGTTGAATCATTACACAATTCATATGTGAGACAGGTATATTAATATGTTCTAATTATCTGTCTATGTGATAGGTGATAAACATGAACAAAAATATATCATTTGTTTTATTATCCATTAATAAGGTAAGACTAGAATTGCTGTTACTTGGTCTCTTTCACTGTAATAAAACCTAATCACAAAATAAACTGATAACTGAGTCTGGTGAGTATTTTTGATGAGTCATCAAAATTAGAGGGGTTCCCTGGAACCACCAAAACAGTTTATATCAGAAGTGAGGTGTTAGCTTTGGTGCATTTTATCATAAAAATAGTCGAACTAGGGGTGCCTGGGTGGCTCAGTCATTAAGTGTCTGCCTTCCTCTCAGGTTGTGGTCCTGGGGTCCTGGGATGGAAACCAGCATTGGGCTCCCTGATCAGCGGGAAGCCTGCTTCTCCCTCTCCTACACTTCCTGCTTGTATTCCCTCTCTCACTGTCTCTCTGATAAATAAATGAAATCTTTTAAAAAAATAGTAGAACTATATGCAACGATTTGTTCACCCTTTGTCTTACTAAATAAATTTTAATATTTATTGTCAATAATTCAGGCATTTAAAAATCATTGTTTATAAATCAAGGATTTTTGTTCAGTCCTATTTTGCGGTGGTATCAGAATCCCCTTTGGCAAGAAGATATTTTGCAACACATGTGTGTTTCAAGAATTTGATATAACTCTAGGGATCTGAGTTTCCCTTCCCTGTAATTAATAATTTCCCCTGTAGAGAACCTCTGTTACTTTTAAAAGCATGTATGACTATTATAATATTTGAATGACAAACTAAAATTTGAAATGTTTAGAAACATTGTTCTGAACTCATTAAACCTTATCAGAATCATAAGGAAAAAATAATTTTAAGACTTAAAATTTCCTTACACATACTCACAAATAAATTAATACCAGTTAAGTTTTATTTTTCATTTGCTTTTTATCATAAAGACTTTCTATGTGTTTTTTGAATTTGTGTGACCTTAGTAAGATTGCTAAACCCATTTCCACATGCATAAATGAGAGAATAGGATTAGATACTCTCTAAGGATCCTTTTTGCTCTAAGATTATATGATTCTAATTAACTGTACTTCATATCTTGAGCAGGGAAATTAAACTGCAACTGTGGCTGAAGTTTCTTTCCCACTGAATTAATACTTAGGGACTTGGGAAAGTGAAACCCAGAAAGGCAAAACCATTTTCTTACAAGAGATCATGATAATTTTGCTAGTATTATTGAAAGGTCATTGTCAAGAGTTTGTTTTATTACTCTGTTCTGGGTCTTTTTTTCCCTTACTAACAGGTACATACAAATTTATACATTGTTATTTAGACAAGAGTTAAGTTAAATAATGTCTCTATTTTCTCTACCTGGAATTTCAAAGCTTAAACACTTTTAAGTTTGTAGGGAAATGTAATATAATTTTCCAGCCTGGAATGAAAAAGAATTTTTTTTTAAATTTCAACAAAATATAGAAACTTTGTTTCTTTTTGTTAAGTTCCAGTTATTTTATCTTTACAAATAATTTAATGACATAAATTATATAAATTGACATAACTGACAGCAATCAAATTTGAGTTTTCTCTAGTTGGTTTAATTTTTATGAAGGTCAATATAAAACAATAATCAGATTTCAAAAATAAATGCTTTTCATGTCTTTTATGAGACATCTCATTATTTTTGTTATTCATACCATCATTATTATTGAATGCTTGTACAGATCTTTCTAAGTTGAAGGTAAAACAAAACAAAACAAAAAAGAACATCAAATAAACCTTTTGACATTCCTAATTGGAAATTACTTGGTAATTTCTTTGTAGTAGAGACTATTAATTGTCATTAGTATGCATTCTTCTATTATCTGTTTAGTAATAGAACCCAAAGTACCTATGACCACAAGCAGATTACATTTCATTGCCTCCTATTCAATGTTATGTTTATCAAGTGCAATATAAATATCTTCAGTGTATATTTCAACTCATCTCTATGAAGACAAAATTTGCTTTAATTATACTAGATTTCTTTTTTTCAAGTTTTTATTTAAATTCCAGTTAGTTAACATATAGAGTAATAATGGTTTCAGGAGTAGAATTAAGTGATTCATCACTTACGCATAACTTCTTGTGCTCTTCCCAAGTGCCCTCCTTAATACCCATCACCCATTTAGTCCCTCCCCCACCCACCTCCCCTCCAGCAACCCTTGGTTTGTTCTCTACAGTTAAGAGTCTGTTTCATGGTTTGCCCTCTTTCTTTTTTCCTATGTTCATCTTTTTCATCTCTTAAATTCTACCTATGAGTGAAATCATATGGTATTTATATTAGATTTCTTCTTACATTAATCCCCCCTGGTTAGAATGCAGGAATGTTGCTGAACTACCTTTAACTGTAAGGATGCAACTAAGTTAAGATTATAGAGAATAACAAGATAGAAGTAACCTACGGCCCAGAATGAAGTCATGGAAAAGATTATCTCTACCCACCCTTTTGACTGTTAGAGAGACACACAACACAGAATTAATGGTCACTTTTTAGAATAACCATTCTTGATTAAGAGATATTGGCAAGTATATCAGACTATACTTTTCTCTTTTCTCTACAAGTTATTACTGATGGACAGACTTATTCAACAAAAAGAACAGAAAACAAAACAAAACAAACAAAAACAAACAAACAAACAAAAACAACTGGATTATCTGATTTCCAGCCTGAGAGGCTTATTGCAGCATTTTCAAAGACATATTCTTCCATTTTCTTAACTTACTGAAACATTTGTAGTTTACCTCATGTACTCATCATTAGAAATAGGGTATACTGTCTTTATTATGTCAGAAAATAGACAAATCTTGTTCTCTGGTCTATCAATAAACACTCTCTTGGTCTTTCAAAGTTGTCCACTATGCAGACATCTCTGAAAAGATAGTTTGCAACAAAAGTGCAGCTTGTGCTTCTATTCCAAAAAGACAAATAAATACAAGAAGTCAATTGAGTATTATCTCTCAAGAAATATATTTCCATGTTGCTGGTTTGCTTTCTCCTAAAACTGGAGGGCCTGAGAAAGTACTTGTAACTCAAGATTCCTTCTCCTTCTCCTTTCTAACTTGCTTTTTCTCAGTCCTATCTTCCCACACCATCAAATAAAGCACTCTCCCACCTATCCAAATTCACTATGGTATTAAAATCTCTAGGGTACTAAAAAGAGGTTCTCATAGGAGAAACATATTTGCAAGTTGTTGACGCAATGTAATGGGATATAATAAATCTTGTGCTCATTCTCTTTTTGCCTGTCATTAGCAGACTCTTCTGTGCTGGCTTATTAATTTCTATCATGTATTACTGAATAGCCAAATTTATTCAGAACACACAACAGCTCCTGTTCTGAGCATTTATATGTACAGGTCATTTAATCCTCACAAGAAGACCAAGAGGTAATTACTACTATTATTTCCTTCTTAAGATAAGAAAGCTAAGGGACAGAAATTCAGTTCTTTTTTTTCAAGACTTCAGAGCTAGTTTGTAGCAAAGCAGAAATTGGAACTAAATTAGTTGCCCTCCAGTTCCCGGAACTTAAACACATCATTATGTCACCTCTTAGTATATATAAATAATGATGTGCATGTCATATAATTATGTTATTTAGATTACATCTGGACACAGATAAAATAATTTAGTGTTTTTATTTTAAAATGATAGAATCAGAAGATATAAACAGATACATTTTGTGGAACATCTTCCTAGTAAATATTTTTCTACTCTAATTACTCTTTTAGAAAACATACAGTATCTTAGAACTTACATATGTATTAATACAAAATGTGGCAATACCGATATGAGACAAGTCTTTATGTTATTCCAGAGGGTAAGAAAAGAGATTCAGGACACACAAGGTAAGAGACTCTCTCCCAGAGAGAAATGAGGTCCTAATGAATTTTTGTCACTCTCAGGTCATGCGCTTACAAAGTCTTCCTAAAAAGATTTGCAAATAGTCAAGAACAAATAACTGTGATGATTTAAACATCTTTATGACTCTTTGTTCCTGTTCCACAATTGCATTTGTGTATATATGATAAATATTCTGACTTTGGATTTACCGAAAAATGAGAACTTTCTTTGGACTTGATTGCCAGGCCTGTGAATGATTAGAGGTTCTGAATTTTGAGTTGGACCTTGAGCCTTGGGGGAGTTCTCTGTTGTTTCTTTTGATGGGAGAAGTCAGTGTGTATTAAGGTGGGAGGAAGAATAAAACGGATATTTTGCCAGCAGGGATAACTTTGGCAAAGACTGATGGGATAATGACCACATTATTTTCCTCTTCTGAACCATATAGACATACTATATTTTCTGATTTAATTGCAAGTAGATTGCAACCACTTAACAGGTCAAGAAGATGTAGATGGAAGTTATGTTTTATACTTTAATTTGGGCTCTGAAATGTCCTATGCAATCCTTTCTACACTACTTCCCTCTTTTTACTGAATTCAAAGGATATAGCAGCAGCCCCTAAGAACTTTCAGAGAATGAAATCATCCACTGAACCATGATATGAACAGAAAGAAGAAAAAAATGTGTTAAGCCACTGAGATTTATACTTTTTCTGATCAGGAACTAGCATTAATTACCTTGATTAATATAGTAAGACCTTAATGAATTTTGCAATAACTATTTTTACAGAGATGGTGGTCACAACAGCAAAGAGTAAGATGATAAACTTTATGGTTGCTTACAAATTTTCTTACCTGCCCCTATACATGATAGCATATGCCTCACTGCCCTGTTGAGTTCAGGTATAGCACATGATTTACTTTGGTCACTGAAATGTGAATAGAACTAAAATCTTTATTCCCCTCTAGAAATGAAGATCCAGGGTATGCCATACATTAACTGTCTCTTTGTCCTCGACTGCAGCAACTTTCCATGTTCTAGAATAGCTGCTTTTTCTGCCTGGATCCTGGTGTAAGGATGACAATGACCCATGAGTAGAGCAATGCCTGATGGATTTATAAAAAGAGTGATATAAAAATATGAGTTGATCCAAGCCACTGATACTTAAAGGTTGCTTATTATCACCTTGCCTAATTTTTCTGTTATAATTCCACAGCTACAAGGAAATATTCTTTGCTCTGATATGCTGCATTATTATTACTGGCTAGTGGTAGGCAAAGGTGAAAGTTTGAGACATGCAGTAACTGGAGAGTTGGGTAAGATTTAACCAAGAAATTGGTGTAAATTAAGATCCTACTACTTATTACTCAAAACTGAGTATATTTTTTGAGTGCTGCTTTCTATTTTGGCCATTAGATAAAGGCCTCTTTGTTTTCCTTTTTTAATGTTTCTCCAAAAGATCTGAACATTTTACTGTAACCTATTGTTTTCTTTTGGAAACAAAGAATAATCACAAGGTAAAACAAGACAAATATGCTTTAAAGTCCATGGACAGGTTATTCTGTTTGACAGGTTATTTGTCATCTGTGGGCCAAATCACTTCTACTTTATCATGTGACACTTCACTGTACCCAAACTGTGTGCACAAGCAAGTTTAGAAGGTAAGCAAAACTCCTCTTATCAGTTGTTAAGTTATAATAACAAAACTGGATTTGCAAGTCCAAATACATTAAAATAATACTTGAGGCCCTACATTTTAGGGTCTTTATGATCCAGAGTTTCTCACCTGTATTTACCAAGCAAACTCAAGTTAGAATTTTTGCTAATAAAATTGATAAAGTTTTCAGGCTAAATTTTATTTATATTTAAAAAAGAGATTTATTTATTTTACACGCACATGTACAGGCAAGCCAGAAGGGGCTGGGGGGTGGACAGGCAACAGCAGAGGGAGAGGGAGAAGCAGTCTCCCTGCTGAGGGAGGCCTACTTAGGGCTTGATCCCAGGACCTGGAGATCATGGCTTGAGCTGAAGGCAGATACCTAACTGACTTAGTCACCCAGGTGCCCCCCCACCCAGGCTAAATTTTTGAGAATTAATGCTTAAAAATGCATCAGCCTGGCACAAACTATGGTGTCATCTATTTCATTCAGATATGTTAAGAACCATTATATCATAGATTTATATGTATGTTGACAGGGAAAACTACTTTTATTTGCTTAAATAACAACATAACTTAGTGAATATATGGATTTGTCTTCGTCATATTCTCAGGTATATTTCCATGATTCTGCCTTAAACACTATGATCATCGTATCCAACTATTATAGTCAAAATAAACTATCAACAACATAAATAATATGCTACATGAAAGCTACATTACATGAGCTAGATGATGTGAGGAATAACTAATAATAAACAGACTCTATACTTAAATTTTATAAAGCCATGAGAATTTAAATCATAACTACGGTACAGAGCAGTAGCCTATCTGCCTATTAATTATATCCCATAAAAACAATATACCTCCACTAATTAATTATACTTGAAGTAACAACTACTGCTTAATTAAGTGTACCATTTCTAATAATGAAATTTTGAAATAATTGGAATCTTCTGTCTAGAGGCAGTTAACAATTATTGTCATTAGCAAGAAAATCAAACATGGCTTCACTAAGCAAACACTGATTCACAAATGATACCGAACCTGAGATTAACTAGAGAGTAGTTTGTAAAGCTCTCTATGAAGGCCAACTACCAAATATTTTAGACTCTTTGTGCCATATGGTCTGTGTTACAACTACTCAACTCTGTTATTTTAGATCATAAATAGCTGTAGACAATATGTGAAAATAATGATGTTGTTATATTCTAATAAAATTTTATTTAACATGGGACCCTGAGTGGCTCAGTTGGCTAAGTGACTGCCTTCAGCTCAGGAGTCCTGGGATCAAGTAGAGCATCAGGCTCCTGCTTGGTGGGGAGTCTGCTTCTCCCTCTAATCCTCCCCTTTCTCATGCTCTCTCTTTCTCTCATTCTCTCTCAAATAAATAAATAAAATCTTTTTAAAAGTTTATTTAACAAAGCGGGTCATGTGTCTGATTTGTTCTATGATCCGCAGTTTGAAGGATTAAACTACAGAACTCATCTTTTCTGTATTTTAGATTTTCTATGTTCCTGTCCTTCTCAACCAACCCTTAGCTTTGATGCTTAAGTTTTAAATACTCTTATCATATACAATAGTATAATAAATTCCATTAAAATGTATGTAGCATAGGTTTTCCCTTCCTGTTTATTTATTTTTTTTAAGATTTTTTATTTGTTTATTTGACAGAAAGTGAGGACAAGCAGGGACAGAGGCAGAGGGAGAAGGTGGCTCTCTGCAGAGCAGGGAGTCTGACTCAGGGCTGGATCCCATGACCCTGGGATCATGACCTGAGCTGAAGGCACACACTTAATTGACAGAGCCACCCAGATGTCCCCCTTTCTGCTTATTATTTAGCATTTTCACTATATTATGGTTTAGGTTACAAGAAAGAAGTAGACATTACACAAAAGTATGACTGTTCTGTATATGCCAATAAAAGAAAATTGTGACCATATTAAAACTGTGTACTCTGACCCACCAAAAAACAAGGAAGAGATTAGATACATAAGCAATAGAGTATACAAGTTATTTCCTTAAGGTGAAACCTTTTATCATTTTATTAACACATTATTCCTTTAGGATACAAATTTGGGAAGTAGATAATACATACATATTCCAACCTCTCATCTGATATATAGGTGTCTTTTAAAAATATTTTATTTATTTATTTGACAGAGATCACAAGTATGCAGAGAGGCAGGCAGAGAGAGGGGGGAAGCAGGCTCCCCGCTGAGCAGAGAGCCTGACACGAGGCTCAATTCCAGGACCCTGAGATCATGACCTGGGCTGAAGGCAGAGGCTTAGTCCACTGAGCCACCCAGGCGCCCCCTATCGGTGTCTTTTTACCAAGCATTGTGTGCTTGTCCTCATTCATTGTATACTGACTATAATATTCCACTTATATCATGGAAAATTCCCTGTTTTCAGTCTTCTTTTCCATTTTCTCTCATCTAAGTCAATAATTTTTACTCAGAATTAATATCTATTGACAGTAAAGCAATTAAGATCAAACCATGAATCATCATAAAAAAAAAGAGATGCAAAACATATTCATTAAAAGCTAATCCTGCAATTTGTATGTATTATCTCATCTAAAGTTTTCTCCTGCAAGATTTACATGGTTGCTATAGTTAATTCTCTCTTCAATCTTTCTCTCTGATGCATCACCTCCAATTTTCTTCTACACCATTTCTATCTTCCTATATGTGTGTATTTATATACCGCATTCAAAAATAAAGCTTCCCCTCACCTCACATATCCCACAAATATTGTGCAACTTCTTTGTTCAGACTAAGTCTTCTTTTTAAAAAGGTATTCAGAAAGTATGGTGCCTAATAAAGCAACAAGAAAGGTGTTAGGTGGAATGATGATCTCCAAAGATATGCAGGTCCTAGTCCCTGGAATCTCTAAATGCTATACTATGGTTAAAGAATTGTCGATGTGATTAAGTTAAGCATTTTGAGAGGGGTTATCTTGGTGGGCCTTAAATGCAATCATGGTTCTCATAAGAGTGAAGGCGAAGGAATATTTAACACAGAAGGTGAAGGTTATGTGATGACGGAAGTGGAGAGAAATTTGAAGATGCTGCACTGCTAGCTTTGAAGATGAAGGAAGGAACATGAGCCAAGAAACATAGCTCTTAAAGTTGGAAAGGCAGAGAAAACATTCTCTCTGGAGTTTCTGGAGGGAGCATACTTCTATTAACACCTGAATTTTGGGTGCAATGTAACTAATTTTGGATTTCTGACTTCCAGACTGTGAAAGAGTAAGTTTGAGTTTGCATTGCTTTGAAATGTCCTATTTGTAGTAGTTTGTTACTGTAGCCATGGGAAAGTAACATAACATTTTTACTTGTTCTTGAATTTAAAGGGAGGTCTTTTAATACTTCTGCATTATATCATATGACATTTATTATAAGATTTCAAAGGATATGTCTTACCAGATTAATTGTCTTTTAAATTCTTATTTAATGTGTATATAAGCCAAATTATGGAAAGAGCCCAAATATTCTTTGATTGATGAATAGATAAAGAAGACATGGCAGGTATACACAAAGGAATATTACTCACCCATCAAAAAGAATTAAATCCTGCCATTTACAATGATGTGGATAGAACTAGAGAATATTGTGCTAAGTGAAATAAGTCAGTCAGAGAAAGACAAATACCATATGATTTAATTCATATGTGGAATTTAAGAAACAAAACAGATGAACAAAGTGGTGTGGGGAGTGAGGTAAACCAGGAAACACCCTCTTTACTATAGAGAACAAACTGATGGTTACAGAAGGGGAGATGGGTGGAGTGGGACAATGGGTGGGGTGGCAGGTTGGTGGCAGTGTGGGTTAGGTAAGTAAGTGGGTATTAAGGAGGGCACTTGTGATGAGCAGTGGGTGTTGTATGTAAGTGATAAATCACTAAATTCTACACCTGAAACTAATATTACTCTGTGTCAACTGAAATTTAATCAACTGGAACTTAAATAAAAACTTGGAGGAAAAAAGGGTGTTTATAAATATGTCATGGGTTCATAATGAATTCTATCAAATGCTTCTTCTGTATGTATATCTGTTAAGATACCTATCATATGTATCTGTGTTGAGGCAATGTGATTTTTCTTATTTAATCTGTGAATATGTGGTGAATAATATAGTTTTTAATTGATTCTCAATTACAGAAAATTTCATTAATCATTACCTTTGATTTATGTATGGCATGCATTCTTGCTATGCCCGTTCAAGGTCAGTTTTAGTATATAGTTAATTAAATAATTACTTAACCACTGTGAGAAGAACCCAGAATGCATTATTTCACATGAAATCTTCACACAAAAGAATAAGCACATCTAAGCATGCAGTTTCCCACTCCCATGTCAGCCCCTATGTGTCAATGTTCAAACCACAACTCCCTTCTCCACAGCAGCAGCCAAAGTCAAAGCTCAGCTCTTCCATCTTCCATCTATTGGGTTTTTGTTTGTTTGTTTGTTTGCTCGTTTGTGGCTACGTAACGCATTCTCTTGGGCATGCACATCTTTGAGGTTGGCCACTCCTGAGGGGACTTGTGGTAGCTATTTGGCCTTCTTCTCTGTCTTTACTTATTTATGAGACATTTGTCCCTTGACTCTCGCACACCCTGGGTGCGTCTGACTCTGACCCCTGTCTCAACTTGGGAACACTCACTTCTTTTCATGCTCTCTTTTTTCACATTATTTGGGAAGTACTGTCAAGAAAAAAAAAAAGATTCTGGAATGTAATTTATTTTGTGGGCTTGTATTGTCTCAGTTCTGTCAAATACAATTGTATTGTGGGTTGGATGTTCTCCAAAGCCTTCAAACAATTGTTTTATGTATTCCACCCAGCTTTTATAGCCATCTTCGTTGTGTGATCTTATTCACTGTGATCTACTCTATCATGGCCTGAACCTGAAATTCCCTACTATGTATTTAAAATGGATAGTTGTTGTAGTTTATGTTGCATTTCTTGTGTTTTTAATGAGAGTTTTTAAGTTTTCTATTTTGCCATAATTCTGGAATTAAGGACCCATTTATCTCATTCTAATCTAGTTTTGTACCCATAATTGTATTGAAAGTGTTATTTTAATGACCACCTCTAAGTTCTACATGGACACTATCCACATTTCTGAAAGCCTCAGCAACATTTCAAATAACTGATAACTTTCTCCTCTTCAAAACATTCTCCTTTGTACATTCCCTTAATAAACTGCCATGAATTTCTTCTTACCTCTCTTAACTGTTTATTCTCAGCTCAATTTTGACAGGTTTACTTTCTTGACTCATTTTGTATTAATTTCTATGGTCTTTCTAAACCCCTGCTGTGTGATTTAACAAAATATATATTGTAAATGTTGCATATATGTTGATAACTCCTACAATTTAATTCCTACCTCTGACTGTTCTCTAAGATTCAGACTTATTTAGTATTTAATTGCTATCTTTCGTTTATTTCATGAAAATGTCAAGAGTCCTGTGATTTCTTTCTCCAAAGTATGTACCAGATATATTCACTTCTTCAAGTCCATTGCCACTATCACTATCAAAAACATCATCATCATCTTCTTGTCCATTCTAGATTAGGAGAATAGACTCTTTCATCTACGTTATTTCCCTAAAATTGATTCTTCAGAGTAAGGTCAGACAGAAACAGAGCCAGACTGTTGTTAAAATGATAAAATAAAAAAAAAATGATAAAGACAGATTTTATTCAGAAACTATTGCAATAGGGTAAAAGAGATCTCAGTATAGAAATGAGCTCAACTCTAAATAGAGCAAAGAAATGTGGGAATTTGTAGACAAAGAGCAGAGTGTGTGGGGGAGTGTCAGTGGATAGAAAATTGAGAGGAGACATCAGTGGTAGGGGGATTCTTGCTAAACCAGATTAACAGAATTCTTGCTGATAGCAGGCCAGAGGGATCAGCCATCAAAGATGATCTGATATCAACGGAAGGGCATTCTCTAGAAACTGGATTACTTCTTTCTAAAATGGATTATTGCCAAAACTGGTCTAATATCCAGGTGTGTCAAGAATGGTGTCAAAATCAAGACCTAATCCAGAGAGCGTTGAGAAGTTTGGTCAAGGAGAAAGTCTTCATCAGTAACTATAACAAATTTTAACTGAAAGTGAGTCGTATTTACATTCTCCAATGATTGTTCAACGAATAAACTCCGTGAAAAACCCATTTTAATATATGTCTGTGTTTCCTTTCATCTCCTGTCATTTCTGCTTCCTTAAAGTGTAATTTGGTACATATTATTAGTATTTATTATTTATGTAGAGTGAGGTATAATAAATTTCCTCCCCTTACCTTGCTGCATGTATCTTGTCCTAAATTTTACCATGTCTTGAACTGTGGCACATGCTTCACAGTCTTGCTATCAGACAAGAGCAATATTTGATCTTCTTCTTAACTTCTCTTAATTACTTTGTTTAGGTATGTGTCTTGCACACAAAATGGATTAGGCTCTGTTTCATTAGCCAATAAGAAAATGTTTCACTTAATGATGAGTTAAGCTTGCTTCTATCCTTGATATACTTTGATATACCCATATCTTTGATGCACTGATTTTCAGTTCTGTCCTATTTTTTACTATATGAGATATACCTACATAGAGATAAATCCTACACCGTATTTACATTTTTCTTGGTAGGACTTGATATTTATGAATGTTTTTATGTCTACTCTTTCCATCATCTTATGTAACCTCATAATAAATATTCACTACCCTTTTAATGGTAGTTAGATACTACAGAGACATTCTTACACTACTTAGATATTCTTATTTCATTATTTTTCCCTTTTCATTTCTTGCGAGTTGTATTATTTCTACCTTTTTACCAAATTTAATAGTAGCATAATTTTTGTTACCTTGATCCCCACTATTTAGTCTTAATTCTGAATTTAACATATTTATTATCTGCAAACTTTGTTATGTTTGTCTGGACTTACATTTGTTGTCAGTAACTAAGACTTTTCTAAGAAAGTGACCGTATTTCCGAAGTTTCCAGATGTCCATGATGCTCTGTATTCCTTAGACATGATGCACAATTTGAATAAATAAAATATCATTTGGCTACCATGTTCTTCCTTTCATAAAAATTAAAACAATTCTTAATTACCTTCCTGTATTAAATGTTGCTCCCAAGAAAGTTTGTTGCCAATATGAATTTCCAATCCTCTTTTACCCATGAGCTCAAATTATTTATATTATCCCTTTATTTCAATTTTCTTCTTTAGAAAGAAGAACACATAAGTGTTGTTATCCTTTGCCTAAATTCTATATTTAGAATGGTCTTCTCAAATATTTTGATCTACTTCTGGCTTACATTTTCACTCTTGCTTTTCTCCTCTATATCTCTTATTATATTTGTATCATTTCTATTTGATTTTATGTTCCTTTTGCCTTTATTTCTGAAAATAATTTTCTAAAAATTATTTTTTTTGTCTCACCTCCTTACCTTCCACCAGATTGTTCTGTTTTTGTCTCTTTCTCCGATTCTCTGATTAATTTTTATTTTGTTTTTAGTATTTTTTCCTTAGAATAGATGTCTTTTTCTTTAGTGTGAATAATTGTTGGTAATCTCTGCATGTAGTCTATTGATTGTAGGATCTTTTAACATTTCCTTTTATCTTCATGTTATCTTTGCCATTCAGCCTGCCCTTCCAAACACTAAGAATTTGCCTAATTACTTCTGTATTCTGAATTTTATGCTGGTTATTTGTCTTGTTTTTGTTGGTGTTAACCAGAGTTTTTCCACTACCTCTCCTAACAACTCTTCATCATTCTCGTGTTTTTAGGAGAACCAGGTATATGTTAAAGTAAAGGATATATATGTAAATAGTGGTACTGTGGACTACTGTTGAAAGTTGTTTCGGTTTATCTTATTTAATTTTCTTATTAACAAAAAGCACTGTAAAAATAAAACAATTTCACTTTAAGACAGTATTCAGCAAAATACAGTGTAACCACTATCTGAATATACTTTATATCATATTTTATATGAAAATAAATACCAGTAAACACTTTCAGTTAGTCTATACCTTAGGCTGCTGCTATTTTTTAGATAGTGTAATAAAAATTAAATAAAAGGTGGCCTTTCTCAGAGAAGATATTTATTTCTAATGTGGTACCAAAATAAATATCTATAGATTGAATGGATTTCTCTCCCTCTAGGTTTAAATAAGAAAAGGGTTTTATTTCTCATTGGCTTGTTTATATCCTTGGTCATATAATTAACCACTTTTGTAGGCTCACCTTTTTATCTTATTCTGTTACCCTAAAAAGAAAAAAAATATATATATATACATATATATATGTGTGTATATATATATATATATATATCTCCTTACATTCCCTAGTCAGCTTTGCTGTGCTTTCTTAAAATATCTGCTTCACACAAACTTGATGCTGATTCTACTTCTTATTCTCCATAATAAACAAAAAAAAGAACTAAAAATCTCTGGTAATCAGCTCTATGATATGATTAACTGACATTAATATGAGGCTTGTGTTCTTCTTCTATAAAATGGGAATAGTAAAAACGACAAGCTTCCAATTGCCACCATATGAAACCATTATGAGTTTTATGAGGTTTCCTTGGAGTACCTGGTACAGAAAACATATCTGTGCATTTTTTCCCCCACATCCTTCAGTAGTTTAAAATGATTTTCACATTAAAATAGTTTATATATATTAGTATTACATAATCCTTAGTTTCTGTCTACTAATACCTTTATATGAAATATATTTTCATAACTTAATACTGACTTGTAGAAAAAGAGAACAAAGGAAATTTTTTCTTCAGAGTTTTTTTTTTTTTTAAGATTTTAATTTATTTATTTGACAGAGAAATAGAGAGAGACAGCACAAGTAGGCAGAGCAGCAGACGGAGGGAGAGGGAGAAGCATGCTCTCCACTGAGCAGGGAGCCAGATGCAGGACTCTATCCCAGGACCCTGGGATCATAACCTGAGCCGCTTAACCAACTGAGCCACCCAGGCACCGCCTCTTCAGAGATTTTAAGTATATATTTCTACATCCACGGATGCTACAAAGCAAGATTATAACAACCTATCTCATGGAAAGTAATTTTTTCAAAACATTTCCTCTAATGTTGAGGAAACAAAAATCCTTTCATATTCTCCCCATATGCTTAATTTAACATTTTTTTCAGTAATATTCCAGATAGCCAGTGTAAGTTATTAAAGACAATAAAACACATTCTTTCATAACCAATATGTCATAATGACAAAGGAAGGTAGCATTTGAAAATGGAAGTTTTACAATATTTGAAATTAATATCTCAGCTGTTCACTAGCACCTAATTTGGAGAAAGATGTTTACTTTTTCACAGGCCATTTCCTTACCCATGAAAATGATAATATTTTTCTTATATACTTTGGTGACAAAATTTAAACAAGATATTATATTTTCTATATAAATGTTATCAAATTACAGACACAATATTTTTGTTACTATTACTATATGCTAATAAGAAATTCACTTCTTTAATAATTATGTGCTTATTTTGATGTTTATAAATGCAATAATTTTAAAGTTAAGACTTGACTATTATCTTGATTATGGGGAAATCTTTGAATACATAAAAATAAAAATGTTTATTGCCTTTTATTTAGGTCCTGGGAGGAGAATTAGTAAAAGACAACACATCAAAAAGTTAAGAGACAGAAATAGCTTTTTTTGTTGGTGGTAAATTTAATGAAATCTTATGTTATTTGACTGGCAAGTCTCATTTCCTTGAGTGTCTCAGTGAAGACTGTCAAAAATCATCAAAATTCAACACAACAGAGTAAAAGCTAATAGGCTTTTTGTTATACCAAAACTAAAAGGATTGGTAAGTCTCAAAATGAAAAGCTATTACTGAAAATCTTCTTTTATCTAATGCTTTGTGCAGTGAGTGAAAATTGAACAAATACATACTCTTTTCATGGTGTTAAAATGAATTCTGACACCATTAAACAAATATTATTTGGTCCTAAAACCTCCTCAATACTTTTCCACAAACAGTATTATTAGAATATTTTATGTGATTCTATCCCATAATATTCTTATTAACATAATAAAATTACTTTGTATGGAATAAAAGTGAACCCCTCTTTAAAAACACTATGATGAAGAAAGAATTCTTTGGGTGGTTACCATCTTTAAGAAATTTATACTGTAATCATCTTTTGGTAATCTCTAATGTAATTAATACCTCTCTTTTCCCCTTGTACTAGAAGTTCTTACCAAAATAACTCAAAAGCAATAAAGGTAAAATACATGTCAGGCAAAGATCTCAAATCCATTCATATTTCTGAAGGAATGAAAGAAGTCAAAATGCTATGATATGATCCGTATTTTTTGTTCATTGAAAACTAAAGAAAAATTCCAAACAACAATGATTTAATTATGGATTTGGGGGAAATAGTCAAAGAACAGGCAAAGGAGCACTATCATATAAGGGATTTCTCCTTTGGAATTATGTTATATGTGAAGCATATTTCATAATATGCATTTATTTTTACATTTGTTTATTTAACACATATTCTTCAGGTACCACATATATATGTATCAGTCATTATTATAGATTCTTGGTCAGCTGCCAGAAAGTGGAAAGTGCCATAAAAAATTAAACAAATATGTCAGTATACTGATCATATTGAGTATAACAAAAGCTAAAGCTAACTGTGTCTTAGAAAGACAAGGTATAGTAAGAATGAGGGTAGACTAACATAAAACTTATGGGATTGCACTGGAATCAGAGATATCAATTTGTACTTATGTTTATTTTTTTCTCAGATAGAAAGGTAGAAATGGATAAATAAATATAAAATGGATACACACACACACACACACACACACACACACATACTCCTACAAATAACAATACTCAAATAACAAAAAGTATACTTAGAACCCAAATATGGATCCACATTATTCCTCTATTAAAAGAACTGAGTTTCCTTGAAGCAATGCCTGATTACAGGTCTGGAACAGAGAAAGAAAAAGATGAGTTTAGAACAACTTGATGGAAGAACGTTTCAATTAATGATGAAGACATGCGGAAGAACACTGGACCTAACTTGAAATGGTTCTCAGTAGTCAAAATTAAGATAATTTGAGCAAGAAAGAAACGATGATGGTAGTGGATTACTAAGATTAAAAGTAAATCAAATACACATGAATACATATTGATGTAAATTAATAATTGAATAAATAAATGAAGGGGAGAGAAAGGAAAGATCTATCATATAGTAAAATTCTAATTAGTAAATGTAGAGGAAATCATGGAAATAGACACTTAGTACTCAGCATCATATAATTATTTCAGGCCAGAATGCTAAAATTGTGGATAAAATTATCAGAAACTGGATATTTATACAGTAGCTCAAGTATAGCTCAACAAAATACTTATTTTAAAGATAGTAATTTTAAAATAGTGAAATCTAGTGGGCAGTACCTTAACCAAATGATCAGAGTTAACAGAATTAGAAATGGGACGTGGGGACACCATGTGCAACCTAATATGATGCACCAAGGAAAGCAAGCTCAGTATTGTGGTATTGTCAATTTATTATCTGAATTTAGCCATAAGGAAATACCAGAAAAACTCAGATGTCAGAAGTTTACTACATAACTTGCTAATACTCTTCAAAAATATCAAGGTCATGAAAGTCAAAGAAAAATTGGGTAACTGTCCTAGAGTTAAAAAAAAAAAATTAAAAATGTAGCAAGTGAATGTAATATGTGACCTTGTTTTGAACTTAGTCAAAGATCATTAGTGGAAACATAACAAAATATGAATAAGGTCTGTAGGCTAAGGACTAATACTATACCCATTTCAATAATTGAAACAATTATATGAACAAAATATGAATAAGGTCTGTAGGCTAAGGACTAATACTATACCCATTTCAATAATTACATTGCTTTGTATGATGTTAATATTTGGGGGAAGTAAATAAAGAATATATAGTAATCCTTTGCAATAGTATTGCAAAATTTTGCAAGTCTGAAATTCTTTCTGAGAAATCACCATATAAACCACCATATAAAAGAGGCTTTTTTTTTTTTTAAGGATTTTTTTTTAAGATTTTATGTATTTACTTGACAGACAAAGATCACAAGTAGACAGAGGCAGGCAGAGAGAGAGGGGGAAGCAGGCTCCCCGCCAGAGCAGAGAGCCCGATGCGGGGCTCAATCCCAGGACCCTGAGATCATGACCTGAGCCGAAGGCAGAGGCTTAACCCACTGAGCCACCCAGGCGCCCATAAAAGAGGCTTTTAAACCTCTGGGAATGTGTGAGTAGACTCAGGGAGGAAAGGCATAGAAAGAAGGAAAACTTTCAGTAGAGAAGGAAGAAAGAAGTCCATTAGGTGATTAATGAGAGCATATACTGAAGGAGACTTTCTAAGTAATTTTTGTTGTGTATTTTTTTTCTTCTCTTCATCTTTGAAAGGAAGATTAGAAAATGAGGTGGTAACTGGAGAGAAATAAGAGGTCAATGTAAACTTTTAATAGGGAAGGAGATACTCATTAATGAAGAGAATGGTCTACTGGGGTAAGAGATAAAGTTGAGGAACTGTATTTTGTTTGATAGGAGGAATGATTCTTTTATGGAAAAAGAGAAAAGAAGAAGACCGGAGCACAGGTAAACAAGTTGCAAATTTTTTTATGGAAAGATGAGGTTGTTCCTCATGAATTCTATTTATGTAATAGTGAGGAAGGCCACCAACATAGAAACTTTGTACAAAACTGTCATTATGAATAGTGTGAGAATGAATACATAGACTGCTTGGCACCATTGAGCTTCCTTTTAAGATTTGTAATTTTGAATCTAATGTAAAATAATCAAGTTTAATTATGTCATTCCCACACCACCTTCCCACCCCGAGAATTCTTGAGCTTTGGATGTTAGTACACAGAAAGCGAGGTTTTGGAGTCAATTGTGTCATCCCAGTAATTTGTCTAGAGAGGAGGAGTAAAGACCTGATATATCCTTTTTTTTTTCCCCCTAAGATTTTATTTATTTATTTTGACAGAGACAGAGAGGGAGAACACAACAAGGGGAGTGGCAGGCAAAGGGAGAGGGAGAAGCAGGCTCCCTGTGGAGCAGGGAGCAGGATGTAGGGCTCCCTCCCAAGACTCTGGGTTCATGATCAGACCTGAAGGCAGTCACTTAACTCACTGAGCCATCCGAGTGCCCCGATATATTCTTATATTAAAGACTTGGCCTCTGAATACAATAGTAAGGTACAAGAAATTCTAGACCTCATGAGGATAAAGTTAGTCAAAAAAGCGAAAAGGAAGAGACAAAAATATGTTATTGTGAATTTAATCAACTAAACATAATTTAAGAAGGAGAGTGAAACAGATACATATTTTATCACCCAGGATTAGAAAATCAAGATGAATATGTTAAAATTTTTGTATGCTGAACTCTATACTAAGTATAAGGAAGAAGTAAAATACTTAAAATACAGTATTTTAAGTGTATACTTAGTATATATACGTAATATAATACTTAAAATATAGTATTTAATAGGAACATTTCTAGTAAGTACATAGAAATATATAAATAGGAAGAGATTCATCCTATTTACATTGAATGATTATTACATGTTATCTCATTTATCCTTACACTATTTCTATAGGACAAATGTTACTAACTCGATAGGTTAGATACAGAAAGGATAGTGTAACTGAAAGAAATTAGACAGCATAACTAAAATTTGGCAGTCATTTAGTGACAAATCTATAACTGGAACTTAATTTCTTTCATAATATCAAACTACCTTCTAAGAAACAAAGGAAAAGATTTGGTTGTTTATTTATATATACTTTATCTTAATTCCCGAAGTATATTAACAGAGGGGGTGTATGAGAGCTTTATTGTTGCTTAATAGTTTAATTAGGAATTTGAAACTGAGGAACGCCTGGGTGGCTTAGTTGGTTAAGCGTCTGACTTTGGTTCAGGTCATGACCTCAGGGTCCTGGGATGGAGCCCCGTGTTGGCCTCTGTGCTCAGGGAGGAGTCTGCTTCTCCCTCTCCTTCTGCCTATCCCCCTATTTGTGCTCTCTTTCTTTCTCTCTCAAATAATAAATTAAAAACCAAACAAACAAACAAATAAATAAAATCTTTAAAAAAAATAATTTGAAACTGAAATACTTTATTATGATACACTGTCTAATGCATGTCTAAATCTGTTGTCATTCTGGGAAGGTGCTTTTCTTCCCCCAACTCCCTCTCCACTTTACTTATTAATTATTATGCTTTTTAAAAATCTCTAAAGACTGATCCTAGTCCTTAGTTATTACACATGATTTTTCAGGTGTAAATGTTATTTTAACAATACCAAAATACATGTGATAATGTTTGCGATAACAAGTCACATTTAAAAAGAAGAAAACGTCTTTCATAGAATTTGATGATAATACAAAAAAGAAAAAATATATATCCTTGATATTTTTTTTTCATTCTTTTATCAAAAATTCTCCTAATCCCTAAAAAGAGATTATTAGAATGCTACTGAAATCTCAGGAGAAAAACTATTAGAATTGATAGCTCTATTTTCAACATGACACATATAGACAACAACTCAGATTTTTAATACATTGGAATTGTAACCTCTCTATTATTTCAAAGAGGTGCTATACAGGTGCAGGACTTTGTGTTAACCTTTCTTAGTATGTCAGCTATTTTGTCTTGAATCATTTTAGAAAAAGGAAAGAAAAAAAAACAGAAATCCTCAGAGAATAAAAACAAAGTTATAAAAATAATCAGTTAAAAACATTTAACTTCCCACTTTCTTTTTTTAGCAAAACTTTAAACTTGCAAGAGTTTAAGAAGTGTGCAAACTTTTGCACTAAATAGTCATGGAAATATAAAGTACATACCTAATAAAATTCCTGTTTTATCAAATATGTTTAGATTGGAAGTAAATGGAGAGCTTATTTCACAGCTCTCCTGGGTTTAAAGTTTAAAAAAAAAAAATTGTTCCTTAGGAAAAGAAGTAAAATATATTGGTTACAAGGAAGCATTGAGATTTCATTCATCTAAAGCATTCCAACACAGGAATTAGCTTGAAAGATCATCAAAACTATATTTAGGAAAAACGAGAGAGAAAGAGGGAGAGAAAGAGACACCAAAGGCATTTGTGTTTGGTAAAGATACAAAAGCAAAACTCGAAAGTTATGATTTGTAAAGTAATATTTGAATGGACAAATTATGAAAAGAGAGTAACAGTTTCTATCCATTGAAATTGTTTGCTCTTCAGTTTTTAACTCATTGTTTCAAGCCGCCCTGTAGAATTTATTGACTGTATGCCAACTAAATTAATCTTACTCTTCACACTGATTTTCCCCTAGCTTCTTTCCTTTTCAGATTACTCCTCAATGACATTCTATATTTTAGTCAATATGTACCCAAAGGATGTATGGGGTGTGTGTGGAGCTGAATTAACCATTAGTTAGAATTTACGTATTATTGGGGCACCTGGGTGGCTCGGTGGGTTAAAGCCTCTGCCTTCGGCTCAGGTCATGATCCCGGGGTCCTGGGATGGAGCCCCACATCGAGCCCCACATTGAGCCCCACATCGGGCTCTCTGCTCAGCAGGGAGCCTCCTTCCTCCTCTCTCTCTGCCTGCTTCTCTGCCTACTTGTGATCTCTGTCTGTCAAATATATAAATAAAATCTAAAAAAAAAAAAAGAATTTACATATTATTAAAAAAATATATGCCCTGTCTTCTTAAAGTTTAAGATCTAATTATGTTGATATTTATACCCTGCATTCTTCTGTATTTTCACTCTTACTTTTATTATTTTGAGAAGTTTTAATATATAAAATTTAATCATGTTGGTATTAGTTAGGCTTCCATTGGCCCTCTACCTCAATTTATCATCATATGGATAATGATGTTCAACATTGTTCCCAATTCTAAAAAATGAACTAAGAGTCTGATATTTTTACCTTCTAATAAATTAAATTTTAGTCTAAATGATAAACAGAGTCTATACAGCTGAATTCATCATGAGTTAAAAAGGATGATTGGAATGAAAATGTTGTAAAATCCATGATACATGAGTATGAAACAAAACAGAATGAAAATCCATGTGGATGTTGCAGAATAATATGGTACCCCCTTTTTACCTGAATAAATTTTTGGAACTTCTCCAAACCTTGACCTTATTCACAGCATTGTATTTTGTCTTTATTTTATTCCACCATGTATTTTGTGTTAGTGAGATATTGCTACAAAGCAATATTGCTTACAAAAGATTTCATGACTGCATCAGTACAAAAAGTTACTATATAATATACGCAAGACTATTTTTTCTAGGAATTGATCGGTAATGAAAAGTTTCCACAACTACAATTTAGAAAAGATGTCAAATCACATGAAAAATTTCAAGTGATAAAATGAACATCCATATACTTGTAACTCAGTCTAGGTACGTGTGTGTGTATGTGTGTGTGTGTGTTTAAATTTCATTGACCTGATTCAAAAATTACTTGTAACCATGATGATTTACCAAGAGTCAACAAATTATTTATTACTTCCAAAAGGGCAAGATAGTACATATTTCAGACTTTTTGAGCCTTGTTGGAATCTTTGTCACAACTACTAATCTCTTCTGATGTAGCACAAAAGTAGCCCCAGACAATATGTAAATAAATATGTTTTGCTATAATATAATAAAACTAATTTCATGTAA
This sequence comes from Martes martes, assembly GCF_963455335.1. NCBI lineage: Eukaryota > Metazoa > Chordata > Mammalia > Carnivora > Mustelidae > Martes > Martes martes. The sequence continues at coordinate 128,754,083 of NC_137889.1, read as the reverse complement.
TTGTTATGTGTCATAAAATATTATTTTTCTGTTGATTTTTTCAACCGCTTCAAAATGTAAAAAGCATTCTTAGCTTGCCAATTGTACAAAAATAAGCAATAGGGCATGATCCAAAGGGTGTGTGGTAGTTTGCTGACCCCTGTGCTTTACCTATAAATACTACAGGGTATGTCTCCTAAAAGCAAGGGCATATACACACTATAATTATTACATGTGGACATTGTATTAAATATATGTTAATTATACAGATAATACAGGTATGCGTTATCCATGAAAAAAATCAAAGAACTATAAGTGGCATTATTAAGTGTTAGTTCATCCGCAATTACTGTTATTTGTGTGATTTACATATGTCTAGACACTTTCCGAAGCAATCACAAAAGTTCATGAAACAAGTGCTATTACATGTTTTGCTTATAAATCATCTGGGCAGTAGATGCATAAACACTAGCTCTGCAATTAATTTAGTCCCTTTAAGAGGGAATATACTGGAGACAAAGGAAGAAGTTAGGTTTCTATGTAAATATGCTACTGACAGACCTCCTGGCAAACAAACTCCTGCTTTTCCATGAGGGAATTCCCGTACCATGGAATGCTTTCAACAGAATGTACATTTACTTCTAAGATCACTTAGGGTAAACAAAGCTAAAATCCTCTAACCTATGGGGCGTAGTTTCACGGATCATCCAAAGACAAAAAAGTATTTCATGATCTAAATGTCTCCCCTGCGTAAGAGAGGTAACTGCACACTTTACTTAGAAATATCATCTGTTATCTTTGGCTAAAGCACATCTGATGTGGGAATATGAGTCCCAAGGAGCCCCACAGTAGACCTGACTGCGTCCAGCTTCACCTTTGCCTTGCAATAATTTTTATCTTTGAGATTATTGTGTGCATGAAATCTCTACTGTGCATCAGTCTGATTTGATAATGCAAGACTTTGTGTGTGTTTTTAAGCCACAAACTATATTTTAATTTTCAATTTAATGTGTTTGCTAGAATTCGTTGATTCAGTCCATGCTAATCTAGATCACTTTGTTAACCCTTCAATATGCCATAGCTTACTTAGCCTTTTTTCTATTGATGGGTATTTAAGGTATTTATAAGGATTTGACTATCACCAAAAAAAAGGTGCATTACACATAATTGTATACCATTTTATGGGTATATATGTTAATATTTCTCCAAAACAGATGATAACTTAAAAGAAACTGCATTTATAAGGCATGAGTGTTATAAAATTAAATAGATGTTAAAAATTGCCATCTAAATTGGTTTTACATTACAGAGGGCAATCTGATATTATTAAACTGCCAATTTTTTGTGAAAGTGATGGATAAAAAATCTTATTTCTTGAAATCTCACATACCACAGGAAAATGCAAAAATTGATACTATTGATTAGGAAAAAGAAATTTGTCAGTCTCTTCTTAAATATCCACATTCCTTGATCTCTAAATTTCCTTAGGTAGTTATATGCCTTAGATAAACTAATGCATATATTCTTCATATCATACGCCCAAGTATTTTCCTATCAACTCTGCTCCTAAGCACCTAAAATTGCAGACAACCTAAATGGGTATAAAAAATAGAACAGGATCACCTGGGTGGTTCAGTTGGTTAAATGTCTGCCTTTGGCTCAGGTCACGATCCCAAGGCCTGGGATCCAGTCTTGGATCAGTCTCCCTGCTCAGCGGGGAGCCTGCCTCTCCCTCTTTCTCTCTGCTGCTTCCCCTGCTTGTGTTCTCTCTCTCTCTCTGTCAAATAAATAAATAAAATCTTAAAAAAAGAACATAAAAATTGTCATTATATAAATGATGAAATACTATAGAGCAGTAAAAATAAATAAACTACAGCTATTATAACAACAGGGATGTCTCCCATAAATATATGTTGAACAAACAGTGCATCACAGAAAATACAAAGAAAATAATTTCGTATGAATTGTCAGAGCTGGTATATAACAATAAACTTAGGTATATTGTTCAGAGATGTATACATGTTGTACCTTTTTGAAGCACAGCAATAAAATTATACCAAAAGATAAGGTAATGAGTGCCAATTATACAAAAATAAGCAATAGGGCAGTTCAATGGATGGGTAGCAGGAAGAAACACAAGATTCTGGAATGCTGACTATATTCTAATTCATGGTCTAGTTTTCTTCTCACAGATTGGCTTTATAATTATTTAAGCTTCACAAATGTGTTTGATTCATCCTTTTGCATATCAAAAATAGAATGTTCTATCTCATAATTTGAATTTGCTTTAGCTAATTATTGATGAATTTAAAGGTTTCCCAATCTACTGCTTTGTTCTTCCAGTAAATGCTTATTTATACCATTTTATCATTCTTCTATTAGACATTTTTATTTTCCTAAATGATTTGTAGGAGTCCTATCATAATCCTTTGTCATATATACTTTCAATATTTTCTTCTACTCTGTCAACAATCTTTGAAATCTCCTTATGATCTCTCTATTAGTGGGGAAGACTTTAAAATTAACGTGGTCAGATTAATCAAATTTTTCTCATGGCTTTTGGTTTTCGAGTCTTGCTTAAGAAACCAAGAGGGAGTCCTACCTTTTGTCGGTGCAGCGAGTATGGGAACCGGGGGTGGGGGGAGAAAGAAAGGACAGTGATCAGCTGACAATATGTAGATACACACTGCCTAGTGGGTATGTTTTCCCTTCCTGGGGGTGGGAGGGGAGTTTGGGACTGCAAACAGAGTAAGGTTACAGGTAAAGGGGAAACTGTCCTCCACCAAGCAGTCTGCTCAGTAAAAGAAAAAAAAAAAATGTAGCAGAGACTCACCTTTCAAAAGGTGAATACATACAAATTTAGGAAAAAAAAAAAAAAAGGAGAGAGAGAGAGAGAAAGATCCATAGTCATTTAGGGAAATAAGAAATGGCAACATTACAAGTGCAGAGGAAAAAAGTTAATAAAATAAAGTAAAATAGAATAGAATAAAATAAACATGTGGAAGATCTATACAATAGCAAAGGAAAAACAGTATATAGCAATAAGAAAAAAGATTTCCAAATGAGTGTAATTAATACCCTCAGAGGGATGCAAGATGTTGTTTTCTGTAGGACAATAAAAGAGGAAAGGTAAAAATGAGATCACTGAAGTAAATAATATACACATACTCATTCTCAATAAATAATGACTAATTAAAGGTATGTAGAAGCAAAAGTCTGAAATATTCTTAAACATAAGCTGACACATTATAATAAATGAGGTCAGATGAATGACACAAATATCCTTCCCTTTGTACATCTGTTTGCTCTTCTGGTTTAGTTTCTTGCTTCTTTCCTGTACTTTGTGCCCTGGAAGCTGCTTGATACGGACTTGATCAACAAGGTAGTCCCTTTTCCTTCAGCTTCTGGGTGAATTCAGTGGGGTAGAGTCAATGATACAGATTTGAAGGAAGGAAGAAAGCAAGATCTGAGTAATTTTAAACTTTAGCTTCTGACCAATGACTGGGTTTATCCCTAACACGTAGATTATTGTTCTTTCAAGATAGCTCTACTCTCGTCTTCTGTAGTTCTGCCAGCTTCCTTGTCTGTGGCCCTTTAAGCCAATCTCCACCCTCGCTAACCAGTGGCTACTGCCTCTTCCTTGTGTTTTGTCTCACTCCCTCAACAACTTTGTAAAAAAGTCTCCAAACCTTCCCTGCATTATACTCCAAACCTTCCCTGCATTATACTTATTCAATAGTACCATCAGTTTCGTCTTATGACCCCAATACATGAATTTCCTAGTTACAGAAATTGATAGACTTAGAGGCTTTTTCTTTTTCCTTTCATTTTTTTTTCATGTCCAAAGCTAGAAGGTAAATATTTTCTATTAAGAATTTGAAGCAACTGAAGTGACAGTTTGGTTTAGAGCTGCATTATAGAAGTACAGCTATTAGAAAATATAGCTTCATTTTTCTGACAGTTTGTTCGCTGCTGTCTAGGGGATTTACATTTTCTTTTCCTATGGAGAAGGTCAGAGTATGATGGATTAAACATTAAGAATAACTTTAAAAAATTGTTTAAAGCAAAGCATGCCCCAAATGATAATATTTCTGAAGGTTTCTACTTTGAAATTCCTTATTTAAGGTCAGTGATTTGGAAATCCAGTCAAAATTTGTTACCAAATGAATGCACTTATTGATACTAATAAAATATTAAGTATTCTAAATGATCATCCAAACCAGGTTTTGACAGAATGCCTAGGGTCTTGTCAACCAAGAAATGATGAGGTGCTGAAATGTAAGCAAAACATTTATTATGGGGTCTTCGAATTGCAATTCGGGGAGCATAGATGGAGGTAGAAATCCAAAAAGTGTCCTGTTGAGGAAAAAATGGTGAGGGCTTTATTTTAAAAATTCAGAAATAGCAATGAATTACATAAGTGGCTTTTTTTTCAATTATTCTAATCAGAAGGTAAATTTGAATTTATAATTCATTAGCTTACTTAGGTCATCCCGTCAGGTTTTAGGAAAAAAACATATTTTTCACAGTCCCCAGAAAGCCCTTTCTCAGCAGTTTCCCCATTTTGTTTCCTCTTGGCATCAGCAAAAGCTCAGCAGTTCAACAAAATGGAGTCGTGAAGACAAGATGGCATCACTTAGGTTGCCTTGTCAGCAAGGCCTATAGCTTTCCCTTCACAGTCTTTGAGTAACCAGTTTTTGGTAATTCCTGGATTTCCTTTTTTATTTTTGAATTTGAAAACAGAAAAAGAAGAATAAATAAATAAGTATCTTGCTCATGAAAGCAGCTACAAACAAAGTGGAAGATGGTCAAAACAGGATAGTAACAGAGAAAAAGTGTTAACAGTTGATTAAGAAATGAAGTTCTTAGACTTTAGTATACATAGAAGAAAATCTGAAATTGTGATGGGAAAGATACCTAACTAAAATCCAGGTTAGTCTTTACAAGAGAATGATTTAGAATGAGAAAAAACAAGGAGTGACCAAATGGCCTTTTCTCTTTTGCTAGGCACCCTACATGGCAAAGGCTCTCTTCTTTCTAGACATCATGGTAAAATACCACCAAAGTCTCTGGCTAGCTATACATGCATGGTTCTGGGTCAAATAGATGACAAACTTGGTACTAGTTCATTTTAATGCCATGCAAAATTGTGCCCATGTGTCACCAAGTATACTAGACACATTGAAAAGTGTGCATAAAACAGTCACCCCAAAGCAGTTTTTTAAGGGTATTGAGCCAACATGCAAGTTTTGGGGCTCAAAGGTAGGGTTGCTTCTCAGCTTTTCCGCTTTGAGAAGTACCAAGTACATGTCTACCATGTGTGGACTTCTCTTTAAAATTAACAACACTATAAAAATGAGCTTATGACTAAACCAAAATTAAAGAAAACTGAAGTATCAAAATGACTGTGGCACTCATAGGAAGAGAAGGAGGAATAATTATTCTTCATTATTTCATATGCATACTGAAGATAAATGTCTAGAAAACCTCATGTACAATTTTAAATAATGCATAAAATGTTAAAATATTAATATTTTAAAAATATTTTCTTCCCAAAATATCACCTTTCTCAAACTTAATCTTTTCATATGAAATAATTATTTAAATATGAAAATATTTCAAAAATATAGAAAGTAAAAGAAAGGTAGTACATTATGATAGGTATATTTTGTTCTGTTGAGGAGAGGTATGATCAATATTTTCTCAGTGACTAAGTATCCATTTAAAGATTACTTAAAAATTATCAAGGGAAACTCAGTTCTAACAATCTACCTTTATTATTCAGAAGCTTCAATTACTAATTAAAATTATGTTTTAAATTATCAAAATATCACCTTTAAAATAGTATTTATGTTTAACTCTTATTTATAGTTTACTCATTTTATTCCATTGGAAAAGGAAAATATAACCATAAATATAAAAACATGTGATTGTATAGTTGATTAAATGTATATCACAAAATAGGCAAACATTTCTTCTAATGTATATTGCATTCAGAAAAAAAATAAATAAAAGAAGTACCTTCTCTTACATAGAGATGCATTTATTTATTGTTCCATCCCACTGTTATAATTCTGAATTGATCTTTTGTTGACTTCTAGTCCCCAAATAATATTCACAGGGCAGGAGAGATTTTCAAGAAGCATTCTGTGAAAGTGAATTTGAAGTACTGATTTAAGAGTCCTTGTATTCTCGGAAACTCATTATCAATGTGTAGAAAGCTGGGGATACAACAACTCAAAGAGACTAACAAAACAGTATAGATAAAAAATTGACAATGACCCAACAAAAAAAGTGAAAGAGGAAGTAAAATCTCTATAGAAAGTACTATTCATTAAAATAGAAAGTACAACATATATTGTAAAAATGGAAACATAGTAAAATAATATAACTGTAATAAAAATAGTAATATTTGAGAAATAAAAGAAGAAAAATTTCAGGAAATAATGAAATGAATCTAGACTATTTAATAAAAAATAATAAAAATACCACAACACTGTTAGATAAAATTACTGAGTTTTAAGAGGAATATAAATAAATAACATAGGAAAACCTAAAAATTGGACAAAATGGTCTTTTGTTCATTTTTTCCATAGTGAAAAACTATCTAGCTCCTCTGTGGAAAAGCATAACTCAAGAGTTTTACACAAAGTCAAATGCTCTTGTCACAAGAGACAGCCATCTTCAAACATTCAAGAAGTTAGGGGATTAGAGGACCCAGGAGATTTTTTTTTTTTAACAGACTATTAAAAGATACAGTTTTGCTAATGAAATATAAAACATTAAAAATTAATTCATCAGAAGCTGATAAAAATGATTGAATTATATCTATATAGCTCATGTTGAGCTTAAAATAACAATGTAATTTTAATAAACATTTAAGGTATGGACATGCTGTACCTAATAAAGTTTTGTTGACAGAGAAAGGTTATAAAAATATTTTTATGAATCCTCCTAAGGTTAAAATATCTGTTAAAAAATGTACCTCTGTTCTTTTTTTTTTTTTTTAACATTTTATTTATTTATTTGATAGAGAGAGACAGTGAGAGAGGGAACACAAGTAAGGGGAGTGGGAGAGGGAGAAGCAGGCTCTCCGCTGAGCAGGGAGCCCAATGTGGAGCTCGATCCCAGGACCCTGGGATCATGACCTGAGCCGAAGGCAGACGCCTAATGACTGAGCCACCCAGGTGCCCCTGTACCGCTGTTCTTCCTCTTAGAAACCTCCGGAAGAAAGTACACATTCTTCTCTGCTTCTGCAATAAAAGTTTTCTGCTTAATTCTGAAATTCAGTACTAGAAAGTACTTAATTACTATCAACGTAGATAAATTCATCACATCATCTTAATCAGAATAAATGCATTAGTTTTGTTTTTGTTTTGTTTTGTTTTTACCAATATGCCATATTTTTTGTATTCATTTCATTGAATCAAAACTTGGACATGGGAGAGGGTGCATGTATTGAGTTGACACTTACCCCATCTCCTTTGAATATACCCAATATCCTCTGCATGGAGTGGGAAGATTAAGAACTGGAAAAGTAGTACATTATTTTAATTAGGGTAAAATTGTCAAATCTGTGAAATGCACAGTTTTGAAATTTACAATCCAATAATCTTGAGAAAAAAAAAATCTATATAATCAACATCCATTCAAGCTATGGAACATTTATATCACCTCAGAAAGTCCCCTTGAGCTTCCCCCATTTAAATGTTACCCTCACATCATATACATGCTCCATTCTTATTTCATAGTCATGGGATCATTTCATCTGTTTTAGAATGTCATATAAGTAGAACTATATAGTATGTGACTTTTTGTCCCTGACCTCTTTTGTTCAACATAGTATTTTAGAGAGACCCAAAAGTTTTGTCACACACATCACTAGTTGATTTATAGTTCCTATTGTTGTTAATTTCCAGGAGTGTTCTATTATAAAACTATACACAATGTGCTTATCCAGTCCTCTGTTGAGAAATGTCTGGGTTGCTTTAAGTTCTAGGATATTAAGAATGAAATTGTTCTAATCAGTTTTGAACAAGTTAATATCTGGTCATAAGCTGTTATTTCTCCTGAATACATAACCACTTTAGGACTTCCTAGGTCAGGGGGAAAAGTATTTTAAACTTTATAAGAAATTAACAAACTGTTTTCCAAAATGTCCTACATTACACTCAGAAAAATACAAAGACTTTCAGTTGCTGCATATTCATAGCATATCCAAAACAGACTTTTAGAAAGTTTTAAAAGGAAAAAAAATAAATAAATAAAAGGAATTCTAGTGTATGTGCAATGGTATGTCATAATTTATAGTTGCATTTTCCTAATGAATAACACTTTAATATGAACCTGCATTGCTCTCCACTTATTTATTTTTCTTAAATTTTCTCAGTAATTTTAGAATTTTTATTATAAAAGCCTTGCATGTATTTATTTAGATTTACTCCTAGATAATATATCCTTTTGATTATTTAACTGTGAATTGAATTTTAAAACATTTTCTTTGTTTATTGCTAGAATGTAAAATATATTAAACTCTTATATGTTAACCTTATTTATTACAAGATTGAAACATTTGTGTATCAGTTCTAGCAGCTTTCTAAGTAGCTTCTTTAGTTTTATTTGCATAAGCAATCATGATATTTGCAAATAAAGACAGTGCTGTTTTTCCTATTTTGTGATTATGCTCTTTATTTTTCTTGTCTTTTTTATAATGGTTTGGGCCTATGGTTATATGTTGAAGATAACTGGTAATATGAACATTCTTGCTTTGCTCCCAGTTTTGGGGGAAATTATCCAATATTGTACCATTAAATATTATTACAGAGGTAGATGTATTTGTATATTGTAGAAATAAAGAACACCCAAATGAGAGCAAACTGAAGCTATCTATTCATATTTAAGCGTAACAAGAGTCAGCTACCATCGCCTTAGTTTTGTAGAGACTCAAAGTCAGGCAGAAGAGTGAGAAGTCTTTATAGCTGAAAAAGGGGAAAACTTCAGAAAATTTAGGTAGAGGGAAGATGGAGGTGAGCTAAGTAGAAGTGAAGTAGCTGATATGATTGGTTTAGAGAGATATTTAACTTTCTCTGGTGATCCTAAGTTGGCAGCAAGGGCAAAATTATAGAAGCTGGTAGTTAATGAAAAGATCATGACTCTTCTGTGTCACTCGATACACAGGTTGTGGTTTGATTTCCTGGGCTGGTTGCTGCAGAGATTGTGGATCAAAGTTCCATTCCCATATATGATTTGCCCCTCCCCCCCATTTGGTCATAATTTTGCCTGCAAAAGACCAACAAATTCAGGGAAGTCTAGGAATTCAGATAATCAGTACTTGGGAATGCTTCCATTGTGTCCATTTTGAAAAATCATATCATGAAATCTTCTTGAGCTTTTTATAGTTTCATTGTCATGTCAATCTTCGGATGAGAAAGTGGCTATAAAAGGACAGTTAAGACTTTGATTAAAATGCAATGGACTAGCATCGTGATCATTATGACAAAAACAAGAACAATCAATAGTTCCCATAAAATGCTTCAGAAACAGGAACCCCAGTTGCACAACTCACTCCAAGAGAATAAATCCTGCAAGCTATTAGGATAGGCCTTAGAGACTTACATAGCTTATTCCTTAAGGCAGTGATAACTTGTTCTACCTTGCTGTACTAATCATTTTCTTAAATTTATATTTTGCGATGCTTTAACACCCTGGAACCTTGTGGACTATCCCTGATAGGGTTAGCTAATTCCTAGAGATAGTAAACAACTTAATTATGTCTTTTATATGTAAACCAACCAATCTGGAGTACTGGACAACTAGGGATCACTCCTATACCTCAGAGCACCCAAATCATTCAAAGTATCCAATCCTAAGCCTACACAGCTGCTAACTCTGCCTCATGCATCCATTCTCCACAAAACACAATAAAGTCCCATGCTTTCCTCTGATTCCTTCTTCCTCCTTCTTCCATCACCACCCATCTGACAGGTGCTTCCCCATATCCCTCTGCTCTGCTGCATGGTGCACCATGCTTCAGGTTTCTGGAGATCTATGCATATAAAAATGTCTTCCTTTGAGATAGTCATTTCCTTCTCTCCATGTGCCACTATATCTTCATGAAAACAAAATCCTGGGTACATTTTAAAGTACTTGCCTGATTCATCAATCCAAATATAGCAAGAAATATTAGCAATATAATAGATACCACCATGACTAGGTAACAAGAAATCTAGAACAATGAAATAATTCATCACTACTCACGCCAGTTCTGTCCAGGGAAGAAGTAAAATCTTTAAAAACTTCTGCCAGAGTTAGTGAGAAGTGTCTTAAAGGTTTTGGTCTATTTTAATGACACCCATCCTGCTCCTGGGAACCTTGCAGAGATTATTCACACAAATTTTGAGTCAGTAATTTTCCCAGGTAGAATGCTCAATAATCAAGGAAAACATCATTCTAGAGCTTGCACCTTAGTTGAAATTTTTAGCCATAATGATTTATAACATTAGGGTCATTCTATACAGACAAGCCTTGGGATATCATTCCTAAAAGATATGAGGTGTTAGTCTGAGACAAAGAGGACAGGCATTCTGGCCACAGAGGAAGTGGTATAAGGGAAAGCCATATGAAAATCCCAGAATTTAAAAAAAAAAAAAAAAAAAAAAAAGTTGTTCAAGAAATGAGGTGGAGACCAGTGCCTTACATTCGCTGTGTTACATATTTGGATCCCTATTAGGCAGTTCCCATTGGCAAGTATTTGATCCATTGCCTAATGAAGTTTGCGGAACTTAAGTTGAGAGTCACCTGGACTCTAATTAATAGATCACAATAATTCCCTCTGCTCCCGCTGGGAGAGAGACACTAACAATGTCACTTTTAATTATTTAATCACTTTAATTATTTAAGGTCCTTTGTCCATGTTAATGCATGTGTAAATGCTACCTGAGCTATGATTCCTTATACTTTTGTTTGATGAAACAAGAATTTTTCAAAGATTTTTCAAAAATTTGTTCATGAGAGTCTGGATGCTCTATATCTAGCAGTCAGTAAGATTGACAGCAATTCCTCATGTTTGGGATAGTCTCAGAATGGAATAGGAATGAAAATCTGATATAATGATTGCAGTAAGGAGGAAAGAAAAAGAGGAAAAAAATAGGTGACTTACAGGTAAGTGAAAAGAAGAGGTCTGTGAAAAAAAGAAGAAGAATTTTTAGATATATAGATAGATAAATAATAGATACAGATAGATATAGATGATATAGATATAGATATGTCAGGGAGAGACCAAAAGCAAGCTCCCTGGTGTGTCTTATTATAATTCTCTTCTCTGTGTTCCATCTTGGATGGATGGCTACTGTCAGAGATCATTAACTTGTTGCAAAGGTCTTGCATCAGCTACTACTCCCAAAGATCAGATTCCTCTAGAGGATATCTGAGAACCCGCCCACAGTCTGAGGTACCCTATTAGAGTTGCCTTCCAATTTTTTGGATTTCTGTGTTGCTTCTTTAGCTGTGAAAAATGAATCCATGAATTGACTCCCTGGAGTCTCAATGTTATATTTGCTAATAACAGTACCTAACAAGGCCCTGTGAGGACAGCTATTATCAAGTATCGGAAAATACTTACAAAATAATAAAAAAGGCTACTTAGGGGCGCCTGGGTGACTCAGTGGGTTAAGGCCTCTGCCTTTGGCTCGGGTCATGACTTCAGGGTCCTGGGATCAAGCCCCGAATCGGGCTCTCTGCTCAGCAGGGGGCCTGCTTCCTCCTATCTCTCTCTCTGCTTCCCTCTCTGCCTACTTGTGATCTGTATTTGTCAAATAAAAAAAAAAAAAAAAAAGGCTACTTAGGAATATGTAGTAAATGGTGTTAATCTGTTGATGATCACTCTGGATGTAGTACAGGAGTCCCTTGGTATAGCAATATACTATATGCTATACCTGAAAACAGCAGAGTAGGTTCTAATATCAGAGATAAAATCCCTAAAATCTCTAAATGCTTGGGTGTTCCAGTCAACAATATAAATTACATGTTCTAAGGGAGTGAACTATATGGCCATAAGAGCTAGTGGGAATATCTTTAGCCAAGGGAACTGAAAGTTTTCTGAAACTCTTGTCAATTTTTATCTCATAATGCCTTTCGTTCTTCAATCTTTTATAAAAGATTATAGATGATAAGGAGAGAGCGTAGTTTTTGAGGGATCATACTTATAATAGTGAAGTCTAATCAGGCTAACAAAATAAAAATGTTGGTTATGGAATGCTTCTTCCTGTTCTAGATGTCTTCCCTTTGAGGTGAACCCTTTAATATCATGCTGTTGGCTCATTTTCCCCATTTAGTCCCTCTGCTCCAGGAGAGTGGAATGCGGTACTTTTACAGAGAGTCTGAAATAAAAACTTAGAGATACATATCTCAGAATCATTTCTGTCTTTTGCTTCTTGGAGGCTCATAGAAAGCACCCACTGTGTTCTAGAAACAAGTACATTGCCTGTGAAAGAAGTCCTGTTCTGGTTCAATGTTGCTTTTGTTTGGGTGGGTACATCTATGCACTGAGATTCAAGTTGAGGAAGCTGACTCACTTCAACAAGGTGATACCATGTTCTATAAGATCTGTTTTATCCATTAAAAAGTTATTTTGCTTTCCCCCTCTTTGTAAGGAAACTATAAAAGCTCTAACATTTTATCATAATGTGTTCTCTTTAAAATTATTTTAAGAATTAATATGCACAAGCAAAAATCAGTCTTTCTGCACAAAATTGTATTTATCTTCTAGTATAACTAAATACAATTATTTTTAATGTTCAATTAAATAAAACATTTTCCTATTGTTTATTTATTTATCTATATACTTTAAAGAAATACCTGGAATATTGTTCAACAACTTTTGACAATGTTTGTTTCTTGATGGCAGGATTTGGGGTAATTTAGTTTTTAGTCAATTACTTTATACATTTTATTGTTTGATGTTTCATTTACTCAGGATGCCATAATAAAATACCATAAACTTTGATTTGAACAACAAAAATTTGTTTCCCACAGTCTGGAAGTTGGGAAGTCCAAGATCAGCATTCTAGCATGGCAATTATAGTGAAAGTTATTTTCCTGGTATGCACATGGCTGCCTTTAGACTATGTACTGATATGACCAGGACTGTGGGAGGGAGGGGGATCAAGAGATGGAAAGAGACAGACAGACAGACAGAGAGACAGAGAGTGTGTGAGAGCAAGCTCTCCAGGGTGTCTTATAAGTTTCTTCTTCATAATAAGTACTTATCCTATCATGAAAGCCTCAGTTTTATAACTGCATCTAAATCTAATTACCTCCCAAAGCCCCATCTTCAGTTGGATAACACAAGCATTCAGTCCATAGCACTTGCATTTGAAATTAATGGGGATTTATTTAAACTCTAAAATAATAGACTCATCATTATTGATAAGAAAATAATTTGGAAAAGAAAAAAGCTCTTGCTTTTGATTTACTATCTGAAGAAATAGTCACATACAGTTAAAAGTAATTGTTTTTAACTGCCTTTTGAGGTTAAAAAGTTTATCAATTTTAGACTGAGGAAAATTTCAATAATCAATAGCCTCATGCCATGAAGTACATATAAAAAGTGTCATCCTATGGAATGTATAATACATATGGCAATGCATTGTAGAGAATGTCTAGATTTATTAGAATTGTGAAAAGAGATGAATAAAGTTGACGGTTATAAGACAACATATCAAAATGAATTGAATTTCCATAATCCAAAAACATTTAGAAAATATAATTTTCATAAATATATTTTAGTAGCTGCTAAAGCAAAATGGTTTATAATAAAAAAGCCAAGGTATCCTTACCTCACCTTATACATGCAGTTAAGCACATGGATATGTAAGACAAAACTTTTAAACTAAAATTAATTTACCCTTGATTTCAAAGTATGAGATCAAATGGTCAAATTAATATAAAGAGCATCTGCCCTTCTTGAATGAGCAATAGTAAAGTGAAAATAACCATAAACCGGATGAAGGTATTTATTTAAATAATAGCAAACAACTGAAATTGGTAACATAATAAGCTGCTATTTATTATTTAGAGAAGAAAAAAACATTAAAATAGATAAATATGTAAGAATTTTAAACAATAAAATTATTAATAAAATGAAAATATAAGAAAAGTACCCAGTCTTCTTAATTGAAAATAAAACTAACATGAGATATTGATTTCACCATACATCAGGTTACCAACAGTTAGATTTTTGTTTATCTGTGTGTGAGTTATGAGGTGATGGGAATTTCTGTATACTGCTTGTTGACGTCAAATTGATGTGATCACATTGTATAACAAATTCATATCATTTAGCATGTTAAATGTTAAATGCTAACATTTAACTAGCTAAGCATGCACAAACCTTGTAACCCATGAATTCCATTCCTTTTTCATGTGCTTTGGTGGACAAGTACACAAATAATCACAATAGCATTGTTAATTAAAAAGATGGAAAGTAATGTTTATCTGTGGCAGAAAAGTTAAGCATGTTCTACTCATTCATTTGAATATCAACACATACATGAAATTGGGCTATTCCAAGAACATTAATCAGGGAGAAATGAATAACAAAGTAAATCTTGAAGAGAAACAACCAGGTGGAAGGATTTGTTCTTTTGGATATTAGAATATTATAAGATACAACAATTCTGCAGAGTTGTATTTATGCAAGTATATATAAATAAATCAAGATTGATTAGAGTGTCCATAGGCAGACCCATGCATACGTAGATACTTATCTTTTGTCAAAATTCCATGGACCAATTTATTTCAACTGATAAATGATAGAAATGACTGCCTATTCAATAGTTGTTGCACTACTGATTGTATGCCTACCTTGAAAGAAAGAAAGAAAGAAAGAAAAGAAAAGAAGAGAAGAGAAAAGAAAGAAACAAAAATCTTGGCTCCTAAAACACAGACTTATCAAATCAAATCCGTGTTAATTGTGTATCTAAAAAATCAAGAAAATATCTTACTGAATCGAACATAAGAGATTGTGTTCATGGCCTTAAAGGCAAACCAGTTTTCTTTAAAAAAGCCCAATAGAAACATTTGTTAGAGACTCAAAACCACATACAAAATATACAATATACAAAATGCTAATAAACATATGAAAACTTGTCCAATGGCTTTAGTAATTGCAGGACTACAAAGTCAAGTCACAATATGTCCACCCAACAGACTGATTATTCTTGAAAACTTCTAAGTACTGAAAAAGATGTAGTTAAGTGGGAATATTCACGTACTGTGTAGGGACAGCCTCCATTTTTAATACCCCTCACCCCTCTGAACTCCTGGAAGTTCACTTTTCAAGTACAAACCAGTGGATTCCAAATCATCTCCCTTATCAGGGTCTCACATCCTGGCCTACTGTACCACTGCTCTGCTCGCTCCAGGGACAGGCACCAGACAACCAAAGACAGACTAACCAATTCTAAGCCTGTTTACTCTCCTTGCTTGTTCCTTCCCACAGAAACCACAATGAAGCCTGTTCCTCAAAATTCCTCCCTCTCTCCCTGCCTTGTGACTGATCCTGGTGCTTCCCTATGTGGCCCTCCTTGTTGTGACAGGCTCCCTCCTCTTGGGAACTGTGAGTAATAAGCTATGTTAACAATGGCCCTTGTTTCCTGATCTGTTGGTCTTGCATACCTCAGATTTTATATTAACACATTATATTAAAATATATATTTTATTTATTATAGGTGAAAGTTTGGGAAAAGATATTCTAAAAAATGACAAAGCCCAGTCACGCACAGTTACCTGAAAAGGGAGACACTCAGAGGATTACAAGTGCAGTGACATGACTAGTGTGTGATTGGTGAGAAAAAGGGAATGATACTGGATTCTAATTTTGAGATTAGAAAATTAGGGTAATCTTGAAAGAAAAGATGAAAGTTCTAATCATTTACTCCAGCAAAATCAAATATGAAGAATCCATGAAGAATGACACTCAGCTCTGTTTTTATTTTTATGTTTTATCAATTAAAATCAGAGTAGGAATATTTTGGCTATTTTTGTTGTTATTATAGTTTTGGCGGTTTTGTGACTTCTTGGTTTTTGTATTAGAATGTTTTTATTTTTAATTTATTTTTCCTTTTGTGATACTCTAAAGACAACCTCTTGCCTACATGTTAATATGTGATTGTACTACTTCTTTTTTAATATATTGTTAATGTATCTTAGTCATTAACAAAGGTATCCAGGGCTAAGTACTATATTTTTGTTTTCAAATAATTAAAATTTTTCTATGCAGGGCGCCTGGGTGGCTCAGTGGGTTAAAGCCTCTGCCTTTGGCTCAGGTCATGATCCCAGGGTCTTGGGATCGAGCCCCATGTCGGGCTCTCTGCTCAGCAGGGAGCCTGCTTCCTCCTCTCTCTCTCTCTGCCTGCTTCTCTGCCTACTTGTGATTTCTGACTGTCAAATAAATAAATAAAATCTTAAAAAAAAAAAAAAATCGGAAAAAAAAAAATTTTTCTATGCAATGACTGGCCTTGAAAATTCAAAAGTATGCACACAGGACACATAATGCACTTTCTGAATCTAATTATTTAACTGTTGATTAATTCATTTATTAAATCATTTTTTGAGAGAAATATATTGAATAATCAGGTAAAAATTCATCAGCAGTAAACATATTTATTTGGTGACTTTGTATGCAAGATAGCATGTCATAGTCTTGAAGAAATATATATCCATATCAGGATAACCACTAACTGGGTATCATTTCAGCAATAAAAATTTAAAATACATTTTCTGATAAAAGGGGGATTTTGAATTTGTGCATACTTGTTTCTCATCTAATTAAAACATAAATAAATGCTTTCTGTTTTAAAAGACAATCTGATGAGATTTGAGGAATGTTTGTAAATCATATATTAAAGTCCTCTCTGCTTTAACAGGTTGAAAAAGTTACTCTCTAAACTGTCTCTATACATTAATATATGTTTATTTAAAATATTTTATAACACTATTTTGAGGATCTACCTATATGTATATCTAGACAATTTCCTTGTGAACAGATAAGTGGGAGCTTGATCCTGTTCCAAGCAGTTTCAGTTACTGAAACAAATTCCCTTGTGTAGTAGTTTCATACCCAACTTTCTTCCCACTAGATATTGATGATTATTTTTCAGGAAAGTTCTACAATTGTCCCAAAGTTCTATCAATTTGAACAAAGTATATCACAAAGTGTATATAATGAATATTTCATAAACTGAAATCTTTATTTTGCTTCTCCTAATTGATAGAACCTCTTATATATGAAGCTATATAAAATAAATTACTATTTAAATATATTCCAAATAGGTATCACAATAGCTTGTATTCAAAAACCTGAGGGAAGTGAACTAAACCTGAGTAACATGGTTTATATTTAGGTATGTAAAAACAAAGAACACATTTCCATCATCTATATTTAAATACTCATTTTATGTATTATAATTAAATGCTGTTAGATTCTTGTTTCTCTAAATTGTATAGTATTACTTGAGAGAAAATAGATAGGTATTTTCCCAGAAGTTATCACATAAACACAATATTAAGTAAAGTTCAAAATTAAGAGCAAAAGTAAAAATCAAGTAATCATTTAATTTGGAGCAAACACTGACACAAATGTTTTATTATAAATGCAAAGTGAACAGAATAGTTTAGTCTACTGGTTGCATCATGAATTATTTATCAACACATAAATGTGCATAATCAGAACAGGATATGCTCTAGATTTTCAAGGATAAAAAATTATATATCAAAGATCATTGAGAAATAAGAAAAAGGGATGATCTATTAAAATATTTTCCTGAATAGGTGTCGCCTAAATATCATGCCAAATATGTGTGCACACTGGAATTTTATTGAAAGGGTTTATACAAAAAAATATGAGAATTACTTAAAATTTCCTAAAATTTTTGTATGTGAATTATATCTCAGTAAAGATCAATTTAAAATGCTGTCAACATTGGGGTGCCTGGGTGGCTCAGTGGGTTAAAGCCTCTGCTTTTGGCTCAGGTCGTGATCTCAGGGTCCTGGGATGGAGCCCTGCATCGGGCTCTCTGCTCGGCGGGGAGCCTGATTCCTCCTCTCTCTCTGCCTGCCTCTCTGCCTACTTGTGATCTCTGTCTGTCAAATAAATAAAGTCTTAAAAAATAAAATAAAATGCTGTCAAGAGTTTCCAGGTTTTATGGTGCTTGGCAGCTCACTTGGTAAAGCATATGACTCTTGACCTCAGGGTCCCCACTTTGGGCGTAGAGTTTACTTAAAAAAAAAAAAAAAAGACTAAATAGGAACTAGAATTAATTTTCTTTTGACTATTTAGAGGTCAATTTTCTAGCTGTAATTTATTCAAAGTTTGTTTTATGTATTCAGTATGATATATTTCTTTGAGGATGTGTACAGCACAAAAAGTTAAATAATTTAATGACATTATATCAATCATGATTGTGCCTAATTTTTCTTTATAAGTTTATAAAAATATATAATATTTAAGGAATAGATAATATTTAAAGAATATATAATTTATAAATTTATTGATTAACTGGCAAGTTTTAACATAGTTGCTCATAATGTTATAGCCAAAATTGGGCTAGAAACTGGACTGTATATAGTTTGACTGCCAGAGAAAAAAAATCTAAAATGACAAAAAAGAACACAATAAATATTTAATTCAATTGTGGAGTAACTCATATAACTTATTTAAAAACAAAATCCAGGGGTGCCTGGGTGGCTCAGTGGGTTAAAGCCTCTGCCTTTGGCTCAGGTCATGATCCCAGGGTCTTGGGATCTAGCCCCACATCGCATCGGGCTCTCTTCTCAGCAGGGAGCCTGCTTCCTCCTCTCTCTGCCTGCCTCTCTGCCTAGTTTTGATCTCTCTCTGTCAAATAAATAAATAAAATCTTTTAAAAACATTAAAAAATAAAAATAAAAATAAAAATAAAATCCAATTTAGAGATAAAATAAATTCTGGTATAAATAAATTTGATAAGAAACAAAGCAATTTTCAGCAGTATGAAACTTTTAAAATTGGCAACATGGATATTATATCATCTTAAAACATTTACTTAGATCTTTGGGTCATCTTTCCCTTATGCCTTATTTGTAGTAAATTCTTCATCATCTCCCATTTGAGGTATATACACCAATTTAATAGTTTTAATACCTATAGAGATTCTTTATTTCATGGGGACTTTTGTTTTTAATAATAAACAGGGGGAATAGGTTCATGTCTATTAGTGTTTCTTTTTGCTACAGGAGGTCAATATCCAGATCCGCCCATTATTTTTGAAGGCCTTCTTGCTGCAGGTAGGTATGCACAGTGCCCACCTGTGGACAATTATAAGCTAATATTTATATGACTCATCATTATTCTCTATGTTACAATCTGCCTTTATACAATAATACTTGACTCAACAGTCCAAATACCATATGACCTGGAGGTAATATTAAGTCTATGTCTTCCCCCAGCTATTCAGCTTTGTTAGGGATCTTACTATGAAAGATTTACTTAACATAACAAGGTTGAAATAACTAGACAGTAAGAACACTTTTCCTCAGAGCTCTTGAACTCATTTTGCAGTTCTTTCTACTCTCTGTCTTCTAGTAACAGTAAAAGGCTTTGGCAAAAATCGCACCGCACAAATTTTATTTTTACACCCTAATTCCAGGAAGGTTGCTGCCTCCTACCTTCCCTAGATTCACTAAAAACAACAACAACAACAACAACAAACAAAAAACAAAAAAACCAAGGGAACACATAAAACACAAAATACAAAAGTAAAATAGAAAAAAAAAAATTACACCTGTTCACATTTTCTATTACAAACATAAAACTGTAACTTTTTGGAAATATTTTAGAACTGATTTAGGATATTATTTAATGAGAGATACTTTATATTTTATTTTGTATGGTGAGATGATAGAAGTAAAGATTTTTATCTGGGCAACTCAGTATGTTTTTATAATAATAAACCATATGAATTTGGCAAGAATCATATTAGCCTATAATGACTCCTAACACAACATCAAAAAAAAAAAACACATGATAATAATGGATGAAAAAAGCAAAATAATACTTATAGACTAAAACATAAGAAGTCTTTTATGGCCTTGGAGTAAAGAAAAGTCAGTTATAAAAAAGTCCAACAAAAATATATGTAAGAGACTTGAAAAGACACATAAAGAATTCTAGATTTAGGAATCAGATACTGTGTTTAAACTTCAAGTTTCTTTCCTCAAATATTGTCATTTTGTCATGAACCTTTAAAAATTATCTTGAAAATCTCCAATACATATTGATAATCACTTATGTTCAGGACGTAAGAACTGAATGTCATCTTACAGGATCCTTTACAACTGAGATTAAATAAAATTTCAGTTGCCATATCCAAGCCACTTACAAAATTAGCAAGCAAGTCTGACTCAGACAAATCTTTGTTTCTATCACCAATACACCTTGAGAATGGCCTTGAATATATGCTCAAACAGATGTTATAATTATAATTTGATTTGTTCCAGTTTATTGAATTGAAATGATCTCATATGAATTTTAGTCCTTTCCAAACTAGAGTAAAAATATTTAATGGTTAAATCAGTCTGTAGAGATTTATGGAATGGTATCAACATTAAAACAGGGAAATTTTCTTTGAGTTAGTGATAAGTAGAATCCAGATAATTCTTTTCAATTTCAGATTTGAAATTGAGAGGGAAACTATAGCTTTATCTATCTGAATTTATTGCAGCAGTGTCATAAATAATGGAAATAGTTTCATCCTTACTAAAGATTTTGAACATTTTTTTATTATATTGTAAAATGTACTTAAAATATTAAATACTTTTCTACTAAAAGAAAAGGAAGCATTCAACTCAAAAGTCACACACATTTATCAGTGCCTAGATATTGTTGGAAGAGGATGATGCAGCAGATGTGTTTTCCCACAGATGTAACATATCAAGAATAAATACTACAGAATGGCAAAAGCTATGATCTAGAAATGTGAAAAAGTTTCAGTACAATATGGACATATAATAATAGGATTAGATTGAACTGAACTAAGCCAAGCACATGTTTTTGCTTCATATGAAAGGAAACTACATGTATATGAAAGAAATAACATGAAAGTGACTAAAACATACTATCAGATTTAGTAACATTTTTCTTACCAGACACCCACATCTTACAAAATTTACTTAAAAAAAAAAAAAACTATCATTTGGGTAATATAATGATAAAACACACAATTTTTCCTGAACGAAGAGGGAAAAGAAGTAGTGAAAAGGCTAAGTAAGAGTGACAAATACTGGAGTCCATTGAATGTTCAGTCTTCAAGTGGTTAAAAGGCTGTACCAGTGCAGGTCTTGAAAAAGTGTTTATGAACGACATGGATGGTAGAGACGATAGAAAGGTAAGATATTTTAAATTATTTTTCAAATATCAAAATATTTTTTAAGTATCAGGAAATAACTGTTCCCTAAAACAAGAAAGAAGAAAATTTGGTATAGATGTGGTGGTCAAGAAACTGAGAGTAAGGTTTTGGGGAATTCTCAATTTGCGGTCAAGGTCATGGTGAATGACAGGGGCTTTGAAAGCCAAAAGCAAAAATTGCCATAATGGAAAGAGAGCAAATGGTTTGAAAGAGCAATAAGAAGTGGAAGGCTTGGTAAAGGCAAATAAATGTCATAAGCAATAAAAGGGTAGTTTATTTGCAATGTTAATTTGTTTGCAGAAAGAAAGAACACTAAAAGCCTGGCCACTACAAATGAATGCCAAACGGATATACAGCCAATCTCTTGATCATAGGTGTGTGAAGCTGGGGTGGGCAAAAGGTAGCACCTCACTAAAAGAATTATTGAAGCTATATTTTTCACGCACACTGGGTCCTGTTTTCATTGAAAATATGGAAGATTTGGTTAATCAGAGCACATGCATCTATGAAGACCCATCAGGATGTGGGATGGAGGGCAGGAGATTGATTCTAGTGAAGATGGAGGCCATTTACTGATTAAAATATGCTAATAAATGACTTAAAAGTGAGAGATAAACCAGAATTCAAGACATAGAGTTTCATTCCTGACCGTCTCTTTGGTGAGGGAGAAAAATAGTGACTTTTAAAATACTCCACCTACTATTTTTAATGGCTTCAGGAATTGTTCCTGTGACTTGAGGAATTGTCACTTTCTGGAACATTATTCAAGGTAAAATGCTAGGAGGACTTTACTTAATGAAAAGTCTCATAATGCTAGAAAACAGAAAACTGTCAAATATTATAGAAATGCAAATTGGTGTACTTGCAAGTTATAGTTACAGGTAATTTTCCTTTCTTTTTGCTACATTTATAATTTCTTTCTTATTTACTAATAAAGTTAAATTTTATTAAATGAAAAGAATTAATAGGAATTAGTCCATTAAGTAAAGAAAATGAATGTATATTGTGTTTAATATGTTATATTTGTTTCACAATATTATAGAATTTGTCTACTGCAAGGAAAATTATAGGAATTCTGCATATGTTCAGCTTAATGTAATCATTTCCTGTGTTCTCTGGAGCCAATCCAGATACAACAAAATTAGCTCTAATTTTGTATCTTTTATTTGTTTCTTCTTCTAGGTTAAATATGGTTTGGAAAATAATGTGTTAGAAAATTAGAAAATTGTGAAAACCATTGGCTTATTGGAAAGAGTGTTCTATTCAAAGATGAAGTCCTATCTCTAGCTTACATTAAATGTTTGTTTAATTCCAATCTGTGTCCTGGATTTCCTGTCTCTAACATATGTCCATGAAGCATTTTATTGTACTTATAGGAATTAAAGTTATTTTTTTAAGTTTGAAAATTAATTGTTAGAGACCTCTGTTTTTTGTTTATTTTTTTTCTGGCTTCGAATTACTTCTCTGTCGACATCTTATCATTGCTATGATTTCAACTGAGTAATGATATTAATGGATTCATTTATTTACCTGGAGTTGTTATCTTTCTGAATGCTATCTTCATGTGTTTATGAAATGGATGGCATATAAATAATAAACAATAGTAAAACAATCAGCCACTAAGAAATCTCTTTTAGAAATTGCTCTAATTATTTATTTTTAATACAATAATGTCACCTCTATAAGCATGATTTACTTCCTCCATTTTCAAATACTTGGCCATTATAACGTAGCTTTAAACATTTTTTTTCCCTGAATTACACAGGTCACTGATAATATAGTAAGCTGAGGTTGTTTTGCTGTGGTGCTTTGGTGGTTTCCAGGTCTAGTAAGTTGTTCAGGTCAATGTCAAAATGCTGAATAGTTTATAACAACTTTGATATTTTTACAAATCAAAGAAAAATATTCCTTCCAGATAGCTCTGAGAGAACTAAAAAGTTTTACTACACATGAATTTATTAAATGTCTCCTTTGAAATGTACTATTGCCAATGTTTCAACATGCAATGGTAAAGTAAATGGACAATGCTTCTCTATGCAAACATTATTTAAGTGAACTACTGCATTTCCCAAGTTAACAGTATTAAATGGCTTCAAGAGTTGTTGTTTTACTTTTTATTTTTAATTTTTGTATTACCTCTGCAAAGTAAAATGTTCTTTAAAATTCTCCTTTTGGGTTTTCAAATAATTAGTTTTTCTTGTCTTCAGTAGATTAAAATGTCTAGTTTTAAGAAAATACTGGACTGACTCTATACTTTTGGGGGCCCCATTGAAAAATGAAAATGAGTGTTGTGCTGTGTTCTAAAGCTATTATGAATTTCAAGATGGTGATGGCAGAGCATTAAACCCAGCATGAGGTCATTGCACACACATGGAGTTCTGTCTGATTGCACAGGTAACACAAATATGAAGTCTGCAGTAAGCTCATACCCAAATGAATAAATCTTACAGATTCTTAAAAATAAATAAATGAGAAAATTTATTTCATATGTACACTCAGTAATTTGACTGATTGTGAATTAAATTGGCCGTGATATTGGAATTTGTGCTCAGGAACTCAATTTACATCTGAATAAATAGTTCTATAAGAATTATTTTTCAAAATTAAAAAAGATTTATCTAAGAAGAGGATTCCTGAAATAAAGAAATTAAAATAATTTATAATTTAATTCCATATTTAAGGCCATATAATTTAATTATAGAAATATATATTCCAGGGGCTCCTGGGTGCCTCAGCTGGTTAAGCAAGGAGCCTGCTTCTCCCTCTCCTATTCCCCCTGCTTGTGTTCTCTATGTGTTAAATAAATAAATAAAATCTTAAAAAAAAAGAACTAATGAAACTATTGACTTAAAATGCACATATATATGTATATACATATATATATATTCCATTACTGATTTAAGTTGAAAGATCAAATAAAATGTATGATCAAAATTACTAAACTTATTTTTAAATTATATATGTCACATTGAACAAATAAGATTTGAAAGCAGTATTAAATGAACATTTTTGAACATGTAAAATGTGTTTTCTTGTATTTTGGAGACTATTAGCAAGGCTGGAGCCACCACTGATTCATCTCCTGCTTGAACAACCCTGTAATGTGATTTGCAAGCCAGTTGTAATTTCACCCAAAACATATTATGATATAGAATGTATTTATTCTCACAGGGTTTGCCCTTCATAATAATTTGTAAGAGAGAAAAGCATTGTTCTTCTTGAACTTTATGGCTGTTCCTTTTGAAGTCACATACATATTTACCTGACCAATCCTTCTTACTCTCTATTTCAAATTATCTGGTGAAATTAATTTGGAATATAATTGATGGGAGGTCTGATCTGAATAAATGTGTATGTTACAAATGCAAATGCACTAATGTATTTTACAGCTATGCTGTTTCAAGAACTGACTTATTTCTATCTGCTTTTTATTCACTTTTTAAAATTAGGCTACTGATGCATATTAGAATTTAATTACACCAATTAGTACTGCCACATCAGACATATGATGTGCCTTCAATTAAGAAGTACCTAATGGGTATTAGTACAATTTAGCTTCATAATTAAAGTTCTAAGAACAGCACAAATTAAACATTATGATTACAAAACATTAAAAATCTACTGGTGAAATTAAAGCTGAATATTTTAGCTTCTCCGTTTAAACTGATTTTTAAGAAGAGAATCAGGATTATGTAAAAAACAATGTTAATATTATTGAAGCATTCTTAATTAAAGTGAAAAAATATGCATGTGTATATATGTACCCATAGATAATGATTAAATATTTAAGAAAGTATTGAACATAACATTCCTGTCATCTCTAATAGGCATTAAAGGTTACTATTTTGGGGTTTTGTTTTTTTCTTTTGCGTTTGCTTGCTTGCTTTTTTTTTTTTTTTCCTTTTCCCATAAAATACTTGATATCTGTGGTAGTCAGTGAGAACTCCTGCTTTGGGGGTACCTGGGTATGTCAGTTAGTTAAGTTTCTACCTTTGGCTAAGGTAATGATTTTAAGGTCCTGGGGTCTAACCCCACAGTGGGCTCCCTGCTCGGTGGGAAGTCTGCTTCTCCCTCTCCCTCTGCCTCTCCCCCTGTTTGTGCTCTCTCTCCCTCTCTGTGTTAAATAAATAAATAAATAAATAAATAAATAAAATATGTATTTTAAAAGAAAAGAAGAAAAAAAAAGAAAGAGGAGGAGGAGGAGGAGGAGAAGAAGAAGAAGAAGAAGAAGAAGAAGGAGGAGGAGGAGGAGGAGGAGGAGGAGGAGGAGGAGGAGGAGGAGGAGGAGAAGAATGGGGAGGGGGGAGGGGGAGGGGAAGAAAAAGAACTCCTGTTTCAGGGACCATAGGTGGCAGACACAGGCAACCCTAGTTGCCACCCCTCTGGCTGTGTGACTGTTTGTACAGGAACTGTATTTCCTCAGGATATCCTGGTCAATAACTGAGCATACTGGTGTTACTGGTGGGGGATCTTTTCTGAGAAATAGTGGGACTTTTCTTGCAGAAGACTTTGACTTGAGGACTCCCCATTGGTCTGGCCAAAATTTACTACCACTCTGATGAAGGTTGAGAATCTTCTGTTTCAATTCTTCCTTTTTTCCTTCCACATACATCAGAATATCATGGCTGTTTAAATCCTCCCTGCCCTTATACCTGCTTCCTCTCCTTAAGGCTTAACAGGAACTTCTCCCTAGATGTTTTGCATAACTAAAAAACTTTGTTTTAGCCTCTTGGAAAACTTAATAAGTGTCTTATATGGAATACATACATGCATGCATTTAATAACTTTTGGCATTATTTGAACACTGATTTTTAAAAAGATTATCTGAACAGAGATACTGAAAAAAAAAAAAAAAAAACAAAACTTTAAGAGTATCTTTCTATCGGGACACCTGGGTGGCTCGGTTGGTTGGGCGGCTGCCTTCGGCTCAAGTCATGATCCCAGGGTCCTGGGATCGAGTCCCACATCAGGCTCCTTGCTCAGCAGGGAGCCTGCTTCTCCCTCTGCCTCTGCCTGCCTCTCTGTCTGCCTGTGCTCACTCTCTCTGGCAAATAAATAAATAAAATCTTAAAAAAAAAAAAAAAGAGTATCTTTCTATCTGGATTACTTTGAATTTTCTTCAAAAGAAATAGAATGTCATGAAAAATTCCAAATTGTCTACAAATAGATAATAATTCAGAGAAACCCTAGTACTATATTCAAAATAAGGATTATGGCATTTGTAACTCCCTACTTGCTAGGAAATTCATTTAAGATAAAAATACATTTTTCTTGGGGGTGCCTGGGTGGCTCAGTCAGTTAAGCAGCTGCCTTTGGCTCAGGTCATGATCCAAGGGTCCTGGGATTGAGTCCTGCATCAGACTCCCTGCTGGGCAGAGAGCCTCCTTCTCCCTTTCCCACTCCCCCTGCTTGTGTTCCCTCTCTTGCTGTGTCTATCTCTGTCAAATAAATACATAAAATCTTTGAAAAATACATTTTCCCACAATTTAAATATTAAAAATGAACAAAGACATTCAAAACTCACTCTCTGATTACTTTCACTGTTTTATGTGAAAAATAATATCAAAAATTATATCAGCTGATATATTTTATCCATTAAGTACCTTGTTAATTATCTTAATTAACCATAAAAAATCCTATAAGATTATTATTCCTTTTTATAGATAAGAAACTAAATCAAAGAGAGGATTAAGTGAGTGCCAAGAATTACACTGAAACAGTGTTTTCTTGAGTCTGTGAGCACATGTACACTTACCTGAGGCACACATATGCATAATATACATATCATGGAAATTGTCCATAGAATATTGATGTCTTGGGTAGCAAAAAAGTTATGCAAAGTCTCTTTCATATATTCAGCTTCCATTCAGAGCTGGCATATGAGAAAGAAAGTGACTATAGGAATGCATTCATTTTGGGCACCTAGGTGGCTCAGTAGGTTAAATGACTGCCTTCTGCTGGGGTCATGATCCTGGGTTTCTGAGATGGAGCTCTGCATAGAGCCCTGTGCATGGGATGGAGCTCTGCGTTGGGTTCCTTGATCAGCAGGGGGCCTGCTTCTCACTCTCCCTCTGCCCCCTCCACACACACTCATTTTCTCTCTCAAATAAATAAAATCTTTAAAAATTAAAAAAAAAAAAGCAGATGCACCCATTTGTCTATTTATTCATTAATTTGTTAAGCCAAATATATGAATCACAAACTTTAGGTCTGTTCAATGTTCTGATAAATAAAACAGATTCTGTGGCTTACAGATTGAGTTAATTTGACTGTACTAATATACATTTAAAAGGCAGTAGATGGTAGATAATGCTAGGAAAGCAGTTTATGGGAATTTATGAGGAACATCTAGAGTAGACTAGAACTTTTCCCAAGACCAAATAAAATAGAATGATTTGCAATACAAATTTGTTTACAGTTTTCTTTCCAGCATCTCTTGATGAAAAATAAAAAAAAAAAGTATTTATAAGATCTTAAAGATCATCTAAGTTTATAATCATAAAATTTATCAGATGGAATCTACTTTTTTGTTAAAGGCAATCCTGTTAAGCTTTGGATCTAATTTTGACTCTTTTAGTTTACCGCACAGTGGTCAACATAGAATTTTTCTTTTCACTTTTGGATTAAGTGTGTTTCCTGAATGACATAAATATGAACTTTTTCTATTTACTTGAAATTTCATCAGGATGTGTTAAGGAAACCATAGTAGCATTCAATGAAAGCTTTTACTTGGTTGCTTATAAATGTATTTAATGTAGGAGATTTTTTTCTTTTTTTTTAATTTATTTAGCATTTCTACCCCTATTCTACCTCATTTCTTTCTGTTTCCAGAGCTCGTGTTAAATGAATGTTGAACTTCCCAGATTTATCCTCCAATTAGTCTAAAATGGCATGATTAAGTTAGCATGGAAAGACTAGCCTGGCTGCTTTTCAAAAGTGAGAAGAATTACATGGAAAAAAGTGTAGAATTAGACAGACTTTTTGAAAATACTGCATGGGTGAAGTGGGAAGAAATGGTAACCTGTTTTAGGATGAATATTGTTAATGTAATAAATGATAAGATCAATAAATCTCATAAAAATCAGTTTGTTGGCTAGATAGCTGAAAAGGATGAAAATGATAACCAAATCTGTCTTTCTTAAGTTTTACCCAGAAGGCAGTATGCCTTGTCTGGCTTCCTTCAAGTTCACCACCAACAGTATTTGATAAAAATATTTCCTACGGGAACTCTAATGCTAATGCTAAGTAGTTTCTTCCTTGTTTTGCAGGTAGGGCCTCTGACATGGCTTGTGAATAAGACAGGATCATCTTCATTTGTGCTTTTATTTTTCCAATTTTTTTTTTATTTTAAACATTTTTATAAGTGAAAAAACCATTAAGATTTTACTTATCAACCTTTCAGTCTTCATATTTGAAGACTCCATTTACAAGTTACTGATGAAGTTCTAGAACCTAGGTAAGGTTCGGTGGGCTGAGGTCCGGAGCCGATGACCAAGAAAGAATTCTTGAGACATCTTTGGTGCAAAATGGCGGTTTATTAAAGCACGGGGACAGGACCCATGGGCAGGAAGAGCTGCTGCCCTGTTATCCTGAGGAGTGGCTGATCATATACACAGGAGTTGGATAGGTGAGGACAAAGGGGATAATGTTAGTCTCTAAGGAATTTTGGAAGCAAGGTCTCCAGGACCTTGAGGGGCTAGTTACTGTTGGGAGAAAGGTTATTTATTACTAGTAGTAAAAATCTTCTTGTGAGACCCTTTAGATGTATATCAGTGGGTCATATGCTTGGGAATGATTCTCGACACTGTCTTGGAGATCTAGAGATAAACTTTTACATTTCTCCTATCAAGTGTCCTTGTTAGTGAGATTTGGGTTTAGAAGAAATTTAACTTTATTTAGGGCTTGAGGAACTGAGTTATTTGCCTCTGGAAATTGTGCTATTGTTAAGTAACTCCTTTGTTTGGAGATCTCTAGGAGATTTGTAAACCAAGGGAGACTCCTGTCCTGCAGGATTGTGATCTCTATGAGTTAACTATTTGTTTCTCATTTATGGCAGTCAGGGGAGCCTGAGAAATGTCACACATATTACTGAGGAGAGCGGGTGGAGAGGGGTGCAAGGTGCCATCTTTTGCTTTGTCCTCAGCCAGCCTCCTGCTCCCTCATCAGTAACCAAAGCTCATTATCAGGTCAGGTCCCATCTTTAAAAATATAGCCTATTAAATGCGTAGCCATGTATTAGACGTTCTTTATTTCCCATAGTCCACGGTGTTTTGCACATGTCCCTTGATCTGAGACTGATACTCTTTTCCTAGGATTATTGGTAGAATGAAGTAGATCATCTGGGATCTTTGTTTGCAGTCAAATGCTCTACCACTGAGCTATATGGGATCTTTATTTGGATAACAAAATATACAATGCCAGTCCTACTCAGTTATTTTCCAGCCAAATGCTCTTAACCAAAAAAAAAAAAAAAAAAAAAAAAAAGTCTTCTCATTTTGCTGAAAGAATTAGTGGGAAGAATTTGTAATTTAAAATTGTTGCCTCCCTTGGTACGTTTAGGATATATTTGTCCATTTAGGACCCCAAGATATTTCAAAGAGCATATTAACCATCACAGATTAACATGATGAAAGGGTCATTGATGATAATTTATTGGCTACATTTCAGAAAGAGAAATGAATATTTAATTTTTTGTAATCTCAGATTTTGGATTTCAGTTAGAAAGGGAAACTTAAATAAAGTTTAGCTTTTTCATTTCTGTATCCAAAACACTAGATTTCATTGCTTTGCTTTTTCTCACTCTTCCTAAAATTACATTTCATGAAGGAAACCATAGATAAAGCTTAGGAATATAATCAAAAAAGGACTGGTAAATAACAGCAACAAGGGGCAAATACAGACTATTTTGATCCAAAAATAAACCTTTAACAACATGCTATCTATTAAGAAAATAAACAAATCCCAAACACAAAATTAAAGAGTATAGTTACCTCTGCATGGCAGACAATGAATGAAAAATAGCTGCAAAATTATTGACACAATTCACATTCTTAAACTGGAGTGTGTGCTCACATGTGTTCATTCCATCTCACAGGTGAAGTATTTAATCAAATATTAATGATAGAAATAGAATAAAATGAGATAAAGTATCTAGCAGCACACTGAAACAAAAAACAAAATTGGAACTGAATATAGGCAGTGTCTTCATAAGGCTTAACCTTTCACTATGTAAATAGCTATCTCTTAGTCCAAGAAATCACAAAACCCACACCTTTTTAGGCATAAAAGATTCAATGAAATATATTAAGCAATGGTCTACCCAGGCCAATTTATAATATCACATAAAAAATAAAATTAAAAATCCTAAATTTAGAAAAATGAAAATAGCTATATAGGATTTAATTAAGTTCAAAAGTATAGTCATTAAGCATTTATAATTTTTGTAAAGTTTAGAACCTCCTGCGTGATTCTTATTATTTATTATTAGTATGGTTATATTAACTTCACTTTAAATATTATTTTTTAAAAGATTTTTATTTATTTATTTGGCAGACAGAGATCACACATAGGCAGAGAGGCAGGCAGAGAGAGGAGGAAGCAGGCTCCCTACTGAGCAGAGAGCCCGATTCGGGGGCTCCATCCCAGGATCAATCCCTGAGATCATGACCTGAGCTGAAGGCAGAGGCTTAACCCACTGAGCCACCCAGGCGCCCCCCCTTGTTCATTTTTATTGAGACGTACTTCCTATATATCCTTTCATTATATGTATGAAAATATGATCAGGAAAAATGTCTGACACAAAATCATATTCAATGAATAATTTTATTTACTCAATCTACTAAAAGGAAAGATGCCACCAATATTTGTTTTCTTTCTCTAAGTTATTTCATTATGTTTTTAGAGTTTGAAATACTTCAAGGTAGTGCTCATTATTGGTTTCAAGTACATATTTCCTAACTGTTTTCAATCTCTTATATAATCAAGTGCAATAGAAAGGATAAAATAGACCCTGTGATCGACTGTAGAAATAGAATATTTAGTATAATAATAGTAAATGATGCTGAAATCATATTTAAAGTGTAAAATATACATTATACAATAATATAATAAAATTTTAAAATCTCATATAGATTTCATTGAAAAAACATAAAAACCTTGAACTGGTAATCAATGAATTGGAAGTAAAATTATTCATTTGAGGTTTTATTTTTTGCATATTCTTCTTTCCCTATGCCTTCTGTATTGATACAGCAGTGAACAAATTGTATACTTTAAAAACCACAAGGTTTGAAGTGAATATAGATGAAAAATAATATAAGCAAATAAAATGTGGCAATTACTTCTAAATTAAGAATAGAAGGAGCATTGAGAGAACATATTAATGAAATGTCAATTTTACCAGTAGGGGGTGAATATAAACTGAGCTAAGGGGTTACAGTAGGTGAGGATAAGGACATAGAGAAAATAGGAGGCTAGTTCACATAAAATGTTCTAGTTAAAGGAATTTGAACTTTTGGCTTGGGCAATAGACACTATTGATAGTTTAAAGCAGAAGATTGATATGAAGGGATTGGCAATTTCCAAGAAATAATTTGGGCAACATTAAAGCAAAGGATCAAAGAAGTTTGACCCTGAGGTAAGGAAATAAGATAGAAGTCTTTAGCAATAATCTAAGTGAAAATTGGATGGAATTCAAAGCTATTTGGCTTGGATGTCTGACTTGTATGTAGAATGTAGAATGGTATATATGTAGTTATGTCCAGATGCAGTGAACAAGTTCTGGCTAATGAAATGTGGGTAGAAGTCATGCAAATAATTTTCAGACTTTCCTCTTAAATTTTCTAGGCCATACATGGATGTTTTAATACTTAGTTGTTATCATAGCCCAACTTTACTAATACCAAGTTGTTGGAAGGATTGAGGGCTATTGTAACATAAAACTAAAATATGTGGCATTGTCTTAAAGTCAGAAAGTAGGTGGTGAGGAAACTTAAATCAAAGATCAACAGAAGATCATGGAAAGTAGCTTTTCATCCTTACCTCAAAGAAGTAAATGGTAGGTAACAAAAAAACTGTTGTATGGGTGTTTTTCCCAGAAAACAAAAGCAGAGTTTAACCAAAGAACTTACCAGTCTGTAATACACAGATCATTCAACTATTTGTCCAAGAGCCTTTCATAATCATCAAAAGCCCAGTGCTTCTATGCACTTCCTATTCTTGTCTTTTTAAATGAGATTTTATGATTTTCTTGCCCTTGTTCTCATATAGGATATGGAAGGTAATATCCTGAAACAAATGGAGACTCTTCAGAACCTGATCTATGTTATCTTATGACACCCAGAAGCCCAAGATTTTGTGCTGGATATAGAATGGATGAAAATCTGTGCTCTTTGGGGAGAAGATGGTTGTGTTCCATGTGAGAAGTAAAGAATCAAGTGTCTAAATGCCATCCAGTTAAATTGGACAGAAGAGTTATAACACACTTTAAGTATAGCTCTCTAAAAGATCTCATATAATCCTCTACATTTCTCTTCCTTTGCTTTATTGACTTTGAGGGCCACACACTTCAGATGGAGGAGTTTGCCTGGTCCATACATACTTTTGGCAAGTGAGTAATAGAAACTTAATTTGAGATTTGGAGGAATATTTATTAATAAAGACAACTTAGTCTATTGTAACTAATATAAGGGATACAAATTGAGATCACTGGAGGAGCAACAAGTTGGAAATGGTTAAGGATGGGAAGGATAATAACCTAAACTTGGAACATGTCCAGATCGAGAAGACTGTGAGACATCCATATCAAGTTGCTTTTCTAATAAAATTGAACATAAATCTAGGGAGATGATGAAATAAACTTGCACTGGTCATAGAAAATAAGGAATTATCAGTAAGTGGAAACTATGTGAAGATGTTGAACTAGTTGAGGTTGTAAAGTGGCTCTGGTTAGAGTGTGAAGGGGAAGAAACTCATAGCAGCTGCATATGTTTAAGATTGCTATTAATTAAAAAAGATAATACTGAGTATATGCCTTTAGACTATAAATGGTCTAAATATAAAACAGAAACAACCTAAGATCATATTACTTTTAGAAAGTGACACCACTCACTGATTCATATTAAGCAGTTCCAAATATAAACTTGAAAGTATTCACACTTTTTGTTTAGAAAACCATGAAGATAATTCAACATTTATTTATTATTTACTGTTCCTGTAGATTGTTGTTACTATGAGGGCAGGGGCATATCTATCATGTTCATCTCTCCATATTTAGTTTCTAATATTGGTCCAGGGAGCAGGTTGCAATGTTAAATAGAAAGGCCATATTAAACATCATTAAAAAGGTGGCATTTAAGCAGAAACTTAAGAGTAATGAGGGCTGCAGCATACAGATACCTGAGGGAAGAGACCACAGGCAGAGGGAATAGCCAGTGCTGAGGCCTTAGAGAGCCATGTGCCTGGCTTGTTTGAAGAAGTGCAAGGAATCTGGTGAGGCTTGAGATATGGGTTAATGATGAGCTCAGAAGCATAATAAGAATCATAACGCTAGAATTTTAAACATCACACTGCCTTTTACAACTCCTATGAGATGGAGAACCGCTGTAGTTTCCAAGGAGAGAAATGACATAATCTGACCCATGTATGAAAAGGGTCACAATGGATATTGTATTCATAACTGATTACAAGGGGGCCATTTTCAAAGAGAAACCCCGATTAGTAATGAATTTATTCACGAGGTGGGTAGTAGTGATTCCAATTCCAGTGGAGATGGTGAGAAGTAGTCAAATTCTAGATTTGCCAAGCTTTTGGGTTTAAGCAACTAGAAGGATGGAGTTACCATCAAATGGGATGAGAAACATAAGTAGATGTGAAAGGGAGAGGGATCTGGAGATAAGCAATTTATTGTGAGGTGTATTTATTATGAGATGTCTATTGGGTATCTGGAGCAGTGAAAGCCCAAGCAAGAGAATAGAAATCACTAAGAATTAAAAAAAAAAAAAAAAAAAAAAAAGAAAAGAAAAGAAAAGAAAACAGAGAGAGAGAGAAAGAATAAGTGTAGAAAATGATGGTAGAAATACATTTTTTAAAAGGCAATCAGGAGATAGGCAAACCAGAATTTAACAGCAACAAGAAGAAACACTACCTTCTTTGGATGGACAGGCAAGGTTAGGAGTCCTCATTATTGGAGCTGAAAAGAGGGGTTGCTGGTTGAAACCTATGTAAAAAGTGGACCTGTGTAAAAGGAGTCAGAGTCATGGGAAAAATACAGCTGTTACCAGAGATGACACTATGATAGAAAGGGATTGAGAAAATAGTTAGATTTTTCTTTTTCCTGCATTTCATCTAACATCTCCATTGTTGAATCCCACCTGGAGGCCAGACTTCAGAAAATTCTGAGATACACAACCTCCACTAGTCAGGGCCTCTGTGTTATGAACTGAGCAAGGAAGAGTGAAAAATGGATTTGAGGAAAAATAGACTCATTATAATCATAACATTGAAGTAGAAATGTAAAAGATGCAACTGAATTTATGAGTGTGGAATTCAGGATAGAGATAAGGCATGGAAATATAAATTTTGGAGTCATTAGCATTTAGATTGCATATAAAGCCATGAGATTGAGTGAAATCACTGAGGAAGCAAGTGCAAAAAAATATGAGAGGAAAAAAAAATCAAGTACTGAGAACTGGGGCATTCCAACATTAAGAGCCATGGGAACAAAGGAGAAACCAGTGAAAGAGACTGAGAGAGAGGGAAAAAAGGGCTACAGGAGTTATAAGAAACCCAGGAGGTAGATGAAGGAGAAGGTACTGGTAAAAGGTATCAAATGTTGCTAATAGATCAAGTAAGGTGGAAAAAGGGAGTAAGAAGCAGTAAGAGTGGGGCAGAAGCTTGCTTAGAATGTGGGAGGAGATTTAAGACAGGGTGAAATGAACAAATATGGGGACAGCGAATATAAATGATTCTTTTGAGAGGTTTTGTTAAGGAAGGGATTAAGTTTCCCTGGTGGTAGCTGGCAAGAAAAATGTGACAGGCAAAGATTTTTAGTTTTGTTTTGTTTTTTGTTTTGTTTTGTTTTGTTTTGTTTAAGATGGAAGGACTAAGAGCATATTTGCAGATTATGAAATAATCCAGTAAAGAGAAAAAAAATTGATTACATAAACAATAGGAAAGCATTCCTTGAAAGAGGTCTTTGTGTAATCACAGAGAGCTGATGGGTAAGCAAAGAGATTGGCCTCAGATAGGAGCATGGATATTTCCTTTCTGGCAACATTCTCAGTAGAGGGCAATGTTGTTTCCCAGTGGGGCATTTGGCAATGTTTGGAGGGAGTTTTAACTGTCCCAACTTGTGAATGAGGTGTTACTGGATTCAAAAAAGAGAGGACAGCAATGGTAGTATATTTCCTATAAGGAACAAGACAACTCCCACCTCCTATCCCCCAAAATGATTATTTGGCTCTTTATGCCAGTAGAAATTATGATAAAAAAATAAAACATTGTCTTACGGTAATATGCTAGATAAGTAGTATGTAAGTTATGATACTGGTATTAAGTGTATGTGGCAGTGGGAGCTTGTGTGCATTTCTTCCTGATTGCTTTAATTTTTTTCAGTGATGTAAGAAGCAAGATCATCATCGAGCAGTGAGATTGTAGAACATGTGAGAGGTTTGAAATTAAAGAACAATTTACAAATTAATCTTATTAGAGAAAAAAGTGGTGGATTATGGAAGAATAGGGGGTTTCTTTGGTAACTTGATTTTCAAGGTCATAGTTTTAGAGAAATAACAGTCAACATGACTTAGTTGTATGATTTTCTCCAACTGCATTCAGGTAAATGAAAACAGTTTCAAAATTAGTGGAAACATGCATGAAACCAAAGCTATAATTTTGCCAAGTGAGTCATGGTTAGTAAATAAAAACTTATTTGATGACCAAGGATGAAATATTTGAAGGGCTTCATGCATGAAAGAATGAAGCATACTCACAGAAAAGCAATTTTTTTTTTTTTTGTAGAGACAATCATTTAACATGTATTAGAAAAGAAATAAGAACTGTGAATTAAATTTAAATTTGTGAAATGGGCAGCAAGTAAATAATGTTGAACCTGGGCTCAGTGATCAGATAATTATTTTAGAATACTCAGAATTGCACTACAGGGTAGAAAAGATTGAAGAAGTTAAATCTAGAAGAAGCAGCAGCAGCAGCAGCAGCAGCAACAACAGCAGCTAGTTTTTAAATTAATGCATTAGCCCAGATGTGAATTTATGAAACCATTATCTATAATAATAATAACAGGAATATAGATGAGGACAAGGACTAAAAAGAAACGTTGGGTGGGGGAAATCAAAGGGGGAGACAAACCATGAGAAACTGTGGACTCTGAGAAACAAACTGAGGGTTTTGGAGGGGAGGAGGTTGGGTGAGCCTGGTGGTGGGTATTATGGAGGGCATGGAGGACTGGGTG